>NC_024323.1:9970651-10063216 GCF_000523025.1 Cynoglossus semilaevis | reverse complement strand
TCCTTTGGCTGTTTTTAGATTCCAATTTCACCGTACATCCAGTTTTTTGGCGCACGTTCATATTGTTAAAAAAGTTTTAAAAAAAAGAAGAAAAAAAACTCTTGATTCACTTCACTGCCTTCACTTGACAAAAAAAAAATGCACATATTGAAAACAGAACACAGCCTCGCAGCTCAGGAATACGTTGTGTTGCTCAGCAGAAGAAAAAGCCAAAAAAAAAAAAGAAAATGAACTATTTTACAGAATATGTGACTTTATTTTCTCTACGTCATATTTCTATTTTATTATGGCTTTCTTTGGCAGTCCCCTGATGAATGTATCCTGTTGAGGGTTTTTTTTTCCTTGGCTCCCCGCTCTGAATAGTTTCATGTTTCATGTCTCCTGTCATCTGTTGAAAAATGGACACCGTTAAACTGGAATCACAGAAGAATCCATGCTGTACATTTGTGTTTCTGCCGCAGATGTTGTGATGGTCTAGTTCATCTCTTTAACTTTGTTTTCCTCCCTTCCTCCCTTCCTTCCTTCCTTCCTCCCTTCCTTCCTTCCTTCCTTCCCTGTCTCCTGCCAGTCCTGTCATATATCGTTCCATACTGTAACCCTCCATATTTGAGCTTCGTTCCACTTGTAGGCAGTGTATTTTTGACCATGTAGATGGCGCTGTGTGCAGTTTGTTGTTCGTATATACCATTTTTTGTGGTTTCGGGTTTAACCCCTGGAGCTTTTTTTTTTTCCTAGACGAACGGCTGTTTAGTTGCAGAGAAGAAAATCCTTTTTTTTTTTAAGTGATTTGAACTGGACCTGTACAAGTAAAGAAGATTTTGATGTCACTACAAAATAAATGTTGTTACTTTTTCAAATGTGTTGTCACCGATACGGCACTGACCGGAATTTTACACTGGAGAGGTTGGAAACAAGTCACCAGCTACAGTTCCAGGCCTGTCCAATGTCTGGGTCAAGGCCATGTCACGCTAATGTGGGCCAACCCTTGTTGGTACTGTCCTGCTTTGATCTGGCCCAGACCAGATAGATGTGTGTATACATGGAAACAAATATCCACCTTGTTTGCCAAATATGTGGTGCGGGTGTCTGTATGTCGGACCAGTTCCATTTCTTTCAGGCTACACATTAGGCTCCTACGTATGTAGCAATGCTAAGCCAGGCTTATGGTCCACATCTGGCCAACAGGTGCTGATCTTTACGTAGGCCGAATAAAAGGTGGAATAAGGGTTGGATTTATCTTTTTTTTAAAAAAAGATTTTAGCTGTTTGTGAATAATGGCACACACATCAAGTTAAAAAAAGATTTTAAAAAAAGTGTTCCTTAATTAAAATGGACTTGAACCATGCTTGTAATTTTTCAGTTTTAGACTAAATTGCTTCTTATAAAATACCTATTTTTATTATAATTTATATTATTATTATTAAGGCTGAAAAAGAGTTATTGTGTTCTGTATAAAAAATCCGGTACTTTAAAACTAACTGATAATAAAAAAATAAAAATGTAATATTTATAAAAAATAATAATAACGCCAGAACGCACTAAGTGTAACGCCTGATTATATTTAAAAAACAAAACAAAACACTAACTGTAACGCCAGACGCTTTTTAAAAAAGCTCGTGCTTGCCACCTACTGGACAAAAATATTTTGTGTTCGTGTCTACTAGTGGCATTTGCCACCTTGTATATAAACACTATTGAAACAAATGCTAAAGTCGATACTTTTTTTTCGATCTTCATTTTGCAATTCACCTTTCTTTAGTGTTTTTTGTTTGTTTGATTGTTTTTTGTGGTTTTCTAGATAAGTGTAGGGCTGTTTGGTTTAGTATTAATAGATGTTTTTTTTGCTTGCCTGCTAACAGCAAAATGTCATATTTTCTACTGTCCTCTTGACTAGAGATCAGTTTTTAGGTAAAGTGAAAAGCATTTCCTTCAGGTCAGTATATGTAACTGTACGATAGTGAGTGTGTCAAACATCTGGGTTCGACTCAGATCCGGTGTGTGTGGTGTCTAGTCTGTGTTTTTCTATCCTTTGGGGGACATTTTTTTGTAGACACGTTTGCTTTTGTCCCTGTGTTGTGTGTGTTTGTATCTGAGCTCACCTTAAGCCTACCGTAAATGTGATTCACCAGCAGGTGTCTTGTCAGGAAACAGTGATAAGAAAATCTAATTTGTATGAATTTGCATGAATTACAACCTGGAAAAAAAAACATCAGTCAATTTAAAAAAAGCAAGTTTTTATTGACAGAAATCCTTCTGGGAAATGAATTATCAGTGTTTGTTACAGAGGTCAGAGCGTTTTTATTTCATTTCTGATACTCTGTGTGTGGCATGTCAACAGCTGGGAATTGACCACCGCTGTAGGTCGGTGGCTGGTTGGTGCATGGAAACTGAAATGAGTTTCTCACAGTGTGTCATATTTGTAGCGATAGTGAGATCTGTAATTTACCTCTGAAGTGAAATTAGACTCACACAAAGGCAGCTTGATGCAGCAGTGGATTAGTTCATCAGAAACAGGCCTCGTATCGATGTTTGCAGTTGATGCTATTTAACAGAACGATTTGTCAATGGAATGACAAGAAAAATTGAAGAAAAGTCGACGTTATATCAGAGAGAAGAGTTCCAATACAAACTCTCATTTCCATATCAGTATATCGGTGTTTCTTAACCACAGGACCGTGGCTGAAACTTGGGTCGTCAGCGCCACCTAGAGGCCCACAAAAAACCTTCAGTTTTGCAACTGTGGGCCACGAGGGCCACTGGACTAGACAAGTTATCAACTGAAGACATCAGAGGTATGTTAGCCAGGAGAAGCTCAGTTAGCTAATGATCACATGGTGGCAGTAATGCATCAGTTATTTAATAAGCTGCGTATTCTCTGTAAGACAGTCTTCTTCTCTATGATAGCTGTAGCAAAACTATGGAGTGTTTAAGAGTTTAAATTGGGGGGCGGGGGGGGGGGACTCGAGTGTTAGAACATTTGACTTAAACTCAATACAAGGTAAAAGTTAAAATTGAATTTAAGTCTATGAAATACTGAATAAAGTAAATTAATTAAGGTAAATGCTCCTGATTTGTTCCTTTTTGGTCTTCGATTCCTATAAAAATTCAAATTGAAAAAAACACACAGTATACATAGGGTCTGGAATTCCTGGTGCCTAATTTATTCATGCAAAGCTTTGAAAATACTACACTTAATTAAACTCCCAGAATTCCTGTAAAGATCGATGTATTGTTGTATGTTTGTTTGTTTTTCCTTTTAAAGAGGGCAGTTTTGATAGTGTAAAGAGTGTAATAAAAGCACAGCATAATATATGCTACATCATCATTTTAACAACATTTAATAATTGTAAAACATAAATAATCAACAATGTTAACAATAATAGTTCATATTTAGTGACGAGTAGGAAAAACAATTGTCTCTGTCGCTGGATTCATGTCATTGCTGTTATTTTGAATGGTCTATTTTGTCTATATTTTACATCATTTACGCTATATCACCACCAGGTGTCAGTAAGGTCTAAGGGCTGAGGCTGACACGAGCACGGAAATGAGGACAGAAAAAAAAAATAACAACAAAGTAGCAGGTATGACGAACTCGTGAATAAAAATAAATATGGCAGATGTGTGTCGTTGTTGTGTTAAGTAGAACGCCTGTCGTGAACTATCTCCCAAGTATATATATATATATAAACACAATATCGTCATTTTATCGACCCAGTTACAACACACGAATTACTTTGCTACGCCAGCGTCTTTTGGTGAGTTCAAATAGAAAGAATTCAAACATAACCGTCATTTAACAGGACATTCGAACCAGGACAGTCATTTATTTTCACGTATATAGAAATATTTACTATGTTACAACCCACGGATATGTTTTTCTGTATTTATGTTTGTATTGTTTTCTGTATTGGTTTCAGGTGTGTGATTAAGGCTATTGAGCACTTAACAGATACATGTGTATGGAGTGACCTGATTGGTTCTCTGCTGAGGGAGCGCTGCTTGAACTACACTCAGCCAAACTGCAGGTAATTGTGTCTGCTGTCTGTTTGTTTTCTTTGGTAAAATCAATAGTAAAGTTCCAGTTTCCTGTGGACCTGGAAAGGGGTTCCCAACCACTGGGCCGCTTAACCAGCATGGCTTCTCTCGCTGCCTAACGCGTACAATTAGCGCAATTAAACACTATTCCAGCTATGATGGATGTTAGCATCTGGTCCTGGTCCATTAGGAAAGACAGAAGACAAGAGTGAAGAGAGGGACAAGAAGAACTGTAGTGGATCAGATGAGTTTCACACACTAAAATGAATGCTAAACGTTTAGTGTAATTACACACACACACACAGTCGTTTCTCATATTAATTAATAGAGCACAGAAAACCCACACCTCCCCCACATTCAAACACTATCGTAGCTATGGCATCGAAACAACAGTTAAATGCAGGGTTTCTGTTTCGGTCAAACTTCATGATCACATTTCCAAGAAAGGAAGTTCGGTGGCAAAGCTCAGGAAAACACACCCTTTGCTCCGCAGCAGGAACTTCCTGTGTGTGTATATATGTATATATATATATATAATAATTCACACACTGCTGGGACATGAGTTGTGTGCAGCTTCATTGTCTTCTCACGGTCTACGGTTTAAACCACAAAGACGACTGTTGATGCAAAGAGTGTGAAAAACAACAACACGCGGCCTCGGACAAAATGATCGTTGTTAGTTTTGAGGCAGGTGGCCTTGGTCTTCTCGTGGCCCGCAGCCAAATGGGAATTGATGAGCGGATCAATATCAAGCTGACTTTAATACAACACCACAGTGTGTGTGTCTGTGTGTGGGGTGGAGGCATGATTCTGTTTGTGAGATTCTTGTTTTTTTGGTACAGTGTGGACATCTAATATGTAAATAATAATAACCTGAAAAGAAGTGAATTGCACATTATTTATTATTTTACTGTAATATTGTGATTTTATTTTGTATGTTTTGACTCTTTTTCATTGTCAGACAATCACAAGGTGAAAATGGAACCGAGGAACCGATCACATTCACGTTTACAGGTAAATTAGTCTCCAGTCAAAAATATGTTCTGTACATGTTTGGACTGGGAAACATAACAGATGAGTTCTTCTTCTTTTGTGTTAGTATTATTGTGTAAAGCTATGTTGGTGGTCGGATGAATGGATGAATTTGTGAACCATTTACGGGGGCTCCCTGACTTGCGTTCGAATTCTGTTCCTACTGAATTAGATATCAACTTATACCGATACAGGCCTGGTAATATTTATTTATTTATTTATTTATCTGTACAAACCCCTGTATGAGTATGAGTAATATACAACCGTTTGTCCCCCAAAACTATTTTTAGGGCACACATCCTTTGGCGAAAGCCAGGTATTGCGATATCGGGTTTTCATTATCTGAGAAAAAAAACGATAACGATTCTTACAGGTATTACATAATTATGCTAATATTAAGCCAATAATATCAGTGTATGTTACTATACTACCACATCGAGTATTGTTTTTATTGATGCTTTAAGATTGCATCCTGCAACAATCTCCATTACAGAACGCTCCTGATACAACACAGATCAGCTGCGGCACTAAGTGTTTAACAGTTTCCCGTACCTGTAGCTATCGGAGATCCTTTTAACAGAGCCGTGTCCTCGTGTCACGGCCTTGTATGAACTTCCACCTCTTTGATCCACATGAAGCTGATGTTTGCCTCCGGAAGCCGCTTGTGTGAAGCTACTTATTATAAAACTAGAGACAGCTGCGCCGAATGATGAGGCTTTTAACGGCACAGCCTTTGCTAAATTATTTCTAAGAATGCATAAAACATGACATAGGGAGATCATATGAGGATGAGGAGCTGGAGGAGGGGGTGGGGGGGGGCATCATCTGTACAGCCTCTCCTTTCTGGAGATCTGCTGTTTACCCTCCTCTACTCCACTCACCCTGACAACTCCCCACCCTCTGTTATAGCAAACACAGAATCTCACCCATCCCTCAACCCCCCCCCCCCCCCCCCCCCCCCCCCACCCCCCCCCCCCCCCCCCCCCACCTCAAGGCCGAGCGACCTTGAGGTGTAACCGTCCTCCGACAGCCCTCGCACGCTTTCCCATTCATAAGATGGAGTGTGATTAGAGAGGCTGTGTTTTGTCTGCGGATTAAAGCACTTATCATCACCAAGGTCTGTGGACACATGCGGGCAGAAACGCCAGCACTCTTGAATGGAACTTTTAACGTTTGCAGACTGTCCCACGCTGTGACTTAACATACCGAGTGACGATTTAGCTCTCTGATAATCAACTGGTGGCCCGCAGGCCCAATCTCGCCCGCCAAACCATCCAATCCGGCCAGCGACTGGATTTCCAAAATAAACATCAAAGAATACTGTTAGACGAAAATTTTTTTTTTTTTTTGTTCCTTTTTATTCGTGTCCGGCCCCCAAGGCAGGGAGGAGTCCAGAAAAAATATGGCCCTCCGACATATACAGTTGATGACCCCTGATTTATACATATATACTTGCTCCTTTGACACAGAGGACATATTTAACTACATGCATTAGACAACTTTGGTCTTGTTTATATTTGTCTGTATATTGCACGATGACAGTACAAAAACAATAGTATCCTTTTCGTTTTCCATTCTAAAAAGCCAACCTTCAACAATGTCCTACAAATTCGCTGTGATTTGATGTCGCCCCTCCTTCGGCGTCTCCAGTAAATACTGTTCCATTATCCCAGCTCATTGGACACATAACTCGGTCTGACTCCGAGAGGTACGCCCTCCATCTAGAAAGCCCCAGATTTATGGAGTGTGAGGTGGCGCTAAGGTTGGACTTAATGAAACAGGAGTGTCCAGACTGTTTCAAGGTGGGAAGTTCAATAATGTAAATTTAACTGACCGTCCGCTACCTCACAGTGACTCCAAAAACCCAGCAGGGTTAGTGTTTTGCATTTAAGCTAAAAAACGATTAACATTTTTTTAAAAAATGATTAATCTCAAGAAACTCTGCATGGACTTTATTAAAGTTCCAGCCGGCCGTACAAAATGACTTGGCGGGCCACATTTGGCCCCCAGGCCTAGAGTTTGACACATGGATTAGCATCACTACACTGCTTTTTTATGCTTATTTTTTATGTTATCTAACATGTTATCAAGAATAGGTAAAAAAAAAAAAGATATGCTGAGTGGGGATTAGGCCGCCGCAGTAAACCGGAGTTCTGCCCTGCTATCATTTAATGATTACGTGGTTAAATGTGTCTGCCTTTATTTATCTACTCTGGCTGATTGCTGCACTGCCACCTCTGTGGAAATATATTCACCAATCTCCATCGCTGGTTCCACTGCTGGTTGATGCAAATGTTCCAATCAGCAGCTCGCTGCAGTTTAGGCTGTAAAACTCTCTCTACAGTAACTGAACAGAAGTCACGGAAACAAATAACTGAGATGCTGGAGTTTGAACAGAGAGATGATAGAAAGGCAACGATGACTACAGCAAAAACCAAGATGGACGACAGCAGCAGAGGTCACTCTATTGTGTAGGAGGACGTTCAACAAGGAGAATTAATTTAAATGGATTTTCTTTAAGTGTCTTAATATCGGAATCGCACCGACGACTTGATTACCTTAGTTCAATGAGCAGTTTCTTCGGAATCAACGACTGTTGACGTGGGCTGCAACAAATAGTTCCAGGAACGTGGGCAAACTTTTTGACCCGCGGGCCACAATTGTCCTAAAATTTGACAGGTGGGCCGGGTCAGGAGTTTGTGCGAACTAAGATAAATGACATGTAAAAGTCATGCATAAAGGTTAAAATGCTAAAATGCATTTATCATTTTCTACATCATCTATTGAGGAAACGTGGGTATTGCAGGGAAAAAGCAGAAGTATGAATAAATTATATAATTTGGAAAAGTTTGGCTGGCCGGATTAAAAAGCTGAACGGGCCGCATCCGGCCCCCGGGCCTTAGTTTGCCCATGCCTAGTCTATACCCAGCTCTCTTCTTGTTTGAGTTTGGAGTAAATTAGCGATCAACGAACAGTTTTACGCAAAACCGTTGTACTGTACCAATACCCAAACTTTGGGGAACTGTTTATAGAACTGTTTTACGCGTGACCGCGATCCTTAAATGATTAGATGTGACTATGGGCTCACTGCGTCTGCGCCCACCTAGTCTTCAAATTGTCCCGCGGATGTGTGTGTGTGTGTGTGTGTGTGTGTGTGAGAGAGAGAGAGAGAGAGAGAGAAAGTGAAGCTTCGCTCTGCTCCAGTTTCAAAGCGCTGCAAAAGTGCTGAGGACGCGAGGCGATGCTCTGAGCTCAGAGCCGCAGAGGTGGAGGTGAAGCCAGCAGATTTTTGTGGACACGCAGGAGTTGAGCTGCGAAAGCTGCTGTTAAATCTACATTTACATTTACTCTTGTTTTTTGCTCTCCCCCCTCCCTCTCTCTCTCTCTCTCTCTCTCTGTCTTCCTCCTGGAGCACCCGCCTCCAAAGAGCTCTGGAGGAGAGCGAGGCGTGTGGAGTCACTCCACCGTCTGCTCGCTTCACCAGGACGGATCAGCGTGACCCTCCGCTGCCCTGCCCCACACGCTCCCGTGCGCTCCGGTGATGGAGACGCAGCGGTGATCGGGGAAGAAGAAGCAAGTCGAGACGCACTGGACGCCGCTTGGTGTTTAAAGAAAAAAATGGGCAGTTGTTCAGCTTTGCTCTAACACCGGCGCGTCATGGCAGGGATACACACTTCAGATGCTTTGTCGGGACATTTTTTAGACCCTGCTGTCGGCGCCCCGGCAGCTCAGGGCGCGACCAATCTTCCGGGAATTACCGGCGACGCGGCGCCACTTGTCCCCGGTGGCACCCGGGCGTACTTGGAGGTGTCCTCCGCCGTCCAGGGCTACGGAGCCGACAGAGTTTACACCAATGGACGGTACAGGGAGCAGGGCAGTCCAAGGATCGGGAGTGGCAGCCGCGATCACTCCGCCGAGAGGAGTCAAGGAGCTGGAAACACACCTTGCGGCATCATGAAGGTAGGAGCCACTTAATTATTGTCCTTGTGCATGATTCTCAAGGTGACACGTGTGGAATTAATTCAGCCGCACAACACAGTTCAACATGAGGGAGCTGGTGGAGGTCGAGAGTTTCTCCACAGAAACCTATAAAAAATATCATCCAAATGAGACATCACTCTCTCTGTGTATTAACAAACCGCACAAAAATGTATCTAATAGTTAGAGAAACAAACTATACATTCCAAGGCAGTTTTATAAAGGTCTCCCAGGGTCACACATGCTTTTGCAGCCCACACACTGAAGAACATCTCCATCGCTCCTGCTGCAGTATCCATCAGTGAGTAGATATTCCCTGAACTCAATAGGGCTTCCATTACAATCTGGAGATAATACAGCACTCACCCCATGGCTGCTGCAATAGAATATCCAGTACAGAACATCAGCAGCAGACAGAATCAGAGGGCCGAGCTTCACTTTCCATATTTAGGCTGCAAATCACAGCTGTGGAAGTCCACCATAGGAAGTGGTCTGATGATGAGAGACGCAACTCTGCAAGTCCAGGGGGAAAAGTAAAGACCTTTCATCACTTTACAGCATTAATTACAGCCGCAGACAGCACACCGCCATGAAGGAAAAAAAAAAAAAAAAAAACACTTGAAAAAGACCAACAGGACGTTGGCGAGGTTAGGAGGGATTGTCCCGATAACCAGCGTTTACAAACAGTTATAGGTACAAGGGCTTAAATGTGTGTATATAGGCTAATGCTAGTACCGTCACTGATACTTTTTTAGAGTATATTTTTAAAGCGTATTCAAAATATGCAAAGGGCTGAAAGGCGGTGTTACGTATGTGGCCCACTCTGTGGGAAATGGGTTGACATGCAGTTTTTTTCACCCAGGAGTTTCTAAAGTATAAAGAAAAAAAAAACTACATTCAAACTGACAGTTACAGTATGTTAATCTAAGGATAAAATAAATTAAAAATAATATTTCTTTCCACACAGTTAGCACAGCCAGCTGAAGTGAAAGGGAACAGAGCATTTCCACTTGAAACGCTCAAGAGTCACTTCAACTGTGCAGCTCCATTTTCATGATTTAATAAACAAATTAACACACACACACACACACATTCACACACACAATGTTGCGTCAATAAAATTAACCAAAAGTGAATCGGTGAGGTGTAAACTCCTCTATTGTCTACACTAACACCATGTTGTTAGCACTCCTCTTTTGTCTACACTAACACCATGTTGTTAGCATATTTAGCGTTGTAGCCTGTGTCGTCAGGAGTATCGTTACTTTAATCTTATTCTATGCTGACATTGTTGACCTCCTTAAATAACCTACCTGCAGGGGGCACTGAACTGCTGTAGGTAAACACACCATACTGACTGACCTTTGAGCAGCTGATTGTAGTGGGTCGCTAGATCGGCACACATGTTCCTGCACTGATGGCGTAAAAGCTCTGCTCACTTTCTGTTCAGCTGGCTCAGAAATCTTCAGCAAAATTTTATCTTTAATTTGCATTGATTTCGTAATGACATTTGTATCAAAATCATCCTTAACATTTTATTCAAATTTTTTTTTTGTGTGACCGTAGTGTCAGTTTGAAGACTTAGTTTATTGTCAAAATATTTGTTCCTGTTTGACTCTGTGTTAATCTAACGATAATTCAACTGGATGTCAGTATTTTCCCCACTGTGGAGTGAGTGGAACTCACACCCACACACACACTGCATATCTCCCTCTTTCCTACGTACAGAGCTGTGCCACATACTGTATATATTTACGCCTCACAGTTCACTTAATTTATTCAAAACAAACTTGTTATCGACGAGTACACAAATTTAAACACTCGTATATGTATCAGGTTTTTGTTTTAAACGGTATCAGGACAACTCACATTTGAAAATTGTATCAGGTTTTTGTTTTAAATGGTATCAGGACAACTCACATTTGAAAATGTGACAGTACTGAGGTAGTGTCCTGGCAAAGGCAAAAGAAATTATTATTTACGTTATACGTTTTGTTTAAAAACCTTCAGTGATAAACAGCGTGATTTTAACTCATCTCATTATGGCTTCGTCACATCGTCCTTCATATCCTAATTGATATAAAGCAGTATGACTTAGTCTTCTGACGTTATTGAACACACTGTCGAAGCTTGTTTTGCTGGAATTGCCTTGAGCGCCGTGTGCAGTCTGTTGGCATGAGAGGCTGTTAATGGGGTCCTTGGTGGCAACACAAGTATTACGTAGGTGGGACACTGGAGAGTTGCATGCTGTCCAATCGGACCCAGCCTGCTTAGCAACTGACACAAAACACTGGGCGATTCTTCGTCAAAGTCTTTTATCCAATTCCTGGAAGATGTGGGTAAATGAAACACACGCTCTAACGTGGTTGAATCTCAGCGGTTTCCCCCGCTACGGTCGTGTAATGTATTCATCCTGAAGCCATCACTTTAATATTAACTACCATGTTGTTGTTCCTAAAAGGAGAACTAAAACATCTTTGTATTATCACATCGCTTGAAAAACCTCAAAGATTGTCTCTTGTCTCCACCAAAAGAAACTGTCCACATCTGCCTGACTCATGAGCGAAGCATAACAGAGAGGCCGCAGGGCATTGTGCCTGATTGATAACAAGTCTTCCAAACGCCGCTTTTCAGAACTCCCTGTTCACACAGAAGTCAACCCTGCTGAGCTTTGCTTTTCGAATAGTATGAGCAAATTCCAATGTCGTGTCTCCTTAAATAACCAGCAGCAAAGACTGTGGCTCCGCAAAGAAACTCATCAGTGCATTTGTACCTGAGGCTGTTGGGTTTCCATAGCTAATCTTATTTTACTGGCAGGGAAATGATACTTGGAGTATATTGAGAATGAATGCAAATCAGTCTTGTGTTGCTATTTATATGTCTCCTACACCTTTAGTCTCTTGAGTGATTATATGATTTACACATTTGCCAGTAACAACTACAGTATACTGTAGCCTTTACTAAATGTTGTTCTCTACGGTAAACCAAGGTGTGATTTTTACCAAATTTAGTAACCGTATAAATTACGTGAATGATTTTTCCACTTCATAAAAAAATCATTCAGATTTAGATTCCATGTTTATACACAGATTCCTAGAATCATTCATCCAAGAAAACGTAAAAAAAACCAAACATCCAGGTCCCGGACTGCTGGTTGGGCCACCTCACTGTTGAGGGATGTGCCTCGCTCTGCTGGTCAGCCGGGCTGTTGGACCTGTTCATCCAGGGCAGAGGGCATGTTCTGGCCACAGGTGCAGTCGCCTTCACACCTGTGACAGCTTCCAGAGGTGGTGCTAAAAACTACATGTGAATTTATACTCTTGAATCCCTTAATTCTCCCGCAATATTCAAGAGTTTTCTTGTTCTTTGAGTAGCAACCCACTCTGATTTCCTAAACCTTGTCCTCAGGGCCTCCTGTCTGATTGTGTCATGCTTGGGGAGTCATTCCGACCCTTTCCTTCTGCCTGCAGCTCCAGTTAAAAGAAATGATTCAGCGTAAAACACTGCACCGTCTGTAGATCCCCTTTTTATTCATGCTCCACCTGTTTAAAACCTCACCTCAGCACATTTGTTACACCGTGATGTTTCGGTGCTAGACCTTCATCAGGCATGTGTTCCGTTTGTGTTTCCGGGAACACTCAAGAAAACTCATTTTGTGCCTTATCTCCATCGTCCCTCCCTTCTTTCTGAGTGCGTTAATGCCAGGCAAACTCACTTGACATCAGCCAGTTAGCAAACGTTGCCTTCCTAAGCTAATCCCATGATAGTCTTGTTAGACAGGTTTCACCATTTATCACACTGATATTGTGAGCAGAGTGCTGACACGTTCTTCTAAATGAGATGAAATGTAACCGTAATACTTTCCCGTGTAACTTTTATCAGCACCTGTGAAAAGATTTGTCACATGTTGTAGTGGTTTTGTACGACCTCTAAAAATCAAACCACGTCGAGTCTTTCCTCTGACTTGATTAACGTTGTCGTCACAGTGGTAGACCTGGGTCAGTGTGTGACTGTCTCCAGACTGGCATCCAACTGGATCCCTTTGTTGTGACAGTGTTGTAATGGACAGCCTAAACAGTGGCTGGAGGGGGTTTTGGTCATGCGGTCTTGTTATGTAATGTTGAACCGCAGACAGATGCGAGGCTGGCTCCAGTCTGGCTGCAAGGTGAAGGCGAGGGACAACCAGCTTAACAAGAGACACGGCAAACAGTATTTAAGAAGCCGTTGACGGCTTCACTGAAATGATGCCAGAACGGTTCACGTTGTCACAGGTCACAAACAGTTCAGCTGGTGTTTAGAAGTGAAAAAAGAAAAGGGAAAAAAATGGCTCTACAGTTGTTCACTCTTGTCTGAAACACAAAGCCTTTGTGTTATCCACAACCACTCAGCGCCTAAAGAACATTTAAAAATTCAAAAGAATTTCTATTGTAAGTAATTAGGTTTTAGCCTAGCATTGTTGCTCTTATCATCTCCGAACGTGAATCCAGTCTTTGCGCATCAGTAGGAGAAGAGAGAGCGCTAAACCGAGTGCTTCCTTGAACTGGATAATGGAGTGTACCACTAACTGACATGTAGGTCAGCTGACCTAAACAAATACAATTTGAGGGAAGGAAGTAAATAGAAACAGTATTGCTGCCGTTTGAACGTTCCCATTTATCTTTTCTCCTGTGCCCTGCCCTTAAACGCAGCAACGGATGAAAGTTGAATATTTATTTTTAGAGATCTGCCAGAGAAGTTTGCGATAAAAGTGGTCCAAAAAGCCATCGTCAGGACAGCTGTCGCATTGGCCATTGAGAATAAGTGTCGTCCTGTCATCGGTCCACCTCCACACTGGCCCACTGTGAGTAGCAGGTCATTGATTCATGCCTACATTTCTGAGGTAAATGGGAGCTAAAACGAGCCAGCATGGCCCCCTCATCAGCTGTACAGCTCTCATCGACAGATGAACGGGTGGATCGTGTTGTTGTTTTTTTTTTTTAGAAGGTTAGAAATATTCGCCGTCTTATTTGGGTCAACTAAATCTGGCCGCGATGTCCTAAAAGCAGGATTCTGGAGTGAATCTTCTTCGCTCGTAACTCTTAGAGCCACCCTCTGCTAAAGTAAAGACATTCGACTGCACTCACAAACACCGCAGAGAATGAAGGGACAGATAAGCGGTGGCGTTGAAAGCCATCCTCCTCCACTCACTGACCTTAGAAATGAAAGGAAGCTGACCACAAACACTTTTCATTAGCAGCCCAAGGTTGATGGATGTACTGTTTCTTTTTTTTTCTGCGCCCCACATGGGGTTCATAACAAGTGATATCAGGCCTGGATAATGGATGTCCTGATTTTTCCTGATGTCTGTGGTATCATTTCAGGAAAATACTTGCACAATGTTCATTTCTCAAGATATCAGATTCTGTAGTGTAGACTATAAACCTAATCTGAATCTATAGTACTGTCTGGGTTGAGGTACCACCAAGACATGTATGGAGACTGAAGTTCTTTCAGTTGCAGCAGTGACAGTTATTCTCTTTATTGCGTTTTAATTTAGCTAAAGAGAAATTACGCTTCCATCATTTTACAATTATATAATACGAATTTGCGTCACTTTCATCTAAGTTTGTGGAGATTGTAGTAAAAGAAGATTTTAGCTCAGGTCCAGGTTTTGCAAACGTAGGTTCATGACCTTGTCATTAGCTCAAAAGGTTTACAGAAGATTTAGAGAGTGACCTATGACCCTTCCAAGACTTTGGTGAATGCTTTATACATAGTTGTGACACTCAAAAATCCAGTTACTCATTTAACTAGTTACAATCCTTGTTACATGTATTATCTTTGTGAGCTTATTTTGCTACTATTGTAACAGGCATCAATGTAATTTCATCATATATTTTTGCTAAATTGTAATTGTTTTCCTAGATAGAGAGTTAAGTGGGCTCTCACTTTGGGAAGTGTCCCATAAGTCTGTTTTTTTTTTTTTTTTTTTACAAAAAAAGTTCTCAACAGTATTTGTCACGTCTACGTTTTGGTCAGTTATCAGTACAAGTATGAGAGTCTAATGAGTTCTTTAATGAATTGAAGTCAGCGTTGATCTAGTACAGTAGTTTCAATGGGTTTGATTCAACCTAACAGTCGGCTGCAACCCAGACTTTGATTGAGAAGTTGGTCAGAAAATGAAAAAAAAAGTAAGTTTAAAAATTCCTCTCATCAATATATATATATATATGAAATAACAATTCATTAGCAGGACTTGTACAACAAGACACACCGCTAGTTCCCTCCTTTGTAGAATTTCAAAGCTTTACTCAAAACCTGTCGTGTGACACCTGGATAGAGACTAAGCTGCAGGGAATGTGTCAGACAGAGGTGCACTGACTTCACTTTCTAATACCCCCACGGATCCCACTGTTCCCCAGGCTGTCGTCGCTCTGGGCTGTTACTTTCCTAATGTCAGATTCAGCTAATCCCCCCAAGGACATTCACATGTCTTTGCACAAGCCTGAACAAATAACACCACGGTTACATGTAAAGATGACAGAAGTGGTGAGAACCGAGGCCCCAGTGGTTTTACGTAAACTCCTCGTTCCCTCCAGAAATCGGATGTACAGCATTGAAATGAGAGCTGTTTTTAATTATTTTAAAAGTGCAGAAGTGTCTCCCATGTTTCCAGCAGCAACAACGGATATTTTTCTGAAAAGACAGAAGGAACTGCACTGCACTCGAGAGGAGGCAGCAGCAGAGGGTGTGATTATAGACATCTGCTGCTGCTGAATCATCACTTGCTCTCTTGGCTGGTTCTGTGAAAGCACTAATCTAAAGACAAAAAACATCTGAAATTGACTGCGTTATATTTGAAGCCACAACATCCAACAGCTCGCGAAAAGATTACAAACACGGAACGATCTGGATTAATCAAGACTCTAGTCATGATTAATCCAGATTAATCGATAATTCTGAATATGCGACGGAAACCTGTTTATTGCTGGAACAGATGGCATTATTGATTGCACAAAATATCGAGAAAATATGCTAACCCTAAGTTAAAATTTCACTTAGCAGGGGTGTTAAACATATGGCTCGCAGCCCAAAACTGGCCCACTAGGGTGTTCAATCCGGCCCTCTTGATGAATTTGGAAAATATAAAAATATATTAACAGATCATGTTCGTAATATATTTTGTAAAATTATATTTCATAAAATATGTATAAGTTACAATAAATATCTAATATACTTGCATTTGTTTGCATAAAAACAAATGGACAAACATTATAGTATTGGTCCGGCCCACTTGCGATCTATATAGGTTGTACGTGGCCCCTGAACCAAAATGAGTTTGACACCCCTGGTGTAGGAGTCTTTTTCTTGCAGGCTGTTCAAATAACAACACGTGTATCGACTCTCACTGCTGTGAGCAACAAAACCATCAAATACAGTTGTAACCCTTGTACTGTTTAAGGTCCCATGTAAGTAAGAGTGAAAGTCAACACGTGGAGAAATTACAGTCTCCCGTTAAGCAGCCCATAATATCACCAGAGCACCTGGAAGTCATCGTTAATATTAATGAGAAGTTGGGGGCAGAATGTAAAGTTTCCAGCTGATGGGTTTATATAAATATAAAGCCTATAAACAGTGTTCACTCCATTGGGAGCTCTAGGAGCAGCCATTCCTGAGAGCAGATGGTACGTGGTCCAACTCCCAGGGCCATAAATATTGTCAACTATAAAGGCCATTCTGTAAAAGATTAAGACTCCTCCAGAAAAGGTACCGCTGCCACTGCTCTTTACAGTTGTCTGCTGTAATTAACTTGGAGATTCGTTTGTCTTTGTGGTCATTAGTCTGCTGTTTTATCAGTGCCCTGTTATTCATCAAGCCTTCTCCGCTCCCTTTACAGATATCACCGTTGCCTGGAACCTAAATTTTAGACAGTTGTCGGAATATGACCAAAAAGAAAGTTCCCTCGGACTTGAACAATTGGTATCTTGGTGGTACTTGTGGCAGCATGGCTTCAGCAGTGCTGACAGCTTGGCTGTGGCTGCAGTGCTCATGTTTATTCTACATGTGCGGTCCACATGGTGAGGACTAATGGCTGTCCAGAAGGCGGTGGACTTGAAGGAGAGGACAGAGTCTCTATACAGAAGTGACATGGTTCAAGGACAGTAGTAGGAACGAGTGATTCATATCTGTCAAGTATAATGTTCTGTCTGATAGATAAATAGGACAAAGTCTAAGGGTAAGTGGCGCTTTGGCCCAGAGACAATGTCTCTGTCATTGGTCACCTGCTGGGCAAGATCAAATCCCGGTCAGGGCGGTTGGCGCCTTCCTGTTGACTCACCACCCGCAGGAAGGTTGGTACGGTGCAGTGTGATTTGGGTGGTGGTCCTGGAGACTGCTGCCCCCGCGGCCCTGTAACGGATGAAAATGGATGGATGAATGGATGAGTGTAAGGGTAAAAAAAAACGGAAAAAAAGAAAATTAAAACTGGCAATGCTGGCAGTTTGACTGACTTCTGAGAGAACCAGTCAGCTGATGCGACACACACGGACCAGTCACATGCTCGTCACCTCCATCACACACCTGCAGCAGCCAATCTCACTCACACGCGCACAAGCAGAGAACACAAAAAAAAAAAAACAATCTGTGGGTGAGTAATACAGAAAACGTCTGTATCCTAATGTGTTCATTTAGGTGTGAACAGGAACGACATCTTTCCTTTCACTTGTTTATGTTTTGATGACCGGTAACTAGATGAGCTGCGTGTGTTTAATCAGGGTCTTTATATTTGCAGTGACTGATAATTATATTCTCCAATCACTTTCTTTGTTGCGTTCAGTTACATCAGCCTGAGAGTTTCTCCTTAGATTTTCCGCTGCAGTTTTTGAAGCCTATTATACTGTATGGATAAAAAGACGTTAGCGTTCTCCCCGCGGCTTCCAGAGAACTTATTTCCCCAGGCATTTGAACACAAACTCAGTCCAGCCATGAAAGAGTGATAAATGTGGAGACGGACGTGCGATAGTTTTGACTACGTATTTTGAGAGAAGCTTTTTGAAAAGTCTAATTGTCTATTGGAGTTTCCCCCTACTGATCAGCACTAGTCCAGCACGATTTTATTTTTATATGAATTTAGATCATGTGGCTGCGTTTTATTCGTTAGTTACTGTGGCAGCTTTAGAGGGAACTGTGCGACGGAATAATTAGCGCTGTGTGCGTGTGTGTGAGATCATAGATCATAGTAAGATATGTAATGGTCATTTCCATTTGCTGCCTCCGTGGTGTGGGGTGACACTAGTACATATTTAATGTAGAGCTGATTTAAAAAATCAATTACAAGACATTTATGGTGAACCCATTTAAATTCCAGGCGACGCCACATCGGGTCCCGACCCCAAGGTTGAAAAACACTGCATTATGCTTTAAACACTTTCTATTACAGTACTTTTTTTTTTTTGTAGGCCAACTGGATCTGAGTGAGAAAGTTTTCTTCTCTTTGTTGATGCCACTGACTCAGTCATTTTTCAGTCCATCGTTTTGACTCCACTGTATCCCCCAGAACTATTGTTTCTCTGAATGAATGTGTCTGTAATCAAACGATCAAACATCTTTTTAATTACCATCCAGATGACCAGACTCACGTTTCCACCTCTACCCTTTTAACCTGCTTTAGTCTTCTGTTTGGTTTTGATTCGAAATGTGAAACTCGTTGCATTGCAAACCAGTGCAAAGATGTTTGATGCATCCTGTGGAGCTGATACCGAGAAACACTTTGCTGGCGCAGCAAAAAATGTCACCATGTGATCAGGTTCCAAAATTGCAGCCGTATTTTTGAGGTATTTCAATTTCGGCGCCGATGCGGTTTCAGACTGAAGTGACTCAACATCGGACGCAGAAGAAGAACTTTAGTTCCAGGTCGTGTTCTGCCGTTTATGTTTGTGGTTTGAAAAGATGAGGGGATTTCTCATTTGACTATTTCTTCTATGTGCATTGAGGAGATGAAATGTATAGAATGTATTAATTATTAGAACATTTTCACAAATGTGAAGAATGAAGGTGTTACATATTCTCAGAGAAAAATCTGTTAAAGTAATTTAAATGCCTTTGAGCTTAGAAATTTGAAATAATATATACCATTGTTAGTCTGAATTAGCAAAGCTAACATAATAACCATAATGGTTTGAAATGAGCTAAGACACAATCAATATTTAATTAAGAAATACTTAGGTTAGGGTTGTCCAAAACTAATTTTTAGAGAGTAAAAAAAGTTGCTTTAATCACAAAATCAATCCCTATATTGACAGTAATGTCCAAAACCGAACTGTTTGCCGAAAATGTTGGCAAAAAAATACACTTTAAAAAATAGAATTTAACACATATATTTTTTAAAGCTCTTATATGTGATCCCAACAGGTGTACAAGCCGTAGAATATTTTTGTCAATAGAAACGAGGCTCTAAAACAACTGTCTAAGTAAAAAAACAAAAAACTAAACTATGAGATGATGTTAAAAAGTTGATGATGATGACGCTAAGACACAGTCACGGAGAACGTCCGTCCGTCCATTCATCTTCAGGGGGCCCAAATATAGTCACATAGTAGCGCTGCGACACAAACAGGACTCTCCCCGGCCGGGTTGCCAGACTTTCTTTATTCTTGGCACCAGTTCCCCTCATTCACTTTGAAGAGACACGGTGTGCCTTCATCAGTTAGACATTAGCCCACATTATATGGCAACAACCATAAACCAAATTAGCCCCAGATGTCTCGCTCCATGAGAACTCCACATTTCCGCTTGTGCGGCACAAGGAGGCGATCTTCTCAGCGTGTGCAGACAACAACTCGTCAGCGGGGCCATCTGCTTGGCTTCTTGCGACGACGCGGAGTTGTCTGTTATGCCACCATGTCGTGGTTCGGTTTGCCGTGGACCTGCTCCGCTGTCTTCCTGCACGTTACAGTGCAAGCAGGGACATGTCACTCAGACATTTTACACACACACACATTTTTGTGTTGTGACAGTTGACAGAGATCTGTCTCTTTCTTTTAATGATCGAGTCTCTGTCATATGTTTCCAAAAGTATACTTTAGAAGATACGAGAGATAGTTTTGGAGGTCAGGGGTCAAGGTCAGCCCTGGTTTCATGCTTTCGGCCTGTCGATGTTCTCTGTAACAGTTGTGTGTTTATGTTGTCCGTGAAGGCGGCCCCTTCGCTGTTTGCTCCGACTTTAAAATGAAGGACTCCGTGTGTGTTCTTTGTAAGATCTCTCGAGGGAGATGGGTCCGGGCCGTACCCTGTGGAATGTGGCTATGTGCTGTCAGCTCACCACTGCAGCTAAGCAAATGAGGAAGCCTGTGAGACAGGAAGTAAACTTAATGGTGTTTGTGTTCCCCCGCTAATTAACCAGAAACACAGTAAGAAAACATCTGATATAAATTCAAGTTTCATTAATAAACATCATGTGACATCAGACAGACACATTATATAATGAGAAAATGGGAAGAAATTATTGAAGCTAAACGGATACTGAACCCGAATGCTAAGCTGTTCTTGTCGTATTTTCTGTTTTTTTTTTTAGATAATTTGTGCCGTGTGTTTTGCTAATTTAAGCCATCCTAGCAATTTTAGCATTCTATCATTTTTTTATTGTTCTTTGGGATATCTGTACGCCAACTATAGTTGTTTTGGTTAAGGCTAAAGCTAAGGGTTAAAGCTATTTCCCGTACAGATTTGTTTTTATCTAGCTAACTATAATTTGTTTTAGCTAACATGTAGCTACCTATGCTAAGTGATTTACATAACTCTGTTTTGTGCAAAATGTTAAATATTTATTTTTCTTTTTAGTCTTTTGTCTTTAAGCTTTTTATTGGAAATATATATATATATATATGATATATATGGATATCGTATATCTGGACTCTGATTTGGATTTATTCTGTAAGCTAAATATGCTATGCTGCAATGTTACCATTGCAGCATAGCATATTTAGCTTGGCTATTAGCTGTATTTTTGCTCTATTTTTCAAATAGGTTTTCATCCTTAAAAGTTTGTCCAAATCTCGAGTGGCTTTGACCAAATTAAATTCCTGACAAATACATATTGAAGTGCGTTTAAGTTACGTACATACAGTATGTCATTGTGTTACAATCAATCATTATTGAAGCTACTTTGGACGACTCAGAGCCGTACTGTAGTTGCACCTGGTGCACAAGAAGTCTACATTGATTGTTTCCAAACAATATCCTTCAAAACTCCATCCGTTTCTGTATCACACCAATGCCAGCCTGGTGTGTACTGGTAAAGTGAACATTACTTCCACTAGCTCATGTTTATTTTAGCGCCACTGACACCAGTCGTCTCCAGCTGATCCTCTCAGAGAGAAGAAAACACCTTGTTCTTCCTCGTGCGGAGAGGAAAATTAAGTCAGGAATGGGTCGATAAACGTCGGAGAAGTCGGTGACTGAACGGTTGGTGAAGCCCTTACATCCAATTGGAACAGCCGATTCCCTGTGGTTCACCCTTTTAGTCTCCACTGTTCATCATTTTGGAGAGATGCTGCAGTACTGATGTCATACATTTCACACGGCTAAGAAGTGACTTTACTGGTGATTTTGAGGAAATACTTAATAATTGGATATAAAAATATATTTTCCTCAAAACATCCTTGTATTAAAAAAACCCAAATATACCAAAAATGATCTTTTAATGTCCCCGGTGTTTTGATTCGGCCACCTTTTACATTTTTGCTGTTTGGTCCCAATTAGCCCAGAACAGTCAGCTGGAATAAGTGGGTAGAGACTCTCAGCACAGAGTGACCCAGTTCTCGATGGCCTTGACATTTGAGGGGTACTTCATGTCTTCAGCCTTTTTTAGATGGTTGAGGAAGCAGAAAACAGAAAGACCAATTTTTATTTAATAAAAAAATCCAGTTTGAGTTGATTATTTTTGTACTTTCTCTCTCTCTCTCTATATATATATATATATATATATATATTTAGATGTACAAGTACTCTGGGTCTTGTTTCATTTATGGCGACAGAATGTAGTTATCCATTAGCTTCAATGGGTTTCCAGTCTTCAAAGAAGTCCAGTAAAACACACAGTGTGTTCAGTGTGGGTGTGGGGTACAGGACATGTGGAAGTGTAAAGTGGGACAGGGGTGTGAAGCCCCCCCCCCCCCCCCCCCCCCCCCCCCCCCCCCCCCGCCCCCACTTGTTTCTCAGTAGCAGTTAATGCCTCTGTGCCTGCACTGGAAGAACAAAACTGTTTACCTAACAGTTAGTAAGGCTAACGTTGCTGTGTCCAGGTTTTATGACGGGTCTGTGGCTGCATAATGTTTGAGAATTTGCACCATGTATATTTATTATAGTATAGTCACTTGAAATGCAGTTATCCAGTAAAATAAAAATGTAAATCAGAAGAGAGGAGAGAGCCAGACTGTGCTGGTGTAAAATATAAAACGGCAAAGATGGATGGAGATGCTGTGATAAGTGTGCTTTTTTTTTTTTTTAAGCTGTACACCATTAGTGCCTTCCTGACAGCAAACCTTGAGCCGTCTCCTTCTTGCAGCCCAGTCACGCAGCAGGGGGATGCACGGAGAGACAGCTCAAGGAAGAGAGTGAGAGAGTGAAGACGGGAAAGCCATACATTTTGCATGCACACAGTTGCGTAGTGGAGCCATGAGGCCACTTCACCACCTCCTCCTTCCTCCTATTCCTCCTTTTCTCATTTCAGTTTGAAAAGACTGTAGCTGCCAACCTCTGTTTATCCTATATTGCTGTATTGTATTTTTGATATATATTTTTAATTGGCCTCTGAGTCAGTGCTCTGCGTGGGCCATGTGATGTAAAGTATTTGCTCCATTACAGAGTTGGGCTAATTTGCTAATTTGGACCGTCGCCTGATCCCAGTGAGGCAGAACCCCCATTTCAAGGCTCTTGTTAGGTAAGGGTGTAGACCACATGCAACCCAATCAGATGTCAAGTGGGCCGGACCAGTACAATCATAACATAATTAACTATAAATAACACTACTATTTATTATTATTTATTTATATTTAATGAAACATTATTTTACAAAAAATATCCTGAACAAGAAATGTTAGTTTTTTTATTTACAAAATTCATCAAGCAGGCCAGATTGAACTGACTAGCGGGGCGGGTTTGGGCCCCGGGCCGTATGTTTAACACCGCTGGTGTAGCGTGCCATGTCGTGTTTGTCATGTGAACACAGATGATTGTGACCATTGCGAACCCATGTCCGTAGAAAAAATTGCGAGTTCACCAGACGGCTGAATCTGTTCAACAGAGCAGACGTCAGATGTCGGTCATCTCCGTCACCTCTTCTAGTTAGTATTCACACTGGACTCACACACCCCGAGCTGAGACCGACAAAATTTCCCTCTGGCCTTTTAATGTGTGTACTTGGGTGTGGGAAACAAAGCGTTTCTCTATTTGCACGTCTGTTTACAGTCCGTGTGATTTTGTGTGTGTGTGTGTGTGTTTGTTTTCTCCTGGCCTATGTGTTTGTTTGTTATTGTTTATAATGGAGAAAAGCGCATTCGTGGGTTCTACAAAGACAATGTTCAGTCCCCGTGCTGCAGCATCTCTCTCCTCTACCTGCCACTTATCACAGCAGACTCCAGAGACCCATGGACTCATGATGTGAGCCTGTGTGTGTGCCTGTCTTCACGTAGCCACATGCTACGTGTGCATCTGATGGATGGATGGATGGATGGATGGAGAAGGTGACATTAGCTTTGGACAGGTCAAGGTGAAAGCCAGAGGGCGATGCTGGTGCTTACGAGACACAGTTGGAGAACGGAGGAGGAAAACAACTCGTTGCGGAGATGGACGACGAAATCTTGGCAGCTGGTGCCGTTAGATTAGCAGAAAAACAACAGCAATCAAATTAGGGAGGCACTTGACCAAACACAGGTTCTTGGAGAACCAGAGTGGAACATCAGTGAGGGCCAAACCATAGCAGGGTGATTCCAGACCCTCAGTGTCTGTTAATGTTTTGTAGATGCGTCTTCTCGTAACAAGATGTACTCTCCTTACCCCCCCTCCCCGCCCCCCACACCCAACCATCCGCCTGATAAGAGGTTGAGAGGGAAGAGGATCTAATTTCCCATAGTCAACAGTGCATAGGTGATATAGGAACCTACAGTCAGCTATCAGTCTGAAACATCTCTCACCAAGCAGGTCCACAGTGTCCTCCTGCACTCCAGTATTGATTTTAGTTCTGACGGGAGCTTTTGACGGCCCCGGCAGAGATGGCGTTTGTCTGCCACTGTCTTGTGTCATACTTTAACATGTCACGACTGTCATGTTTGTAAGAGCCATGAGCGTGCTCGCCGTACAAGGTCAATTGGTACATTTCTTATTGATGGACCTCTTGACTGGAAATAAATTGAAACAGATGCCCGCGCCGAGAAGATGTTATTGACTGAGCCGGGGCCGGAAAGTTAATGTGTGTTCCTGCAAGCTGTGTCCGATGGTGGTAATGGTGGTGATGGTGTGGAGGAGGCGTTATGTCATGTCGACGTGAGACCACCTTTAGAAAACTGAAAATTGAAATAACTGCTGACACATCACATCACAGCAGCTAAATGAGGTTAGGAACTAAGATTTTTTTTTCTTCTGTTGGCAAGTAAACTACGGTGTTCAAGCACATCGAAACCTCTGAAAAGTTTCTCAGTTTTGGTTTTAAAGTTAAATAAATTGCCACTTTTTTTAACAAAAGTAGTTATAAAATAATTATACATATGAAGGTTTTGGCTCTAAGAATGTGGATTCTCGTTTTGAAATTGAGATAAGCACATTTGCGAACAATCGCTAGTAGGTTTGTTTACCTAGACGAGGTCCTACACAGCATACTATTGGCTATGCCAGTGGTTCTAAAACTGTGGTACGCGTACCACCAGAAACATCTGAAACATACCATGTACAATTAATACAACTTTTAATATAAACATCTTTATAAACATCTCTCCTGTGTGGTGGAAGCTAATAGTAAAGGCCTACGCTGCTCTATGTTTTCTCAGGTGGTACAGAGTAGAAAAAGTTGCCACTGGGCTATGTTATTTGCAGTGGAACCCAACTACCATAATAGGAGAGGGATCACTGTCCAGTACATCTTCAAATGTTTTCATTTACATCATTTACAGAATACATTTTTGTTATGAAACACAGAGTGGTTTACTAATTTCCTCTGCAATTGGCTTTTGTGCAATACTGACATTTCATTACCGGCAGAAGACACATTTTTATTACATGATTATTGAGTCATACCTCTGTTGAAATATTTGCATCATTACATAGTTGACCTGCTTACTCTGCTCCTTGCCAAGTAGAACTTTCACAGATTTTGGCACCGCACAATGATAATAGTAGAGTAGCAGGCATTATTTTAGAGAAAAGATAAAATCAAAACTTTTCAGGACCAACTTCAGGCCAGTCTGTTCTTACTTAGTCTTAGTCTGTTTGCTGCTGAAATGTGAACGCTAACTCAAGGCTATGCTACGCTGCTATGGAAACTCCAAGCTGCAAACAATACATCCTTGGAATCTACTGGCTCCCTTAAATGTTGAAACCCCGCAGGGCAGAGGAACAGCAGGAGACCAGGAACAGTGTAAAGAAGACACTGGAACCTGACCCCAGGCAGATGGAACTGACCCAGAGAAAATATTTTCATAGCAGAGTTAGGCCTACAGCAAACATCCTATGTCCCAGCCTGAACTGAAAATGGTGGATGAACCTAATGCCAGCAGCATGGAAGAACACACACGCTATGCCATTTGGCGATGCTTGACGGCCCCTAAAACACAATGAACAACAAGCAATGTAGTTGACGAGTCCACTACTACTGTCGAGGCCTGCCCACCATTTTAGCAGCACTCCTGCTGGAGAACATTGGTCCTCGGTTGAAGGACTCATCCAACGGCTTGAAATTTATTGCGGAGTGCTCTACACACTGTTGTCTCAGGCGTTTGTAGCTCCTGCAGAACAGAACATGGAGTTTACGGTTTAACAGTAAATGACAACTACAAGTCATTTTACCGAAGCCACCGAGGTCATAAACTGCCTGCTCTCTGTCCGCACCGCGGTACCACAGTGAGAAATATGATATGCTATGGCGAGGGCACATCATTTCACGCCTGGAGTCAAACATCCAGTGTGTGTCAATGTTCTCATCAATTTCCCCTAAAAATGAAATTTATGCCACGAGAGGGGGACTGGCGGTGCCACCTGACTGCTGGGAGAAGTGATTTTTCACCCCGCTACTAGAGGAAGCATCTGTATCGCACTTCATAACTCAGCTGTGTGCTGTATCACTTCTTCGGAACAGAATTAGTCCATAAAATTACCCGTAAGCCTTGTCAAGCGTCAGCCAATCACATGGAAGGAACCTATCCCACGCCTCAGTAGTAGTAGTAGTTTGAGCTAATATTTCCCATGTCTGAAACACCATTTTAGAAATATTACCAAGACTCATTTTTTTATTTTTTTATTTTTAGCAATTTTGACATGTTGGAATATTTATTAAGCGATTGGCTTGAAGGCCAGATCTTAAGCTGTTCCTATGCTAATTTTGTCAATTTTTCTGTCTATCTGTTCTGTATTTCAGCAGGTTTTTATTTTTCTATAACTTTAAGCTACTACCCTCTGTTTGACTGTTTTCTGCGTTTTTGTTATGTCTGAAACCCCTGATCCGTGTTGAATTAGTGTTTGTTATCTATTCCTTTTCTTTTCTTTACGCCTTTTACATCATCTACTGTATCTGTTAAAACTTCGTAGACGTTTTTAGCTAACTTCTAAGGACTAATTTAATGACTTAGGTCATGGGTGTCAAACTCAAATTCACAGGGCCAAAATTAATGTTTTGAAAAGTTGACAGCAACTGTGCATGTTACCCTTTTCTCCAGATGTGTATCGTTGAATTTTTTTTTTGTATGGAAACAAACTTTAGTTTTGTGTAAACATTGAATATGGAACAACCAATATGATTTGATATGATCTCGTGGGCCAAATATAAATACACTGCGGGCCAGATTTGGCCCCCGGGCCTGAGTTTGATGTGTGTGACTTAAATGGTTTGATGGCCCTGGGTGAAATCCACAGCTTGACTTGTTTATTAGTGGTTGAAAATATTTTAAAAGACTTCTGTTGCATATGTGTAGTCTGGTATCTGATGTCAGTACATGGGGTAGTTGTTTATTTGTTTGGATCCAAAGTGGCAACTCTTTCCGTTCTCAGACTGACCAAAACGAAAGAGGATGTAGGGACTAGGAATTGTTTTCTCTTCACTTTCTAAAAGCAGAAGGGGAAAAACAATCTGTTGGAAAAATTGTCAAGTCGACGTTAACTGTGCGGCCATGTTTGTTTGACAGAGCGAGCCCAACGGAAGGCTGGACATCTGTGAGGTGATGTCTCGCAAGGTCTTCTCCCGGCGTCTCGTTTTGGTTTGTAGGGTCGATTGACAGTGGACAGTAAAGAGGGGAGAATGGGGGCTGGGGGAGGGGGATAATTGATTTTCCAAAACTTTTTATATGTTTTATACCAGTTTAAACCGGACCATCTATTATTCTTAATTATTTAGAAAAATTCAAGTTTAAAGGTGACGTTGCTACTAGTAGCATCGCAAGATTCAGATATTGAGGAGGAACCCTCAATCCCCACCGTCTTTTTTGAATTTCAGTATCCCTTGAAGGTGTGTTTTGTCTCAAAACGTACCTTCTTGAGTAGGTTTTGATATTAAAGATAAGGCTGAGGCTGAAGTGATGTAAATCTGTGGTGTGTTCAGACGTTGATGCAGTGTTATTGCACAGAACAGTTAAAAAAAACTTCAATATAGTCTACGTTCTCTGCATGTGTAAGAAGATCCCGTGGACTGATGGAAACCAACGGCAGCTCAGTTCTCAGAGTTTGTCAGGAAATACGATATTTTCATCCTGACCAGGGCCTCCGCAGTTTGTCACCACCCTGGTTTATGAGTGTGGAGAATTGTATTTTATTCAGTAGCAATGTTACCTATCCATCCATCCATCTATCCATCCATTCATCATCCCCTGTTCAATCATTTTCATAGTCATGGTGAGAACTGGAGCAAATGTTTAATTGAAAATGTACAGTGTTTACTCTCCTGGGTTTCTGTGTCATTGGAGAGAATCCTCCTACTTAATGTGCACAGCCTGGAGGAGACTATCTATACTTTGCGTCTTTGCATCATGCTGACTCAGCTCTCAGTGAAACAGAGGTACAGAGAGAAGAAACAAAGAAAAGTCGCTAATTGCGCTAATGGAAGCTGCTCCCACCCTCTCTACATATTCGCTAATGTAACGGATAGAAAGTCAAATCAACGTTGACAGGACTAGTGAGACGGTCAACGGACTGAAAGATATGGTGGAACTCCAACCTTAGCTTTACTAACATTCATGTCAGCCATTGTTCAACCAAACATAAAAGCCAGTATCCCCATCTTCACCTCCGTCAATGCAGCTGTGGTATTTGCTGGAATTTCTGTCCTTCAGAGCGGATTTTTATCATCAGGAACTGAATGTTCTCGGACTAAGTGAATTGCCGCTGACATACGCAATTACAGGCTTGTCTCATGTTTGGCTCTGCTGATGCTTTACATTACATTTGAAATCTGTTCTTCTGTTCTGTTCTTCCTATGATGTCCCGATCCGCATCTCAAGTAACAGACCGGAGACGATATTTGGCTAGTGGCCAATCATCTTTTGACAGGTTTAGCACACAGAACTGAACAGAGTTTCAGGTCAGGCTGATTTGGATGTGATTTCTCATTGACTAACGGGTGATAAAGCAATGGTTCGGGGGGTGCCTTTTGTACGGTCTGTTTGACACAACATGTAAATAGCAGGCAACAGAAGTCCAAGTCTAAGGCAGGGGTCTCAACTAGATGTCAATAATGATTTCATTTTCCTCTTGTGGACTTTTTCTTTTTAATCTTTTTTATATGGCTGCTGTTATGTTTTTTTCTGGACTCTAAACTTGTGTCTAGTGCGGCGCTCTGTAGTTACAGTTGGCTAATGCTAAAAGATCGTAGCTGTTAAAGCTGAGGAATGGCAGCTGTCGAGAGGGAATCAGTAAAATTGCAAAATCATCAGGGAGGATAGGTCTACTTCCTCTGTCTACAACAATTGCTTACTTCTAGGGAAAAAGATACAAAATCGGAAATACACAGAGGCGTGTACTGGTTAGGCCCCTGACAGTACTCCTAATGCAGTATAATTCAGAAATGCACAAGTACTAGAGGCTTTCTGACAGGTAGACCTTGTTTCAATATTGAAAGATATCAATTTTTTCTGAGCTTTTATACTTAAGACTGCAGTCCAGACACCTAGAGTTAGACGTAAGGAGTTCCTCCATCAACCAGTGATACTCAAGTGTCAGAGGTTCAATCAGTGATACTAAAAAAGAAAAAATTGTTTAGGTTGATCTAATCTTTGACAACTGTGATGTGAACGCCTCATGTTACCAGCTCTCAAAGAATTGGAATATATATATAATTTTTTATTGATGAACGACGAATGTTCACATTGTCAGGAGTCGGAAGTCATAAATCAAAAAAAAAAAAAAAATTAAAGCTGCCACTTTTATAAAATACAAATGGAGAACTGTTAATTACAGTTTGAAGTCTTAAATCTCCAGCCTTCCGACACGTCATGTATTTGTGTCGCGTTGAAAGTCTTCCCTCGCTAAGCCCCTGATTTGCTCGTTTTCATTGAGTTTGAATTAACAAGTGAAATGTGTCACTGAGTTGCTATGCAACGAGGCCATACGGTGTAACTCCCTTTGTACACTTTTCTATAGGGCTGGAATTGATGGATAACAGTAGAAGTGTTGCATAGGAACAGCTTGCTATAACAGTGGGTTTGAACGTGTAGCTGGATCACATATGACGAATCTTGGTGGTGGAAGTGGCCGATGGCCCTAGTTTTACTTCCTCAGGGAAGCCCTCGTTTTGCAATGGAGATCGTACAGTCAGATATTATCAGAAATCAGATGCCGGATTTCCCAAAAAGACAAGTGAATGTTTGTGTCGTCACTGAAAGATTGTTGGAGGCAGGAGCACAGATTCCTGTTGTCCTGAACACCGACAGATGGTTTAACATTAGTAACTGTAAAAGCACGGCACTAAGTTTATTAGAATTTTTAAAAAAGCAGCAATATTTCAAAATGAAAAAGTCTGTTCACTATTATTGGAGTGTGAAGGTAATAGTTGCTACTAGCAACAGCATGTCCGGTTGAGTCATCGCTCCCTCATTCTCTCTACGCTTATATAACAGAGGCACAATATAGCGGGATGAATTATAAATTGTAATGGTTTGCCGTCATTACCAACACTGGCAGAGGAAAAAATGTCACACGGCGCTGTAGCAGTTTGGTTTTCTGAGTTATCCAGCCATTACCTCACAGTCATGGTGGTCTTTTAAATGCATTTGTCTTAACGACTAAACCTCAGAAAACTGCTCCTTGTCATGACATGTGACAGCTTTCACCATTTCCTGTTTTGTTTCGGTTAGTAACATTCACTCTCAGTGCAGATCACAGAAACCTTCACTTCCTGTTTTCCAGCTTTTGTCACTGATGACTCCTTTCCTTTGCCTTACCTTGTTAATGATAGTTAAACAAAGATCATCCTTGAATACTTTTTTTTTTTTTAATTTGCCATTAAATATTTGAAGGTGGTTTTTACGGTCGTGTGTACCAGGTGTACCTACTTCTTGGGCCGATGTTAATTTTTGATTCATTCCTTTTTGTGTGCAAGTCAGCTTCGCCACCACTGAGTTATTTCTCCACCCAGTACGACTTTCTTGCTTGCTTGCCGACAGCGAAATTCAAATCCTAGCTTATGTTTAGTTTGAAGACTTTCAGACCAGTTACGCAAGTGGAAAGCTTTTCCTTCCATCAACTCCATTGCCATTAATCGTACCTCTGTTAAAGGCATTATCCAGCAAATTTTCTCCAAATATCTCTACCTCTATCTCAAGTTTTAGCAGCATGCAAATAAGGTGAAGTGGTGGGTGATAGGTTTGGTTTCCTTTTCTTCTTCAGAATTTCTCTGATATCTCCCACAAACGTGTTCTGCTCTGCATGTGTACTGAAAGATGTGGTTCTCGAAAACAGGATGCACTAACGGTTAAGGTGTGGTCACGGCAGGAACGATTCTCAGCTCGATAGTTCACAGGTACATTTGCAGCTTTATAGAGAAGATGCTTATTATTTTTTTTGGATGGATTTTTTGAAAATCCATTCGTGAGTCGCCTCAACAGCTACACAGTGTTTGCTTAGTGATGATGGTCTTATAGGATTATGCAGATGATTTCCAGTCCCGTCATCCTCGTGTTTGATCAGATGAGCTGCTGAGTGTTTACGTTGTGATGTATGTACAGATTGTATGTACAGATGTAAAAAGCGCGGGTGCGTGCGATGAGATCCGTGCCTAACTCCTGTTGTGTAAAACCAGAGCGGACCATGTTTAAATAACAGAGTGATAAAGCTCCCAGTAGACGAACCAGCAGGTCCTTATGTGTGACATCTGCTGACTCACGAAGTCCTGCCCGGCGGCCGATCTGGCACCTGAGTAGCTTTGCATGTCCTGCGACGTTTATCCTACATCTCTGTCCAATGGCCAGAAATTGTTCATTTGAAACAAGAAGTACCTTTAAGGGCATTGTTAGATCTATGCAACAAATATAGTTTAAATATGATGCAAAAAAAACTTTAGTTTCAAACTAATTTTATTAGCTACCTGTTAGCATGTCTTAAAGTAGAGTTTTCACAGACAGCAATTGCCGAACGTGAGTCAAAATCCAAAAGAAAAAAAAAACAAAACAATTTGTTAAAAGAAATGTGTTAAATGTGTAACAAAAAATAGCTTGGAGGTAAGCCCAACATTTTTACTGATATTAGTGACAAGATAAATTGACTTTTTTTTAACTATTTTCATTGAATTAGTTATGATAGCGAAAATAAATTACAGTTTTTTAAAGGGTAATCAACGAATAGCCAAACTCAGACAATGGAAATACTACCTCCTGTTACTGCAAGTTATCCACAGCGGCAGGATTTTAGCCACATACAGTTAGCTGAGAAGATAGCATAAGAATGCCTAAAATGGTGATTAAACATGGCTACCCAATTGAGTAAAATTAATTTGATGGAAAAGCCATTGGTAGTCCAAGTGTTGACCTTGGGAAAGATCTGGGGAATCTAACAGATGCTGATGCTGTATAGAATGATTCCTTTTTTCTTACCTATTCACCGTTTTCTTCAACAATAGAACAATTCATTGTTTCATACAGAAATCATATTCTTGGCGACAGCCGAGTAGGAGGTATGTCCGATGTGGGGAAATTTGTTTGTTTAAATGAATAGAGCTTTGTGTTGTGTTCCTCCTCATCATGGAAATCAAATGATCCCAGCCTCCTTCTACAGTTTCCCTTAGCCCTGCTCTGACCTTCGTACGACCTTGTAACACCCACGTCCCCAGTGGCTCTGCACTAAAGATTGTTTCGCTTTTGTGCCACACTGACATCTAGGCCCTGTAATTCTTTCTTCTCCTCGTAATTAAACAAAATCCCCACAACAAGGGGGGAATGTTCAAGAGGGCTGGGAAATTAGTCGGAGCAGGAGACGTCCTGCGGGCGAGTTTCAGCTAAAAGTCATAGTTCCCCCCACAGTCACCCCCACCAAAAAACACTAATGTATTTGTGCTGTCACTGTTTCTGCAGCTGCTGCCAGAGGGCTTACAAGGATTGTTGAGCTCCACGGGGAGCTGTAAAGTCAACCACATGAAGAGATTTCTGCAGATAGCACCACAATAGCCTTATTCACTCATCATTGTCAATTTGGGAGCTCTCTGTTTGTGAGCGTTTCATTTTTATTTTTTTTTATTGCTTTCGTTGGAAATCAGCCGTTTCCAGTTTGCAGGTTTTAGTTAGCGATGTAGCCACATGTAGCGGCCAGCTATAACTCTACAAAGAGGACATTTGAATTCTTTTACCATTTCAGTTTTGTGCGTTTCGTACGTTATTTGGGAGGGGCGAAACCAAACCAAACACTTTTTGAATTAAGTGCATACCCAAAATACTAGCTAATGCTGCTAACGCTACTTCTGAGTCATGAAAAAGGTTGACTTTCGACAGCATTATGCGGGCGTCCGAAGCGTTTAAGCACCTCAGGTGATACCAATCATGCCCTTGCTGAAATCCTTCTCAGCTAAAATAAAAACCCAAACCCATGTAGAAGCTAGTGCACAGGCGGACTTGGCTGCTGCATTTTCATTTCAAACAGAATAGGGAAAATCCAATGCCTTATTCCTCAGTGTTCAGGGCCTTCATGACAACAATGCACGATCCTACATATTACAACACAGCCTTGCATTTTTGCAGTTTTTAGACCAAGGATCTGTGACATTTATCCCACAGCCTCCACCGTTTGAATTGTTTCCTTGTCTCCACTGCATTCTGAGATGCTAGGAATACAAATCTGGTCAGTGGAGAGGGCAGGAGATTAGAATTGAAGCTGCGTACAGGTGACGTGACACAGACCTGATTTCAATCCAGGGAGCTACACATTTTTATGGCTCGATTTCAGCTTCTCTTTCTGCTCGTCGCCGTCGTGTCACGTTCAGCAGTGAGAACGTGTTCCCTGTCAGAACTCTGGGGCTAAATCTGGGTCAGTTTGATTGGAGGACTCCATGTCAGAGTGGCTTCCTAACTTATTCACCTCCCCTCCTGCTGTTCTCTTTTCTCCAAAGGGAATCCTCACCCCCTGCGCCTCTCGGTGGGGGTAAAAAAAAAAAAAAAATCAGCCTAGTCCTAAAAATAGGAAGTGCTGCTCTTCCTGTTTCTTGGCTGCATGCCACCCACCCCTTTTTCTTCCTCACTCAGGAGACCCCCACGTTTTACCCACGACATTCCTCAGCATTAGTATCAGTTTGTTTCTCACAGCAGCATTGCCAGCCAGGCTTTTTTTTTTCAGGCAACCATCAAGGTCACCTTTAGCCAAAGATCCTCTGCAAAGCGGGTACACTGAACCACTGTCCCCCCTCCACCGTGCGTTCTCACAAACACACCCACTTTTCTCACATGTCCTACATTCGCCTCCGCTGCTGCAGAGATGAATACCACGCCGAGTCTGTCACCACTCGCAGCTTCTACCAGCGTTCGAGACCGAGTTGGCAGGAGTGTTCAAATCCGCGTTTGTGATAATTACACGTCCCCAAAATATGTAGTTAAAATCTCACATTCATTAGTGATCGTTGTTACAAATGAGACTCAGACGTGTTGACCTTGTTGTTGTTGTTGTTGTGTGTTACATAATTACGTCGATGAGTTGATGAAACAGAAAATTTTGTTTTGGTTTAATCATCATTTTTAGCCCAACATTAATTCTATAATAACTAAATTAAACTCAGTAATAGTATTTGTGGTTGCATATGTTTACTATACGACACCCTCCAAGGTATCTGGAGTATACATAGAGGACCAGAAGCTTCTTTCAGCAAGATTACACTGCAGAAGGAACAGACTTGTTTTGTGAGGAAACACCCTGGGTCACAGAGAGTGGCTCCAGTTGCTGGACCTACTCAGCCAGAGCAGAGGGCTGACAGCCTCCAGAGAAGGGGCTAAACACCACATTCAATTTTAATACTCTCACCCTTTGATAGAATACTCTAAAAAGTCACCTTAATGTTGTTGGGAAGGTGAGAATTGATTCTGAAAGGTTTCTCTGGGAGGAAGTGTCAAAAACCCTAATTTGCTAATTAGCTAGAAATTAAAGCTAAAATGAAACATTTATTTTTTTTGGAAAAAAACCCACACTTTTACACTGCACTGGCACATTAGAGCGACTTGTTGTCCAACCTACCAAACACGGAGAGTTGCATCATCCAACTGATACTACGCCAGATTTTTTTTTTTTTCACCCACTGGCAATGGAACGGCCCACGAGTGGACGTTCTAACCCCATTGACGAGACAGAAGGAGTCCAGCCAAAGATCAGCTCGCTGGGATTATTTATAGAGCTGAGTGGGCTTGGTGGACATTGTGGACACGGCTGTGGAGTGTCGAGGCGCTCAGCAGAGAGAAAATACACCATTGATCAAAACCAGCATAAAGAAGTACCCTTTATTTTTATTTGCCCACGCTGTGCAGAGACAAGGACTCTAAAGAAAACAACCGTCGTGAGCAAAGACTGAAGTGAGCTCTGTTGCCCACACTCTAAACACAGGTGACTGGACGTCATCGAACACCTGCCAATAATAGCCTCTGTCTTTTATTCCCTTCGGCCACAGTGTCAATAAAGCTTCTCAGCTCTGAAGGTTTAAAATACATACGTCGTGGGCGTTCGGGCAGCGAGAGTGGAGCACGCGGAGACACCTACTGAAAAACATGTTGGTTTTTATAGTGACGTAGCATATGTGTAGGTACACATGAGGAGAAAGTGACACGCTGCTGTGGGCTTTCATGGTGATTAGTCCTGTTGTCAGTTAACATTTAAGGTAGAGTTGTAGTAGTTTACTAAAGTCCATGTCGGCGTATCAGCTCGTGCTGGCACAAAGGCATTAAATGAATACTTAACTTGCAGACGCTTCCAATCTTCTTTTTTTTTAATTATTTCGAGCTCACATTATTAATTAAAGTGAATTAATTAGAGATGAAGGTGGATAAAAAAAATAGTAATTAATCAAAAAGAATATTTCAAAAGCTGGTGTGTACTGTCTGTACTGCGACACATAGGCAGTAAAGTATACATCTGAGTAATCGGTTATCGTGCCTGCCTTACACTTCTGCCTTACTCACAGAAGGTACTGGGTTTGAATCCCAGAGGAACCACCTACCTACTGGTGGTTGCCTGTTGTAGGATGAAAAAAATTTGCTTTATTCATTTATCAAGGACAGCTCACTCTACCAAAACAAAACAAAATTTAAATAAGAAATAAGAAATAATATTTTTTAAATTGATTTTAAACTTCAAATATATTTTGAATTTAGATGAGGGAGCTCTCACACAACATCAAGTACACATTGTGACTCCGTGTTTTTGTAGTTTGAATGTCCATGTGTAGCATGAGGCCGACCTGTCAGAGGACAAATTGTGCGTTTATCCTCCCTCTTTCTGGTCCCACTGTGGGGGCAGAGCAGTGCTGTGTGAGGTGTCTGCAGGGTGGATAGGAAGGGGAGAACAGTTTTAGAAGTGTCATGCACTGCAGCAGCACCGGCAATGCTCTCCGGTTGCAAGCAGAGGCACGTTTCTCTCCAAGTCATTCCCTGCAATGCAGACGTCGGGAGTCAAGGTTAAACCTGGGTGACCTCATTCAGCGACTGTAGGAGCGAGCATGTCACAGTGCGTGCATGTAGTCTGAGAAACAGCAGTCCGGCCGTTGTCAAGTGATGGCCTCAGTATCCTTTAATAATTTTATTTATAGCCAAAGAAACATAGTGTTCAGGCGTGCAAATCCCAGAGCAGACCCATCAATAGTCCCTGGTGTTTGTAGAGGACTGGTGTTTGTCTTACTCTGAGAGCATTGCATGCAATTCCCCACGGTCTTTTGCGCTCACTTTAAAACGTCAGAGGTATAGAGTTGCAGTTGTTCATAATGATTGAGAACACCAAATGACAAGCTAAGTTAAACACACTCCCTAGTGTTGTGGTTTTCAGTCATTGCGTTATGAGCGCCATAAAACAGTCCTTCGCTGCATATAGGCCGCAAGTCTTTAGCATCTGCTCAACTTGTGCGGATCCTGTTTGGACTTGAACATCGCCCCAAAATGGGTTATATATTTTTGGAATGGCAACGTTTGTGGTCCAAAATATCATATGACCGGAGGCAACATTCTTTTTCTACTACCTGCATCTCCTCCCCTTTCCCTTCCCATTCCAGCCCTTGGGGAAGTGAGAGAATTCAACTTTTTTTCTTTTTTTTGCAAAATGAGACATACATTCAAGAGTGTCGTTAATCAAAAAAAGAAAAGAAAAACATTTGAGGAAACTGTTGAAAATTAGTTTAGATTTTGTTTGAAGACTGCACAACCCAAAGGTTTTGTTGTTATTAGCAGGCTATCGCTAGCTTCTGTTACTACCTCAACAAGTATGAGGATGTGTGGTGGGTAAGTGAGGCCAACTAAAACTGCCAAACGGATGCGCTAGCTGTTTCAAACACATGTAGCCCATTATCTTGTTGCCCTCTTAGAGGGTGATGTCTGTTATTTCTAATTGCCTTGTTGCTATTTTGACTCTTGAGTACTACGCCTGTGAAGGGCTGGCACTTAACCGACCTTCTTTTTGTCTGGTTCTAATTAAGATGTCTTTTTCAACTACTTGAAAAGCAATGCTGAACACAACGGATTGTGAATGGCCGGGTGTTTTGCAACTGTAGAGTAGGCCACATCTGAAGAACCTCGGTCAAGAACCACTGAGCTGTTTGTTTTTTGTTTTTTTTTTTTGTTTTTTTTTTGTTTTTACAGAATGTTCATTTCTTTCAATTGACACAATTCCACATCCCGTAGCATTCTTCTCCACTGACCAGTCACCATGGTGACCAACACAACAGTAACTGGATCCAGGTCATTTCTGTTTGCCTGAACTCAGATAGATAAATCTATCATCCATTATGGCACGTCACTGAATCAGTTATTAATCATCACATTTATAAAAAAGAACCTTTAAATGCAATGACCAAAATTCTGCGTTAGATCTGTGTGTGTACATTATGCATCTTTCTCCTGCGTTATGGCTGACTCAGATACAGGCTACTCACCGTGAGCAGGTTGAGAACAGCTGCCACTGTCAGATGTTATTGAGGAAGTGATAGATCATTTCCCACAGGATGAGGACGCTCGGCACACAGCGAGCCTGACCTTAATTGTTTACCGGCATTAATCTCGTCTCAGTATTGCTGCCGCCTATTTTAGCAGAGGACGCCTAAGTGTCAAGTGTTTGCGCTGTGTAGAGTGCGGAATTAAGGGAAATAAAAGAGGAAAGAGGAAGAAGACGTGTTAATGGAGATACAATAATGAGAAAAGCAAAGAAGCAGCGGGACCTGAGTGACGACTCAGGAAAAGCAGTCCTCCCCTTTTTGAAGCTCCCTTTGCACCTCTACACGTCTAACAATCCAGCCGTTTCTGCTTTGGTCCATTTTGGGAAAATGAAAAGACACAGTGGTAATAATTGTAATGAGATGAATGCTCTGTGACGAGACAATGAAGTTTAATTAAAGCGTGGCAGGCCGCGGTGGGGTATTTAACTGTTTTATCTGATGGGGCGTCATACAGTCACAGCTGTGAGGCCTGGCACTGGGAGATCAGTTTGTTAGCACAGGCTGTTGTCAGATAAGAACCTCTGTGATTACATTTTTATACCGACTTGGATCACGTAAATGAAATGGAAGGAGAGGCAGTCAGACGGGCACTGAAAAACACACTCTGTTTAGCCACTGAGGATGGAACTGTTTAAAAGCATTAAAGCAGTTAAGTTAAGCAAAAAAAAAAAAGAAGCCGCTATTTATCTTATTGTAACCTTCAAGTCTATATGAACCCTTGTATGTATTTTGCATTTAAAATCATCAGTTAACAGGTCACTTCTGCTAATGTTTTTTTGTTATTGTTCTTTTTTTATTTAAATGCAAAATACTTTTATTTTAATTGAATAGTTTTTAATACTGCCTCTGGTTTGTGTGTTTGTGGTTTTGTCTGTTCTACTGTTGAGAATAAAACAGAACCCTGTCCTCTCTCTACACACGATTTTGAGAGAATCAGAGGTCACAGATCCCTATTATTTTGTTCGTATTTAACACAACTCCTATAATTTTCCTCGTAACCTGGCAGAAATACGAACACTCGGATCGACCGAGGCTTCGCTTCCTCTTCCCTGAGAGAAAACGAAACGATGAGAAACCCATTATGAGTAAATTACGAAAGGATGTGACTTCGACACCGTCCTTGTTTTTGTCAGTCGGCGGCGAGGTTCTGCGCACGCTAACGCACTCTCAACGAGAGGCTTACGAAATAGCTTCGGCAGAAAAAAATAATTGGCCCCACAGGTGACGTGGGGTTATGGAAAGAACGAGGAAAGCAGCTGGGGAGGATGAGGTTAGCGCGGCAGATAAACCACGGGAGATTGTGTGACTGGTGTACAAATGTATATAATCTGATTTTAAAGCAGCGAGTGTAACAAAGGGATTCCTAACTGATTGTTGAATTAAATTGACTTTAGCACAAGTGCTTTGTGACATTAGGTTTCTAAGGTTGCTTCTTGTGCCTTTTTTTTACTATGATTCCTAAGCTCCATATCCAGGATCTCCCTTCTCTGTGTGGACCAGTAATTAGTTATAGTATTTGGTGCTCCTTGGCCTGTGCAGCCTTCTCCTTGGGAATGTACTATTGCAGATGGAAAATAAAGGCATTACATTTGGGGCCCAGGGACTGTTGGCCAGTACTGTATGTACCAACCTGAAATCATATCCACACACAGACACCTTACGTTCCTCTCAGATTTTCTGGCTCATTTTCCGCGTGTTGTTCATGCTCTGCACCAAAGGAGCGTTGCGAGTTGTGTGATAGCGCAAACCACATCTAGCTCAGTGTTGTAAGGATTTTCAACATTGACAAACCTGACGTAAAAAAAAAATATATGTAAACTCACTCACTCGTAAATATGACAATGTATTACCAGGAACTTCTGCTCCTCTTTTTATTCATTTAATTCATTGCTTGTACGGAATCAGATTTTTTTTTTTGTTCTAGTTTGTTTGTTCTAATTAGCTTGGCCAGATTGGCCATTCATTTCTGCAGTATTGCTGAAACACTTAATCTTTAACCTTCTCTTCTTACACTCATATATATATTTATTCATCTATGTCATGTAGAGGCAAATTCTAACCTTACTTTTAGCAATCTGGGGGATAACTGTTAGTTGTTGTTTTTCTATTTATTGAGTTTTTTGAGTAAGGAGAACAATAGTACCAAGCCAATTAAAAGAATAGTTATGGTTTCAGGTACATTGAGATATGAACACACACACAGGAAGTCACATCATAATGACATTAATAAAAGTAATAAAGAGTACATGTATTAATATGACTGGTCCATTATGCCTCTCAGTACTCACTTCAAATTGTTTCTGTTTTTTTTTCATGCAGCACTAAGTCCGGCACTGCAGTGAAACCGGCAACCTGAGAGATCATGTTCCATTAATTGCTTCCCTAGAGTTAAACTCTCCACTGCTTACGTTGCCCCGCATCAGGCAGCGCAGTAAAGGGGGAGTGTGTGACACACCTCTGCCCTTCACAGGATGTTGAATTGACTCGCGCACACTCACTCTGACGGCCTTCTACCAATTTCAGCAACCTAACCCCTTCTATCAGGGAGGGTTTTAACCAGGCGGCGGCAGCAGCCAGCGTCCCCAGGAGAAAAGAGGGCGGGGGAGGTGAGGGAGATTACTCAAATACCCTCGCATCGCTGTGGTATCAACAGGACCCTTGTGCATACATACAACAGGGAATCTTAATCTGGAAGAAATTGAGACGAATAAAAAGCATCAAATGCAGTGGATAACAACGTGTTGTCTTTTGCCCCGCCTGACCTGCTAATTGTAACAGCATGTTTTGCAGCTGTCCAATGACCCTTATACCCTTTGACCCCCCCTTGACCTCTGTTCCACTAAAGGACTACAAACAGCTCCAAAGAAGGGTTTCCAGAGTTATTATATACTAGAAATGTTTTGGGTTTTTTTTTTACTTACATTAAATAAAAAGTGGCCTAATTGCACAGAAATGAATTATTCACAAACTTCTAAAATCCATACCCCAGTTCAATTTAGTAGTAAAATATTCTCCAGGAGTAATACTTGTTTTTTTTCTTCTGAAATGTCATTTAATTGCTTTTGCGAGATGTACATCATAATAACGACAGAAGAACAGATATAGAGGTCGTAAACAAGGGCGTAACCAGAGAGTAGTGACATTGTCATCTTGTCAGCTTCACATCAAGTGCTGCTCATTAATTGTGATAAGGTGCCAGGCATCATCTGCCTCTGACCGTCGGGGGGAGGGAAGGGAGATGGATGGCCCTGAGGCGTTTTACTGTGGCTAGTGTTAAATTACACTCAGAGGTGATCCATCAGACCTGTACAGACCTGTCCATGTCCTGTGGAAGACTGACACCTCAACGGCCACCTGGGAAGCTCTTCATAACTTTAAATAGGTTTAAATAGCATGGGACCGGACAAATAAGTAGCTGTGGATATATTTATTAATTAGAATTTAAGGCTGTAAATCATTGATTTTGGTTGCCTTCCACTAATCCCAAACAGTTCACCAGTCAAATTAATTTTACCTTCGATGCAACAATATCATGAAAAGGCTTTGTATTGGCATTTCTCGATCAACATAGTGGTTCTGATTATCTCTAAGCTTCTGGGAAACCATTGCAGTACAAAAAAAAAAAAAAGAAAACAGTTTAATGGAGCCATTGCGAGAAGTTATATTGCTTGTGCTACAGCGTGTCACTTTAAATAAACATTCAATTTTATTTTATTGCAGGGTGTGAAAGTAAAAATGGTATAAACAAACACAAACCTACAGTGATATAGATGGTACTTACTATGATAAGGTCATGATACTACTACTACTGCTTTATATTTACACTAAAATGTCAAATGGTTGGTTGAAATCCGATTCATCAGTTCAGAACAAGCCTAACTCAGAACTTTTTCTTGTTCTTTTCCCTCCCTCTGTTCCCAGGATGGTTCCAAGCAGAGACAAGTGAGGAAGAAGACTGTATCTTTCAGCACAATGCCAAGTGACCGAAAGATCAACAGCACAGCTGCCTGCATGGCCTTTATGATGGAGGGATGTGAGATGAAGAAAGTGCGCTCCAACTCGCGCATGTACAACAGATACTTCCTATTAGATCCCGACATGCGCTGGCTACGCTGGGAACCGTCAAAGAAAGATTCAGAAAAGGCCAAACTGGAGATAAAAAGCATTAAGGAGGTCCGCTTGGGAAAGAAAACTCCGGTTCTGCGCAGCAACGGGCTCTCGGATCAGTTCCCTGATGAATGCGCCTTCTCGATCATTTATGGTGATAATTACGAGTCCCTCGACTTGGTTGCTAGTACGCCAGATGTCGTCAGCACCTGGGTGATGGGCCTGAGGTATTTGGTGTCATATGGTCGGCACCCGGTGGACATCGCAGAGCCAAGCCAACCGAGTTTGCGAACATCATGGATTGGCTCAGTGTTCGAGCTAGCAGATATGGACAAAGAAGGGCACATAGACCTGTTTAAGGCCACCCAGATAATTAAGGGCCTGAACCCTGGAATGAAAGAATCTAGAATAGAGTTAAAGTTTAAAGAACTACAAAAAGCTAAAGACCAATACGGAGAAGCAATAAATATGGACACGTTTGTGGAGGCCTACTGTGAGCTTTGCACACGACCTGAGATCTTCTTCTTGCTGGTGCAGTTCTCCAGTAACAAGGAGTATTTGGACAGTAAAGATTTAATGTTATTCGTAGAGGTGGAGCAGGGTGTGGAAGGTGTAACGGAAGAAATGTGCAGGGATATTGTTCATAAATTTGAGCCATCTGCCAAAGGCAGGGCAAGAGGTTACCTCTCCCTTGGTGGCTTTACACACTACCTCCTCTCCTCGGAATGCCACATCTTTGACCCCCAACACAAGCGAGTTTGCCAGGATATGTCCCAGCCTCTGTCGCATTACTACATCAACTCCTCCCATAATGCATCCCTACTGGAAGACCATTTCTGGGGTTCATCAGATATCAGCAGCTACATCAGAGCTTTGAAAATGGGCTGCCGCAGCATTGAGGTCATTGTTTGGGATGGTCCAGACAATGAACCGGTAGTTTATGTGGGAAGCTCGGTGGCCTCACAGCTGGCCTTCTCTAAAGTCCTGGACATTATTAACCAATATGCTTTTGAGAGCTCTGAATACCCCCTGATTCTGTGTTTGGTGGCCCACTGCTGCATCCTCCAGCAGAGGGTCATGGCCCAGCATATGAAGAAGATACTTGGTGAAAAGTTGTATGTCAGCCCCCCAAACAAAGAGGAAATCTACCTACCTTCCCCCGAGAAGCTCAAAGGCAAAATTCTCCTTAAGGGTAAGAAGCTTCCTCCCACCTGCGCCGATGCTGAGGGTGATGTGACGGATGAGGAAGAAGGTTTGGAAATGTCTCGAAGAGTAGGATCTGATGAGAAGGACCAACTAAATGGCTTAGGGTACAGGAGACTCAGACTGTGCAGGGAGCTCTCTGATCTTGTATCTCTCTGCAAGTCAGTACAGTTCAGGGACTTTGAGATTTCCAAGAGGGACCAAAAGTTCTGGGAGGTTTGTTCCTTCAATGAGGTAGATGCAAACAGATTTGCCAACGAGTTCCCAGAGGAATTTGTATGTTATAACAAGCGCCTGCTGTCCAGGGTTTATCCCACGCCTATGAGAATTGATGCCAGCAACATGAACCCACAGGATTTCTGGAAGTGTGGCTGCCAGATTGTGGCCATGAACTACCAGACGCCAGGCTTGATGATGGACCTGAACCTCGGTTGGTTCAGACAGAATGGGAATTGTGGGTATGTTTTGCGGCCAGCCATCATGAGAGAGGAGGTCTCCTACTTTAGCGCTAATGCCCGGGACTCCCTTCCAGGGGTTTCCGCACAGCTTCTTCATATTAAGGTGATTAGTGGACAAAATCTGCCTAAACCTCGTGGCTCGGCTGCCAAAGGTGATGTAGTGGAGCCGTACATATACGTGGAGATCCATGGAATCCCAGCTGACTGTGCCGAGCAAAGAACCAAGACTGTATCCCAGAACGGTGACAATCCTATTTTTGATGAGAGTTTTGAATTCCAGATCAATTTACCAGAGCTGGCAGTTCTCCGCTTTGTAGTGTTGGATGATGACTACATAGGAGACGAGTTCATTGGGCAGTACACCATTCCATTTGAGTGCCTACAGCCAGGGTACAGGCATGTACCCCTGCAGTCCCTCACAGGGGAGTTCCTACAGAACACCACCCTGTTTGTCCACATAGCCATCACCAACCGGCGAGGAGGCGGAAAGGGTAATAAGAGGGGTCTGTCTGTAAGGAAGGGCAGAAAGGCTCGGGAGTACACCACCACCAAGACCACGGGGATCAAAATTGTGGACGAGCTGTTCAGAGCATCCACCCACCCCCTCAGGGAGGCCACTGACCTCAGAGAGAATGTGCAGGTAAGGATCTACACGAAACCATTTTATTTTAATTATTGGTGAAACATGGGAAACCCTTTGTGTTGAAATGTGATTAGACCAGTGATTCACGTGGCACACTAGTGTGGACAATTATGCAATGTCACTTAATAGGTCCCAAAACTATTATTTATTTATTGGAAATATTATTTCTTTGTTCATCAATGCGTGACAGGCAGATCAATTAAATACTCTTCTGCTAGGTGGCAGCAGGTGGCTATTAAAACTTAATCAGAGTTGTTGAAGAAGATCTTTGTGTCTTTCTTCAATTCCCGCCAGTATATCAGTGTTGTCTTTAGTCTGATAGTCAGTCTCTAAGGAGCTTTTTTATCTTCATATTTTCACTTTTTGGCCTCATTTAATATATTGTTGTATAATGGGCTAATTGTGCTTTGTTTGTCTTATAAAACAGAACAGCAGTGAAGTAATATTGCTGGGCAATTCATAAAGTTATGAATAGTGCACAGTTACAATTACTGCTCAGTGGAGAGGAGTGTGATACTACAGTAGGCACTCTCAGTACTTGACTTTAAAACTCCTCGGTCGAAGATTAGTAATAATTGAATTGACACGCTTTGGCTAATTACTAGTCCAGGCCTGGAGGTGCAGTTTATTATGTTTCTTCAGACACAATGACTGAAGAGTTCAAAATGTACTCTAATTAAAGATAAATACCGTATTAAGGATTTTTTTAGACAAAATTATTGCTTAAAATTATTAGAAATCCCATTGGACGATGAGATGGATGATCCCAACTTTTCTGACAAAGATGGAACAAAAACTTTAGCTATAATTATGTTATGTAACTTTTGTTTGATATGGAGATAGTCACAGATGCTACAGTCTGTGTCCTTATAGCACCTGGTCATTATAAAAAATGTAATTAGGTGGACAGAGGATTAAATTAACCTGATGAAACAGCATCAGAGTCGAATCAGTGCTCTGATCTATCCTAAAGGTTTGAAATGGAAATTTTTTTTTTTTCCTTTCAATTACCGAGATAAAAGTTGCTGGGGAAAGTGCTGGAGATAAAGTTTAAAGTCATTATAAATGATGAATAAAAGCTGAAAAAGAGCCTTGTTTTCTAAATGTTGAAAAAAAAAGTCAAAGCCTTTCATAGAGGGGCTCATTACCATGGATCTATAGAGGCTTTGTGTGGGTGGAGGGGGGAACAGTCCACAACGTGGCAACAGTGCAGGACGTTTCTGTTTGCCTTGACAGTTTGGACTCAAAGTCAAGATGTCTATATGAGGAGGATACTATGAATACTATCAAAGAATGCTATGAAAATCTATGTATCCCACAATAACAAATAACAATAGTGAAAGTTTCTAAAATGCACTTTTGATCAATATGTTTCAAATGGTGGGTTGCAACCCCTAAACTGGCTTGTGAGACTGAATGATAGCAATTTTCTCAACTCAACTTTTTTGGCCTTGATATTTATGGCTGGTCAGAAAAAACTTTGCCAAGATCCAACATGTTATAGAAGCACATGCTATTGTGAATATCACTGACCATTTCCTGATTGGTGCAGTACCCGTGTTGCACATGAGCAGAGGAGGCATGAGATAGGGTGAGATGGAGACAAATGATTCGCTCTGGCGACCCCTGAGGGAAACAACCGGAGGATGTAAAAGTGGAAGATGATTTATGTTTTTGTGTTTTGTTCAATAATTAAAAGTGCAGATGAAGGCATTAGTGCCTATGTTTCCTTCCTTCCCTGTATTTGTTGCAACCTTGGTCCTATTCATTCCCAATCAATGCTGCAGAAAGACGGGCAGAATAAAGAAAAGGGAGCCGGAGAGAGAGATTGAGATTGAGAGAGAAAGGAACAAATGCTGTGTTGTAACTGGACACAAAGCTCTTATTTGGGAATGCTGAAGGGTGTGGGGGTAAAATCAGGGAAAAGGCAGTAATTAAAAACACACTCAGCTCCTCAATGGCTTTGTATCAGCAGAACAGTATAGCTTTCATTGCATGACAATTATCCAGAAACATTTGTGCATGCGGTCCCCTACACATATGCATGCAATTAAAGCACGCACAATGAATGCTAACAACCCCAAGTTGGACCACACTGAGACACAAACACCTAAGTGCTCACAGTTCACACACGGTCACAGTCACGCATTGTTTGCCGAACCCCCCGCATCAGAGCTGTTCTGGTTCTCACTGTTGTTGTGTGTTTTTCCACGGCTCTGTCCAACGGCCTGAGAGATGTTAGCAGTAGATGGGGTTCAGCATACAGAAAAGGGCTGTGTTCCCTGGCCAGTCTCCTTATCTACAGGAAGGTCAGGCTCTGCAGCACTACATCCTCTCAGAGAACAGAGAAGAGTAGAGTGAAGTCCTTGGGGAACAGCTGATTCCCACACTGCGGCGTGTGAGCACCAGGCATAGCCGGAGGCTGGACCTGGGGTAACCATATAACCATATATATATATATACACACATATATATGTGTGTGTGTGTGTCAGTCAGGAATTTAGAGTTAAAAAGAGTTCTTGGAGCAAAGCTGTGGACCATCATGAGTGGCAGGGAAGTATATGTGGGTGGTGCCATACGAGACCACTATGTGCAAACAGTTTTGCAAAGCTAAAGCAAGCATTGGGAACGGTTTTGTTTTTTGACTGGTTTCTCCAAATGTTTCCTCAACAATCTGAGGGTTTGATGTGAAGGTTTGGTTAAGATGTAAAATATCAAATCCCATCTACATTATCGGGAATTGTCTAGAACGAGAAAAGTACAAGAATGGATAGGGTCAGCCACTGGATTGGATTCGTTTGTCGGGTTTCATGTCCTTCATGTTTGTGCATAGGTTTTGGAAATGAAAAACCCTGGGTGTGAAAGTGAGTGTGAACTGTTGTTTGTCTGAGCCTCAGATGGACAGCTGTCTTCTCTAGTATGTCACCTGTTTTTCAGACAGTTTCACTTTCACAAATCCTCTATATATATACGGCTGAAGAGATTACCAAGCCAATGGCCTGTCACAGCTTGTTACATGGCCGTCGCAACAGCTGCGCCAGACAGGAAGAAGCACCGAAGGAAAAACTACAGCTGACTAATTTGACTGGACACTAGAGACACAAGTTGGCAGATTCCTTCACTGCCTTTCACTACTTTCCTTTGGCAGAGGCTCTGCACTTAAGTAATTCACAAACGCTACACATGTAGGCAAACACATTTCCATAAGGAAACAAGTAGGAGGAGCTGGATCACTGTGTGATAAATGATAACGAATTGATTACAGATATTTTTTTTAATTATTGCTTTAACATTTTTGCTTTTTTATATTTTTTATTTTTTTTAATTTTTAAATTCATTTTTTTGTAAATGATTAAATGATGTGCACTTTCTATAACATGTTGACTGCGTTACCACTGTATTTCTTTGATTTAAAGCTCCTCCAGTAGAATGTAGAATTAAGAATAACATAAAATACATTTAAAAAAATAATCTTTTAAAAAGCGTTGTGCCTTGTATGAGGTCTCTTTTTACTTTGGCATGCCTGATACACAAATTTAAAAAAGGGAAATAAATATAGTGTTTTGACAGAAATCTGAGGATATTCCATAAATTGGTGCAGCTGATTAAAAAAAACCTTAATGACCATGTGTTGTGAGATAAGTATTGGTAACTGACGACAGATTTAGGTCACAGGGGTTAAGGAGAAGATTAGAGACATATGGGGGATATTTTACTGTGCATTTGTCCAATGAAGGAACAAGAAAATCTCAGTTTCTCAGAATGTCTGTGAGGTGCTGAATTTAGAACAGTTTATTCTTATTATTATTTTCCAAAATTCAATAATTTTCTGATGAATTCTCACCAGTATATTTTCTTCTCTGTGTATGTTTTTGATTCCAAGAATGCCATGGTGTCCTTTAAGGAGCTGTGCGGTCTTACCCCAGCAGCCAATATGAAGCAGTGCATTCTCACGGTTTCCACTTGGCTGATGAACAGCGAGCGGTCGCTGCGGGTCACGGTGGACCTGAGTGAGACGTACCCCACCATGGAGGCCCAGGGTCCAGTTCCAGAACTGTTGCGCAAAGTGCTGAACGCCTATGACATGGTAAGTGACCTTAGCACAGAACATCGGACCTTCAGACAGAGACGATCGTGATGTTGATAAGATTATTTTGAAAAAAAAAAAAAAATTAATCAGATTACCTGTGGACACAGACAGGGGGCAGGGGACAGAGGACAGGGAGGAGCTGATTTAACCTGTGGACACAGACAGGGGACAGGGGACAGAGGACAGGGAGGAGCTGATCTGACTTGAAGTATTTGGATTCCCTGTATTTATATCACTGCAATACTGACAACATAGGTTGATAACAACCTTGTTAGCATCAAACATGCTAGCTCAGGTAAACCGATGCTCTTCATAAACTCTCAGACGTTACGTTCGAGGAGTTCTTGCCTCTGTGCTTTGATAAGCACATCTTGCTCTTTGCAGATTTCCATAGATGCTGCACTCACAAAAAAAAAAGACAAAGACAAACAAAAAGAACCTCGCAGCAGATTTTTTTTATCTCCTTTAACAGAACACAGCTGTGATTCAGGCCTCAGTGTGTTTTACAAGGCTTTCAGAAAAGACTGAAAACACTTATTTGATCAGTCACACCGTCGGGCCGCAGCTACCCATTGTATCATTTCTCATGTCTCCCAGTTCTGCCTCCTGTGCTGCCAAAACACTGCAGACAGAGGTTTTGTTATTAGTTATCTCCAGTTCATTCTACAAGCCTTTATCCTGCCGCTGAAGATGGAACGGAGCCGGTGAAGTGGGTGACGCTGTTGTTGTTGTTGTCGTCGGTTGTTCTCAGGTCATCAGCTTGGCTCTGCTGACATCAGGAGTGACGCACCATGCAGCTCAGAAATGAAGTTTTATGAACCTCTAACCGAGCAGGACGCCTCATAATCCTGTCGGAGCAAAGCTCCGGCTCCAGCCTGACAACATGTTCTCTGGGTCGACGCTAGAGTGTGCCCTGTGTCTTATAAGATTCAAATATTTGTACATTTAGTCATGTTTTACGGTATTAAAAAAGACAGTGGTTTGCAAAGCAACGCTTTGTTTAGATTAATTCAATTTGAGGGTGCTGAGCCGTGCTCCTATTGGACAGCTTAGCTGTCAGTCAGACATTCTGACAACTACAAAGGAAAATTTGCCTTTTTTAACAGCTGCCTCTTTTTCTTTAAGAATGATATAACTGACTGACTGATTTTATTTTATTTCTTTAGCTATATTATATATATTTGATCTTTTTGGGCGACCTTAGCTAACTGCCTTTAGCATCTATGCTAGACTAAGATATATCTATCTTCTCAAGCAAGATTAGGGAATTGGGTATTTTTTGTGCAATTTTATATGTTTGAGTTTTATCTAAGTTAGTTTAATAGTTTTCTGCCTGTCAAGCTTTTATTTATAGGCACTTTTAGGCTATCTTTGTTGCTAACCTGTAGCTACAGGGATTAAGGAAAAAATGTCTTTTTTAAAGGGCATTTAAAGACACATAAAAAATGGAAATACAGCACATTGTTAATTTTTAATGTCATTTTAACCATTGGTCAAAAGAAATCTAGAATTCCTCCTGAGGATGTTAATGCATGTTAAAAAATAAATTGACACCCCCTACCCCCAAATGACTATTTTAATTTTAATATAATTTAATAATTTTATATTTATAATAATTTTATATTTAATAATTTTAGTTTCATTTGGATACATATTTGCTTAAAAACGTTGCAGCCTTAGTCATTAGAATCAATCACATTAACCTAGTTCTGAATTCATGGCAAATGGTTGTGACCAAACAGGACATAGCTGCCAACATCAGGCCATTTACTGTCAGACGGCCCCTTACTGTACCAGTGTAGCTCATGCACCTGTTGACGTATTAATTAAATGACATTTATTGGCCTCTAATGTTCAACTTTACCCTAAATTCTACTCCATACCAGAACCATGTTTGATTTACTGTATACCTATTAAACTTCTGTGTCCATTCGTCTTCATGTTGGTCATTAATAATTGAACAGACGTTTACGGCACTCGTGTAGCGAACCAACAGTCCTGCAGGGGTGAAATGTTCTACCTTCTGCAATCTGGAGACCAGTTATACCAGAAGTGTGAGCTACAGTAATTTCTAGCAATCATCATAGAAGAATAGAAAAACACGAGAAACACACGGAAACGCACCCTGGGTCAATAAGACCGACAGATACAGGATGGTGATTTGACTTACAGTAACACTAAAACCAGCTCCCTGGCAGAACAAGAAGGAGCACGCACTCGCACGCACCAGAGAGTCTACTCCCTGTCTCCTTGCTAACTGCTGCAGGGCTAGTTCAGCTCGGCTCAGCTCAGCTCCTGGGATCACGGTTAGGGTTTGGAATACGCCATGCTGCGACGGTCTGATGCAAAAGTGAAGGTAGAAATGGTAACCTGGATCTGCCTGTGACCGCCCCTCGCCCCAAGCCTCCCCACCACTGTACACAGTAGACATTGTCGACATGCTTACTTAAGGTGGTTCAGATGAAGTTCAGATGAATTTACAAGGGAGCTAATTGTTTCTGCGTGCAACCTTTCCAGAACTGTTTTTTTTCTAAGGTAAACTGAAAAAAAACTTAATTTATTTGCGACCTTTTTACTGTGATTAGCCTATGGTTTGTCTTTTTGTTACCAAAAGAGCAGTTCACACTGAACTGCGTCAGGTCTAACAGAAAAACAGGAGCGGCGGCTCCCTTTATTTTGCACAAAGATCGGCCCTTCGTGTGATAATTAGGTGCGACCGTTGAAAGAAGCTAATTATCCTCCTGCCCGTGGTGTTTGTCTTTTATTTATTTAATTAAAACTCGTCCGGTTTTTACGATGTATTTAAATGGACTGTGTATTTCAGACAAACTTGTGTCGCCACGAAGGCCTCCGTCTCACGCGGACGTGTTTGACGAACCTGAGTGGATTCTTCAACGCTTCCTATCCGATTCCGCTTTATCGCTGAACATTTTCTTTGGCCTCTATAACTCTTTGTTATAATGGTATTTTGATGAAGAGCCAAAACATGTATTTATTTTAAAAACCTTGGTTAAACACTGATCCCTTTCCTTTTTTTCCAGATGATCCAAACCAGCAGAACACTGATCGAGTCGGCCGACGTCGTTTACTCCAAACTCACACAAGCACAACGCGCCGGTAAGATGCCTAACTTGTTTATTTTGGTTTATAATTGGATTAAATAACAAAGATTCTCTGACTTTGTTATCTGATATTTTCTAAAATTAATTTGGTGACATTTAAATACAGATCCTAACCGATTCGGAAATTAAATACAAAATTATTTTACCACAAAAAAAACCCATCTGATTCACTGGCCTTTTTGTTTCTTAAAAAACAAAAAAAAAACTGACTTAAAGTATAATAAATTCCTCAAAAGAAACTGACTTAAAGTATAATAAATTCCTCCCAGGATTTGGACCGTATGAAAAGCTGATGACAGCTGAGAATTTACACGATGTGTGTTTGTGGTGTGTCCTTGTGCTTAATGGTATGAATGCAGTGCGTTTACGCTCTCACGGCATCTCCAGAGACGACTGTGGCAGCTGGTGACAGAGCAGAGTCTGCATCGCCGTGTCATTATCATGTCAACGAACAGGTGACAGGGGCGGCGAATGTAAACATCGACCCAGAGGTGGAGAAAATCAAACAGTTTACACAGTGTGGAATAAAGTAGAGAAGAAGAAGAAGAAGAGAGAGGAGAGAAAAGATGAATATACATTCAATTTAAAAAAAAATTAATAAATAATGTTACGTTTGACAGTTCGTGAGAGAAGATAAGTCTCGTAGCTTAATTATCTCGAAAGATATGGCTTCAAACCAATAACCTGTGCCTCTCATCCTCTCCAGTTTTTCTTACATCAATCACTCTTGTTTATTTATCTTAACCTTAAAGAACCCCTGAAAGAAGCAGCAGACATCATTATTCATTTATCATGTTTGCGCTTCTTTAAAATGCTAAAACCACATGTAAAATTCAATAAAAATTGTAAAAAAACAAAAAATCTTGATAAACAGAAAATGAATAACAGTAAAGAGAAACAAAAATCACCTTAAATAATTAATAATATTATCTTTGATCACACCCAAAGGCCTAAATAAAATAGGATCAAATAAAATAAAAATAATAATAAATACAGTGAAAAACAAAGCAGGATACAATTTAATGAAAGCCATAAATATCCGGTGCAGTGGATATTATGTCTCATGGGTGACGCTCGTTGATGTGATTCACTGGTTAGTGGCATTTAAACGCAGGCTGTTTTATAAGAGTGTATTTTAAAAGGTGTTAAAGCCCGAGCTGATCTGACAGTAGGAGGTTTTTCAGCTTTGAAGAGAACAGAGTGAGAAAGACTTTGATTCATACATGGTGAAGTAGGCCTGAGCCGGACCGTGACTGGCCCAGATACAATTTTTAAAATGTCAGCAGTGATAAAATATCCAAACTTCATTTTGTTTTTTTTTCACCGCTTCATATGAGTGAGTTATGCCTCAAGACAGTGGTTCTCCAACTTTTTCTACTCTGTACCACCAGAGAAAACACTGATCTCTCTGAGTACCACCATAATGACCAACATTAGCATATAGCAGCGTAGACCTTCCCTGTTAGCTTCCACCACACAGGAGAGATGTTTATGTTTAAATGTTGTATTAATCGTGCATGGTATGTTTCAGATATATTCAATTGGAAATGGAAAAATATAGAAAGAGTGCTCGCGTACCACTGGTGGTACACGTACCACAGATTGAGAACCACTGCATTAATATGTACAGTATTTTTACAGAAATACAGCAGTACTTTTTAAAATCGACCGTCATAAGTTGAGCTACAGTTTTACTGGATCTATCCCCTGATTTATTTTGCTTCTAACTACTATTTTATTTCAGAAGCAAATCATTCCAGCATCAGTGAGTTTTGTGGTTTAAAAGTTCATTTGAAAATGAAAGGACCCAACAGATGTTTTTAGGTTAGCTCTTGTGTTTTGTTTTTTTTTTCTTGGCACTAGGGACAGGGGGACTTGACCCCCTGAGATCCATAGTGACCCCGATCCGTCTCCCCCACTGGCCCGTAAATCATTGTTACTCTACAAACATTTGTTTTCCTTCATTTCTCTGAAAACTAAAAGAATGGGTGGAGCGTACGTATGGTGGTCATCATCTATCAAAATGTTTAAATTACCGAGAGAAATCAACAGTGTTTGTGTTGCTCACTGAACACATTTTCAAACAGGCTCGAGGCTAGTAATGAACCTGCTGTTATTCTGCAGTACTTCTCATTTGAAGTACAAACATGGAATTATTATGAGTTTCAATCACCAGTTCTCAACACAAGAATAGGATTATGTAAGAAACTGTGAAGATGCAGTGGGGCTGGGGGATGGAGCACAGGCCCTGTAGGGCATCAGCTGCATGCCAAACATAGCACCTCCCCCGCCCCCCGTCACCTAGCCCCACTCCACTGCCCCTGGCACTAGCACGAAGGACTGAACTGGCGCCTCTGAAATATACATGGTTTCTCATCTGTTCATCCGTGCATTCACACATATTTCCTGAAGTTGTCTTTATAATCATTATATATCATTGGTCTGAAAACTATAACTTAATTTAATTTATTTACTTAGGATAAGTTGTCTTCCTTCGTGCGACAGTAACAGGTAGAACAATTAAATACTTTTTCATTCGGGGGATGGCAATAAAAACTTTTAAGTTTCAGAAGATTCAGGTTTTGAAGGACATCTTCGAGTGTGTCTTTCTTCAACTAAACAGGAACAGGTTTCACACTGAATGAGTAATTCATGAGTAAATTATAACTAGAGGATCGTGTTGGGACATTTTTTTGCCTTTTTGAGTCTTTGAAGCTTGTTAGCCTCAGCACCTTTAAGTTTCAGTTACTGTTTTCCCACAATTCACAGTATGTGAGAGTCACATCATTCAAAGCAGACATTCAGAGAAACCAGAGAGCAGACAAATATAACAGTGTTTGAGCCAAGCAGAAAAGGAAACAGACCATGAGTCCAGACCTGACAATTATACAGTCTATGCACAAAATTTCTCACTCATTAAAAAAAAAAAAAAAAAACTGGAGGCTTCCCTTCAGCTATAGACATTCAATTACTTTCTGCCACCACCGAGGGGCTCATTATGGGCTGTGTATAATGCTGCTTTCAACTGAAGGTTGTAATTAAGAAACTTGAAATCTCTATTCTTTAATCTCAGAATGTTTATCATTTTCCTATTAAAGCTGCGACATTAGGAAGGTGGACGATCTGTAATGTTGGTGGGCAACTGGTCAAAATGCACGGTTCTATGAACACCAGCGAGATCCCAGGTCAGGTTGTCAGTGGAAGGTCATCTGCTAATTCACTATGTGTAATACCACTATAGCGCCCCCTGACAAAAGGACAATCCAAAAGTTATTATTCTTTATTTTTCTACTTTAATTTTCCATTTAAGTCGAATGACTTCTGCAGATGGAGTTACGTCTGTGGAATTCCGGGGAACGAGGTCAGGACCTGCTTCATTGTCTAGTCTACATCTAGTTCTTTTCAGACGGTCAATTTTTGTAAAAATTGTTTCTATGATTTAAAAAAAAAATTCTTGAGGCTTAAAGAAAACCTGTCATGTCTTGTGTCCCGTGGTACAGTGGATGAGAATCACTGTTATATACTATTCCTATACATTACCATTCATTTATTGAATAGAGCGTATTGGTTTGGTGTACTATTTCAACATTGGTGTGGTGCTTCACTTGAAGTCTGGGTCACGGCCTTAAGATACTTACAGAACGAATAACGTCTGTCTCAGAACTTTTTGACTCTTTGATAATGGGAAATTAATGCCAGTGTTTTATTTTGTAAATGCAGATATAATAATAATCATCATCATGATATGTCCTTTACAGTAGACTTAACCACACTATAAATACAGTGATGGTATTTAAGATAATTGTAGGGTAAAGAACACAGTGTAATGAGTGACACCTCATTATCATCCAGGCTGTAACGACCCAACACCCACTTCCTGTATCAGTTTATTTTTCATTTGCATATTCAATATGCGTTCCGACATTTCTTCTCATTGTGGCCTTTGACCCCGTCCTAGGCCTGTCTGACTGTTTGCCTGTATGAAAAGGCTCTTCATTTTAAAATGTATGAGTAAAGAGAAATATATCTATTTACCCACACTTCCACGCCGGTACATTATTTAACACGTAACACCTGAAATATTGCTAAGCCACCAGGGGGAGTCTGAATTATTCATAGCCACAGCGTTATAACTTGACCTTCATTGAGTTGAACGGGTGACAAATAGAAAGGTGGAGAGGACGGAGCCATAAACCACTCCAATCTAATTTTACAATCACAGTCGGTGGCTCTGATAAAATGGCTCACCAATTCACCCGCCTCCCCACCCTCACCCATCTCCCCCCTGTTATTCTGTCATCTTTGGCCTGTTAGACCAGGGTCTGAGTACATTTATCAGGTTTTATTCTGCCGGGAATAAAGAAGTACAAAAGAGTTTTGGATGAAGCGTTTAATAAAACATTTCATTTATTTCCACTGCTGGTTGGAAGGCGTGAATTCTGCCCTTTTGATAGACTGACAGGCCGTCAATGCAGCCGTCAAAAGCCAATTTGTAGGACATGGGGTTCTGGAAATGGTTGCAGACAATAGCGACTGTCTGAATGCAAGACAAAAATAAGCAAGATGTAAATGTGAGGGCAGAGATGAAGCTCATTTTTTTTATTTTCTCTGATCAGTTTGGAAGCCGAAGGTATAATTTTTGTGAAATGGCTCTGTGGGGAGGCTGAAAAGGTGCCATTAGATAATGGGCTGTGACTATCCAAAAGAGAATACAGGATGGTGTGTGATACGTGTGTGTCTGTGTGTGTGTTCGTGTGGCCTTTTGATTAAACCTGACACTTCTGTCCTGGCCATTTAGAGTGCACTGTGCTCATCAGCCAAATGCTGTTTAGACAAAGCCATAATCATGATGACACACTTTCTCTGATCGGAAGTCAGTGACCTGAACTAGCCTCTCACCTTTCATTTTAAATATGAGAAATACCACAGTGAGTGACTGACTGAGTGCAGATTGAACATCCTGATGCAATATGGTCGGAATTTTAAAGTCTTTCTAGGTACAACGTATCAGGGTCACATTGAGAAAAAAAATGATGAATAAAATAAGTCGTAGAGATACGAGTCGTAAATTTAAGAGATAAAAGTTGACACCTTAAGAGAAAAAAGTCACAACTTTCTGAACAAAAACGGTTGTCTTTACCAAAGACAGAACCACACGGACCAGGCTGACGTTTGTGATTGCATATTATATACCGTATTTTACGTACTATGAGTCGCTCCAGAATATAAGTCGTGCCAGCCAAAAAATGCCTAGTAAAAAAGAAAAAAACATAGATAAGTCGCTCTGAGTATACAGTAAGTCGCACCAGTGCCCTCTAGTGGCTGTCAGTGTGAAATTAACAAACGTAAATTTTCAAAAATAACTTTCACATAAAATAAATTTATGACTTTTACCTCTTAATTTTCTTTTTTCTTATTCTCAATGCAGTACTCGTCGTACCTAGGTAATTATATTTGCAGTGAAAGTACTTTTTCCCACAGCAAAAGGAATAATACAAAACTTTTTTTTAAAAATATCAACATCGTGATTCTTGGTTCTTAGTTTAATCCAGCAGGGGGCGAGAGGGGGTGTTAAAAAGTGATTATTTTGGTATAAAGACACTTAGAGAAAAAACAAAAAACATTGTGTTGAGGTCCCAAGATGAACAGGTTGGATCTTCTCTGGATCCTATTTCCCAGCAGCCCCTTCTGCGTTTCCTCCCTGCTTCCTGCGTTCAGACCATGCCCAGTCATTATTGCATCTAATCAGTTTAATTTGGGCAGTGAAGCTGACGTGTTGATGAGGATGGAGAGGTGCTTGATGATCCCTCCCGGGCAATATTGATGGCTCTGCATTGCACACACCACTAATAGGCGAGCAGACAGACAGCTGGGATGAGCACTCTGGCACGTCCAGATGCTGCCACTGTGTGCTCGTGTGCCTGAGTCTACAGTAGACCTCTGCCCACTGGCTAATGAATCTGCATGCATATCTAATCTATAAACTCCCACTCCATCTCACAACCAGCCTGAGCTGTCCTCGATGCTTCAACGCTGTGGCTTATTTTTTTTCCGGTGTCGGTCACCAACACACAGAGACTTAGAATGAGACTGAGGTGAAGCCATGGTAGAGGCTACACCGCCATATAGAAGGCTCAGGGCTTCATTACAGCATGTATACCAGGGATTCTCAACCTCCAGTCTGGGGACCTGTTTCAGGTCATTTGATGCCGGGTCGCAGAGGGACACAGTGAAAAAATGTACTTCAGTTTTACTAATTTACTTCACTCTAAAAGAAGTCATATCCCTTTTGCTAGCAGCAATTACTTTCATTCATTTTCTTCTTCTTCTCTGGAGGATGTTGTTTGTTATTTTCAGGACAGTCTTATTAAATGCTGTTATCATGCTTCTGACCTGTCGGACGATCTGGATCCTTTTGCCTATTCCTCAGTGATTTTAGTTGACGATGTCTGCCTGAGCTGCTCCTCCTTTTTTCATCATCCAGCTAATACCTCATTTAAAAAAACAAACTAAAAACTATACAGCTACTTAGCTATATAGCCAAAGCTATTTTGGCTCATTGTGTTTAGCTTTTTTTTTTCAAATATAGGAGCAATGGATGAATGGATGCATAGATGCATGGATTGGTGGATGGATGAGTGGATGGATGGATGGGTAAGAATATTAACATCCAGACATGAGTAGTAAAATACATGGGATCAGCAAAGTGAAATGTTTGGTAGTCATCTCTCTAAAAATCATTTGTGTTGTTGAGGTTTTATCCCATAATAAAAACCAAAATTTCCAGGGACAGAGACCCCCAGTCTGGGCTGTGGGCTCCTCATAAATCATCTTTGCTGTGGACTTATCACTCAGGTCTAATCAGGCCTATTTACAGATGCAGAGACTCTGTGCCTGGGCACTGCACAAATCTTTCTATTACTACAGAAATCCGAGGGATACGTTCATGTTCCTTCTTCGTGGCTTCTTTGTCCTAGTCTGCCGTTGTTTTCCTGACTCCTCGCAGTAGGAAAATCCATTTTCTATTCTCAGTTACCATGCAGTGTTCTTCTCAGCTCTGCAGTGTGTATGACTCGACAGTAATGAAATAGTGATCCAACTGACCCTCTTGTTGTCCTTCTCTTCTCTTTGGTTTCATCATTTCTTGTCATCAGATCCTATTCCTGTTTTTTAGTTTATTTTCCTCTCTCTCTCTCTCTCTCTGTCTCTCTCTCTCGCTCCCTGTCATTCTGTGTCTCTCTCTCTGTCTCTCATTCTGTTTCTCTTCCTGTGTGTTTGGAACATCAGAGGTGCAGCCGCTGCAGTACTCATTACTAAAGCAAACACTCTGTAGAGTCGACGCAGACTGAAATCCTTTCCCAGGCTTTTATCTGCATATGTGTGTGTCCGCTCAGATTTTTATGTCTACTCACTCTTTCTGTTCCTGCAAGTTCTAAAAGTCCTCTCCATCCCAGTGGGCTCTGTGGGCCACATTTTTGCTTATTACCTCAGATTTCACAGTGTTAAGTGACAGTAAAGAACATCAGCTGGGGGACTGTTTCAGAGAGAGAAATAAACTGGATAATTGGAAAATGAAATGCTCTGTAGAGGAGGTATTGTGACAAGCCACCTCCAGCTAATTTCATCTGTGATTCGGCTCGGTGCCTGCCTCAGTGCCAGGGCTCTGTGATCTCGGGCTGCTGCTGCTCAAATCGCTCTGCGCTGGCTCAATAACTCCACTGGATTACAACATCAAATCAATCCTGAACTCTGTTAACACAACTTTGAGGCTAAAACACCGTTTTCTTTTTCTTCCTGCACCGCTTAAACTGTAGCTTTAGTGTCTGTAATTATATGTAAACCTTAGTTTTAGCCACAGACGAACAGAGAGTGTCGCATTACGACCTGATATTCCCACATCAGTCTTGCTACGCTAGCTCTTGGCTTGATGTAGCATTAGGTCAGGTAGCTAAACTTAAACTTTTCAGTTTCATTTCATTTTAATATAAATATATATATGTATGTATGTATGTATATACAGTAATTTAACAATGTTTTGCTATTTTCATAGTTATAGTTAATGCATTGCTCTTTCTGAGCTATTGTTTGTCCATCAATCTATGCTAATCTAATCTTTTAGCATTTCCATTGAAGAACTATATATACAATTCTTTCTTTTTCTTCTTCTTATTTCTTTTCTTTTAATATAATATAGCTTATTTAACAGTGATATGTGTTGACTAGTTTTTTTTTTAGTTTTCTTCTTATATACGTAAATATGATTTAGCCTTTTTTTAAGGGCAATCTTTGGACACTATTCTTTCCTCGTGTATTTCACTAAGTATTAAATACAAACATTGTGTCTTCTACATCCGTCGTTGGGGTTGTGGCTGGGGTCACGGGTACACGTCTGTCAACACGTCAGTTTAGCTAGGAGAGTCTTTCACTTGACAATACAGACACCTGGTGGCCGTTGTCCTTGTCCCACGTTGCCTTGTGACTCACGGAATTCTGAAGGCTGCTGTTCTGAGTGACATGTCTCCCATTCAGAACCCATTCACACATTTGAACGGTGGCGGACCATTGCAAATCGGTGGAAATAATTAATAAGTAAATGACCTTCACTGATGTTAATCACGGCCTACTTTGTTTGGTCAATACCTGCGGTGCATCGTGAGGTCAGTTGTCAGGGACAGATTAACTAGCAGCGGGGACTGGCAGCCTCAGGAGGAGTGTGTTTTGACTGCCTGCAGAATTAAAAAAAAAAAAACAATGTGTCTGAGACAAATGAATCTGGACTTGGAGATGAATTAACTGAAGGCAGCCCCCCCCCCCTGTTGCATTACCTCAATCTCACCCCTATTAATAACATGGCATATTGAATACTTTTACACTGGCCCAGGGCAGACGCTGTTGTCCAATGTTGTTTCCTGTGAAAAATGTGCTGAAGTGCAGCGATATTAACAGAAGGCAGGCAGATGAATGTGCCTGTGCCTTCAGTGTGGAGGTTATGTTTTTGGCTCGTTTAACGTGTTAACAGATTCTTCACAGATTCCCGTCCAGTCAGTGGAAAGGTAGAGGACGTGTTAGACATGAACTTAAAATATGTTGCTTTATTTTATTTTATTTTATTTTTTTTATATACTGCGTACTGTTGGGCAACATTGGTGCAACGTGCGCATGTACATCCATCCTTCCGACAAATAAAAAATATATATGTGAGTGTCTGTCATAGCATTGCATATATACTGCTGTTTTATGCTCCTTTGTGTTTCTGTTCAGGTCTGGACTTCCACGAAGACCTGCATCGCATCGGAGCGAAGGAGGGTCTCAAAGGACGCAAACTTCAGAAGGCCATGGAGAGCTATGCGTGGAACATCACAGTTCTTAAGGTGAGTGGGTAAACTGCTCCACACTGTGGTGGTGTTTAACCCTAGAAGAAATGTCACTGTCACCACTAAAGATGAAACCCCTCCTCCTCTGAAACCTAGGGCTTAAATCATGTGTTTTACAAATGCGTTGCATTGTAAAAAAAATGCATCTAGATCAGTGATTCCCAAAATGGGGGGCATGTTCCCTCAGTTGGCACAGAGCTATTGCAGTGGGGTCAAAGCAAAGCTTTTTTTAGTTGCCACAGTTTGCAATTTGCACAAAATTGTGATTTCTTTGATTACTGTAATGTGTTAAGTAGTTTTATTTATTTTTTATTTAATTTTATTTAACGTATTTCAGCATAGTACATAGATAGCTAGTATTAGCGTGAGAGCTAGGAATTAGACAAACGCTACATGGTAAATAATTCAAAATAGCTAATAAGTGAGCCAAGAATATGAAAAGAAAAGGCAACAGGCTTAACATTTCAAAAATTAGAATTAACCGTTTAAAAATTATTTAAAGGATAATCAGAATATGTCACACACAAATTGCTAAAGGTTAGCAAAAATGACCAAATGTGCTTAAAAAAGCTAAAAAAAAAGCTAAAGGTTAGCCCTGAAATTGTGTAAACATAGGCTAAATTAACGTTGGACAGGCCTGCAACAGAAGACATTGTGTTGGAGACTGTAAGCATCTGGATAAACACCTCAACCTGATGCTAGGATAAAGCTACATCGTGTCTTCAGGAATCACCTCAACCTGATGCTAAGATAAAGCTACATCGTGTCTTCAGGAATCTCCCTCTGGTCATTAACTACATCGCTGATAATCCTCTTAATATTTTAATTCATTGCTGTTAAATCCAAGCACTGTCTTATTTATTTCTTCATGAGTCCACGTTGGCGAGAGTTGATTAGGTCGTTCACACTAATTTGCCAATTCCTCCCATACGTGGAAGCAGGGCCCGGTGGAAATGCTTTGAAGATGAGGCCGAACCACATGCATTCTTGTCTCGGCTCGTCGATGACACGGGAGATAAGGTTTACTTAACGCAGTCGTCTCAGCGGGTCCGTGGAGAGGGGCAGTAAAAGCAGCTCAGATAAAACACCACATGCTGCTCAGGCTGTGCAGTGCACAGCAAGTGTGTTTGGCTGAGTAAGGACAGAGCAGAAGGGATATTTTTATCTCCTATCATCGCTCTGAAATCACTCCGCATTGAGCGAAGAAGCTCCCAGCTGGCCTGGCTTTGCATGGATTTTTCGACTGTGTTTTGTGTGATTGCCGCCTTCTTTCTCTCCCATCCACTGATGGGTGAAGGACGCTATGGGGAGGGGGGGTGGGGAGTGTGTGACTCACTTGCTCTGTCAGTGTCACTTTATTTGCTTTAATCCCCTCATATTTTTTGATGACCTCTCTATTGTCAGTAAATCAAGCTTAACAAAGGCGTAACCATAAAGAAAACAAAAAAATGAGGGCTGGTTTGATCAATATTTTAAATGGAATTGATCATGATTAATCCACAGCCAAACAGCAAGAACTCTACTCTACATGTATGTTTTTCATACACATTTTTAACTAACCTGAATTATTCAGTTATTAACATAGAAAATCTTCAAGAAATATATGCAAAATTATTATTTGATTATTCCCAGTGTATATTAGTGTGGATTAATCGGAATTAATCATCAATAATCGTAAGGTTTTTGGGGGGTTTCTTTTACTCCTAACCTGACTAAATGGTCTTGGCCAATGTTCAGTGCCTTAAAGCGCAGAACCAAATAACTTTCATTCATTGAGGTCACCACAGTACTAACCAGCCGTGGGAATCCTACCACTGTGCCAACGGAGCTCAGTATGGTCACGTTCACTCACAGTAACATGTTCAGCATCCATCTGCTGTCGATGTCTAACTCCGCATTTGCATGTGTTGTATGTGTGGGTGTCTGTTGAGTAGACTCTTATACATGTAGGTTTGTGGTACCTTAGGGCGAACCAGTATATGTAGCCTTTTGTCAAAGCAAATGTGACTCACGTTTTGCGCACACACACGATCCCTCCAACTCTTCGTCCTCCTACTGTTTATCTCTTGTCATTTTCGTCACCTAATGAACATTTGGTGAGAGCCAGTTGGTGTTTGCCAAATACGGCGTCCGTGCCCAGTCACTTCACCTGGTTATCTCTCCAACTCCTCGGCAGCCTGGGAGACACTTGCCGATAGTTGATAGCGTGAGGCTCGGAGTCACGTTATCTTTCTCCTTGTCTTCTTCTTGGCTTTTTCTCAGCCTTTACTTTATAGACTAAGACACACACACAAATATATACATACATATATATATAAATATATACATATATATATATATAATGTATATATGTGCATATATGTATTTGTATGTATGTATGAATATGTATGTATATGTATGCAATTATATATGTATGTATTTTATTTTATTTTTATTTTATACAGTATACATACAGTATATGTATATAAATGTGTGTATATATTTATATATACTGTATAACACATACAGTATATACTTTGCTATCTATAAAAATAATAGACGGCAAAAACATAGACGCAAAAAACCATAAAAAATACAGCTCAGAAATAGAGAAAAAACAAGTCATTGTGAGCAAGAAAATAGTATTTTAATGTACAAGTGACAGAGTGGGTGAAAATAAAAGAGCAAAAAAATGTAAAAATATCTGAACAATAGTTTAAGAAATGCTCAAGAATTGACTTCAACGTCTTGTACAAAAGACAAACGTGGAAAAACTCAGGGTGAAATCTCTGGCGCTGAGGTCTTGTGTTTTTTATTCGATTGTTTAGAAAATGTTCAGTGTTGTTTTAACTACTGGCCCGGCATCTCAACGGGGCCAACCCGGTTAAATAAAAGGTTAAATAAAAACTTTTTGATATTTCCGTGGTTAAATGGATGTTAGTTGTACTCTGTTGTTAACAAATATTTAGAAATAGCCAGTGGTTACGAAGATATTTGCAAAATTCACTAGATGCTAAAAACTAAATTTTAAATGCATCTGATAAGAGCTTAAATAAGCTGACTTAAAATATGTACTGTATGACTCTTTAACTGATGTTTAATAATAATAGTACTAGTAGAAGTAATAATAATAAATATATAATATTATTGATGCAGCTGAAAACCCCCAGAATCCACAGTCATCTGGGACGTCTTGCACAGGGCAGGCTAACAAAAGAAGGGAGCGATTCTCAGACACAAGAAGATACTGTATGCTGACTTACATGGAATTAGATAAGAATTTAATGAGGTTAAAGTGGTGGGATTTAAGGATTCCCTGCATTTGGGCTTAGCCTCCTTTAGCGCTAAGCCAGTCGTGGGGGCAAATGTGCCTGAAACGCTGAGAAGATTGTCGCTCGTCCTGATTTGACTCCCACAGCAGAGAACACACTTCTCACCATCTTTATGCTCAGTGAGTCATTAGTTATATAACTAGGGCTTTTTATGGAAAAAAAACCCAAAACAAAACAAAAACATATGACTTATTCATTGTGGTTTGTTAACTGTTTAGCATTGTGTTAGCCTTCTGTGTTAGCCTTATGACTGTGGAACCAGGGTCTGGTTCAGAGCAGGTCAGAGTGTGTGTGTCAGCGTCTCCATAGGAATGTTAGCTCCTTTAGCTGTCACTCTTGATCAGAGTCCAAAAACGGTCGCTCGGAGGAAAGAAAGAATCGCAACAAGCACGGATAAATAAAGTGGAACGTCAGCTGTGAATGTGCCAAAGTACTGATGTTGAAGGGGGAGAAAAGGTTCCATGTTTAAAGTTCAAACATTCAGCGGGAGTTCTGACAAACACCTAGAGGATTAGTACAAGAGTTCTTCAAGATATCTATTTAATTTATTGCCAGTTCTTAAGCTTCTAACTCAGAAGTGTCCACACGTTTCTGGTTTCAGAGCTACTATCCAAATGACCAGGCTAAAGTGGTCTAGCTAGCTTGAAATCATTAAATATACATATATAATAGAATTATATACAGTATATATACTGTATATATTTTTTAAATTGCTCACGATCTATTGGTAGATTGTAATCTACGTATTGGCCACCGCTTTTCTGAAGTAGTTTTTACTAGCGCCCTCGTACAGTAATTAACAGTTTAATCTATTTAATTAAAATTGTGAAGATAAATCAGATTACTTTTGAACGCGCGTTCAGGCTAGGCTAACATGACACTCAGTTGACCGTAGCTATGAATGTGAGTGGCTCTGTGATGGACTGGACTGATGAATGCTGGGATTGACTCCAGCTGCCCCCCCCATTTCCCTCCAGAAAAACCTGAAGAAGATGAATTATTCAAATATTTGACAGACAGAGCCCATGCTAGATGCCTTGGCTGTATGATGGATGGATTTACTCACTCTCCAGACCCTGTCTTCTGCCTGGTAACCAGGAAACTCAAGAGTCTGACTTAAGAAATCACAGGAGGTACTAATCAGTTACCAAACTACAGCGGTAATGGGGTTTGAAAAAGCTTATGACAGGATTTTGCCCTTTTCACAGTCTTGTTCAAATCAAATTGTTCTGACACCTCACAGGTGGATAGAAATGAGAGAGGGAGTTTTTTTTTCTTCTTTTTTTTCTCCCACATATTCCCATATGGCAAAGCTGAGGGAAGCAGGCAGACATGGCAGCAGCCCAGACTGACTGACAGTGCTGAATAGCAGGACGTCTTCCATGACCCTTTCCTTCACAGATGGTGTGGTTTCATCGCAGGGTGTTCCCAGAAATGACAGTATTGTGGGATAATATCACCGTATGACAGTACTTATCACGGTGGCGCCTGAAACATTGGTTTGTGTTTATTACAACGTAGAGCCAAGGGCTCTAGTACGGCGGTATTATACTGCCCTCTCTTGTCCATTGCCAGGTAATTTTTTTGGGAGAATTCTAACTTCTATTTAACCGTACAGTAGTTTTTGGTGAAAATAAATGGAGCTAAACAAAATATATTTTTAATAACCCACAAGCTAAAATATTAACATTTTTTGTCAATAAATTTAAGCTCCAACTTACTGATTCCTAAGCACGAAATTGATCATTTTTTGGTACTTTAAAATGATTAGCCTCAAGCAGATTTTTATTTCAGCAGATACACTCGGCTACTTTTGGTGGTCAATACAGTATATGAGCTCATTTTACCTCTTGCAAACATTTCTACCTAGAAGTTGCTAATATGCTTATTCGCAACTTAGCAACTGCCTAAAAATAGTTGCTTTGTTATTGGTTTACTTTTAACATTGAAATGATCTGAAATTTCCAGTTAGCTATTTTCTTATTTCTCTAAGAATAAATGTGTATATGTCTTTGTGTGTGTATGTATATATATGTATGTGTGTGTATATATGTATGTATATATATCTATGTATATATGTATATATGTATGTATATATATGTATATATGTATATATGTGTATATATGTACAGTTTTTCGTATCCTCAGACTTACCGTCGGTATGTATGTATATGTATATATGTACAGTCTGTGTATACACAGCTCTCAAGTCAGGTTGGTCCATGCTTCTGTTTCTACTGCCTCAATAGTGTGAATTAAGTAGTTAAGTTGACAAACTTCTTCTTCTTCTTCTTCTTCTCTCTTTCAAACGCAGGGTCAGGCCGATCTGCTGAAACACGCTAAGAGCGAGGCACTGGACACACTGCGTCAGATCCACTGTGCAGCTCAGTCCTGTGGCCTCAGTAAGAACGGAGCAGCCTCCCCTCAGCTCCAGCATCACCCTCTCCACATGGTGCCACAGGTCCAGCTACAGCAGCAGCAGCAGCAGCAGCCTCAGACTAATCCTCCGGCCATCCCTCCACCTTCAGCCATTTACCAGTCCCAACCTCTGCCCCAACCCCACATGGCACCTCAAGCCTGTCTTTATTCCTTACCACAGCCACATCCGCAGCTACTCTCTCTCCCGTTGGTTCAAACTGTCTCTCGACCACCAGCCTATCCTCAACCCCCGCCCCTACCTCAGTTTCAGTTACAGGGCCACCAACAGAGGGCAGCAGGGCCTCTCGAAGCCATCCCCGAGAACGACATGATGGTCGGTGGTGATCTGACGGGATCCTGCTGACCCGCAGCCTGTGCCCACAGAGAAACCTACCCACAGAGAGACGCGGAGGTGAATTTAGAAACCGAGAAGCAGAAGTGTTTCCAGGAAACACAGGAGACCTTAGATGAAAAGAGTATGGAGGAGGTGAAGGAAAGGTTTAAAGAGATGATGGTGGTAAGGAGGACGCGTCGTGCAAGAACCGAGACACAAGTTTAAGAGAAGTATTTGCGCAACGTGGTGCTGTTCTTTGTGGTCGCCTGTCACTCTTAATAGGAAAACAACAACAGAGCGTTCAGTAGTTGAGCGACGAGTTCTCACTGTAACCAAGCTCAACGCCGATGAGTTCTCACTGTAACCAAGCTCAACGCCTCAATCCTAACTTAAAGAACTTAAAATATCATGACAAGTGCTAGGTAACATGAACTATATCCTTGCACGAAAATACTCTCCATGTTTAGCTTTGTCACTACAAAGAAGAGATTACACCTAGTACAACAGTAACATGAGACTCTATTTCTGTCAATCACTTGCAGTGAGGCCACTAGATGGCGCCTCAGCTGTAGATGGAAATAGTGATCATACCACAAAGAGAAGTCTTTGCACAATAAGACAGAGCCTGGTCGTGGTTTATTCGACAATCAAAGTCAATGGAGCAAAACTCTGTTTCCCTAGTTGCCATTGCGTTGTCTCTTTTTCACAGCCTAACTCATTATTGGCATTGTTAGCATAAAATTATAAGTAAGACAGATAACTGCTACACTATGGAACGACCAAAAAATTGAGCTGCTATAGCAGCCTGAACGTCGTACCTGGGTGGGCTCGAAACGGCAATCTCTCGGTTTGCAAGCAAACGCTCTAATTGATCGCACCACAAAGCCTAAAACAACTTTACTTACTGGACAATCTTGAAAAAAAACTACATTTGTGGCAATTTGTAAGCAAATTCCCAGAAATTGAATGTTAAGGGAACCGTGGTCAGAAAGCTTTTACAATTAAATTTTAAAAAAAGTTAAATACGCTTCATCCAGCCTGCTCATGTTGCATCATACTGGTAATAATATGTTAAGTACAATCAAAATCAAATCAAAAAGTCTCTCGGTCTGCCACTCTTCAGCTTCACTTTACTGTTGGACTGTGACCACTGGCAATAAGTAGGAACCTTTGGGTTCTCACTTGTTTTCCTATTGACAGTACTCGTTGACCTGAATGGATAGCATTATGTGAGTAAAAAGATCAGTTCCCCAGTTATGGGAAGAATATTTGGATATATCTCAAAAGGTCTTTGGCGTTCTCCACCTCATGGGAAAAGCAAAAAAAGTGGGTTGAACAAGTTGTCTCTCTCTGGGCGGTACTAGTTACATACTATGTAATCTAGTTCTGTGGGTACAGGCGTCCACCGCACGCTGTCTCATGACACAAACTTTTGGGTTTTTTTTAACTCTTACGCGATTTTGAATTTGTTGTCATTTCTTCATCAGTTTTATCCTAGACTGAAGTTATTAGCGATAACTGACTTATTTAAGGTGCAAATATGTCATTTTCAGAAATAGATGTAAAGAGTAGAGCAGTTCGTCTAGACTGACCGCTGTAGGAGTCACAAACCAGGGAGCTGTAGAGCTAGCGTAGATTAAAAGGCTGCAGCTGTAGATGTGTGCAGTAACACCAGTGCCCTGCTTGCACCCCCTGCTGGTGTTTTAAAGTGTCATTTCTTGTCAGTTAAGAACTGGACGCTCCTGACCGGGGTCTTCTCATCTCCGCCGCGGCTGCGTCCCAAGTAATGAGCTGCATCCTAACTCTGCCTGACACAGGAAGTCCACACTTCAGAAGTGGACGATGCAGCCCAGTCATTTCCAGAGGATTTTAAATTAAGAATAGTTAAAAGGTAGAGTATGCTGGGTTAAAAAAAAAGGGTCACTAGGAGTGTATGGTGGCATGCTGTTCTGCAGGGGCTCTGTCTTCCGCAATAACACTTTTTTTCCGTCCACTTCCAAAGTCTAAGGAACAATTAGCAGAAGAAGAATTAAGGTTGATACCATAAAATGTCACGTTTTAAAACGGTTTCACATGCGTACAGCACCACAGGTCAGTGGGTGCTCAGGTCAGTGGGTGCTCAGCAGTTTTAGTACCCACTGCATGTCAGTGCCATGGCGCCCTCTTCTCCTATGCTGTTACAGATGCGTGTCACGAAGGTCATTCACTGTCACAAAATTCATCACGTATCTATAGCACCCTCTGCTGTAGAGAAAGGGTTACTCCAAAATGCTCAAAATTCCAGCATACTCTACCTTTAGTGAACAAACATAGTACAATCCATTTTATTTTTATTTTTATTTTTTTAACACATGCCTTGCGTTAAGCTTCGCGATCAAAACCAAACTAATGCAGTTTAGAAACAGTCGGAAGAAACTAAAACCGTACAGACGACGCTTTATTCCAGTCACTGTAGTTCTCCCGTGAACTGAGTCACTGTAGTTTTTTTTTGTCTTTAAAATGTGAGTCCCTGTGTAGAACCGTTTGAATAACTTTTCTAGTGTACGGGTTATAGGAAAAAAAAAAAAGTCCATCACCAGCTGCTTCTATTAGTCTATCGTGGTCACTAAAGTGAGTTCGGGATTTGTTGAGTTGCATGGTCTAAAGACGTACAACGCAACGAACTGGGACACGACCCGTGTGTGTCTGTGTCTGTGTGTATGAATTGGTGTTTTGTTCACCGCTGTAAAACCCTCCGACATCCTCTACTGGAATATCTGACCCTGTCAGGTCAAAGGTCAACGACAAACATGGTACTACTGTCGAGAGTGAGTAAATAAAAAAATTTAAAAATCATGACTAAAGATGTAAACTGTGTCTATAATGTATGAAGGGAAAATATATTGCTAAAATAATTCTAGAAGAGAACAGATGTTATTGATTACTATGATGATAATAATTGTTATTAGATTTATTGGTATTCTTTTGTATCATCTGTACTTCCACATATAGTCGGGTGATTCCACACCTGCGGTTGTGTCGTGGATGAAGGTCAGGGCAACTGGACAACTATATGTGGGACTTGAATAAAGGATTCATGCCACAACAGGTGGGTCAGAGAAGATCCTGATGTGTTTTATTGTAAATAGAGTATGTATTCTTTGAAGTGGCCCATTAAAACTGGCTTCATTGTTTATCCTGTCTCTTTTGTTTTTGTCGATTACATGATGCCGACTTCGAGACGGAGCAAGTTATATCTGGAAGACGTTTTTCTCAGTCTCTTAAGTGGAATGTTACCGACAAACTTCAGGGGGAAAAAATGACGACACACTCAATGTGTGTAACCCTAAGGTGATGTTGGCAATCTGGGATTGTTCTTTGGTTAAAAAATGTCACAGCAAGGCTAACAATCTCGCTCATTGTCTGCTATTGCTATTGTAATGCGAATGCTAATTTAATTAGCAGTATTTTCCAAACTCATTGTCCAAAAAATCAGCCATTTTGGGCCGCATATAGAATTGCATACGTGTTCTGGACTTCAACATGAAATCATTTTAAAACCAATCAGGTTCCTGACAGGTTTCCGTTGTTGTGCGTGTCAGTCCAGCCCTTCAGTTGTGCGCCGATGCTCGTGGGTTAAAAATAATTCAGAGGATTACAATAGACATTCCACTGGTCAGTGCTTACCAATATTGATTAGAGCCCTTTTGGGGTCCTGCCATCTTTTCCTCCACACACCGTACAGCAGCACGGTCATTGGTGTAGGAGGATAAAGCCCCCACAACCTCATTAGCATGACCTTTGAATGAGTTTGTCATCAGGACTGAGAAAGGGCAGCGGCTTTTCGACGTGTTTGTATGATATTATTGTTCCCATTGGAGACCTTAGCTAATTAAAGTCAATCCATGGCTACTGACTGTGAAGGAATGGCTTAATAAACTATTGGCACGAGGCTAGACAAGACCAACCTGTTGTTCATCAAAGGTCCAGAGAAATGCCTCAGTGATGATCTGCCTCCAGAGACTAATTACTGCCATGGAGCTGGACAGCAGTCGTTTGAATGAAGAAAAAGGAAGGAGTTTTTTGGTTTTTTTTCATATGTTTTTGTCTTTGACTTGAGTGATGTCAAAACAGGCGGGGCATTGTGGACAACTCTAGACAGTATAAAAGACACCTGTTCTCGCGAACCTACTTATTTTCCTACACGTGAACCAGAAGATGCCGTGGTCTGTTTATGTCCAGAGGACTGCAAGGATGGACACGTCTAACAAGGTAGGACAGTTTTTGATACTTTATAGCTTTTATCAGGACAATTTAAACATTTAAGTTTTTACCACAAACGCATTCGAGAGATGGAGATATCTTTTCTACTATTCTATTCTATTTTCTACTGATTTTCTTTTACATTTTCTTCTCATTTGTTTACTTGGGACAACAGCTGCCGTCTGTTCAGGGATCAATAATTATTTAAAGTTATGTAAAGATTTTCTACTGATTTTTTTTTTACATTTTCTTCTCATTTGTTTACTTTTCATAGCATTTATATTTTAAATGTTCCTGAATCATTAAATAAGACTAATTTGTAAAGTCCAGAAAATGAGATAGATAGATAGATAGATAGATAGACAGATAGATAGATAATTCAATTACTGTTTCATGGTCACACAGTGGAGAAGTGGTTGGTGCACTTGCCTTATAGTAAGAAAATAATTCAAGTTTGATTCCCGGTTCTGCAATTTTTTTTCCCTCCAAAGTATTTTTCACCTTGTGTTATAACCCAGCTGCTCTCCTTCCATCCAGCAGAAAGTCCTGGTCCTGGTCCTGATGCTGCTCCTGTCTCAGCTCACCTGTGAGGCCAACAGTATGACCGAGTGCTGCAGACAAACATCTCGCTCCTGCCGCCTCTACATCCTGCTGTGCCGCTCAGGCGGAAGCTTCGTGAGCGGAGCCCTGACAGGCGACGCCGCCGCTGGGATCCTCACTCTGGGCAAACGAGGAGAGGACGACCACCGCCTGCACAGTCGACTCCACCAGCTCCTGCAGGGATCCAGGAACCAGGCTGCAGGGATCCTCACCATGGGGAAGAGGACGGAGGAGAAAGCCGTGGAGCAGTACATGGACTGGGCGGCCCGGTCAGAGAGCACCATCACAACGCCGCTTCCTTTGTAAAATACACTGTATATACATGTACCTCAGGGTGTTAAACTACTGCAGCACAACGTTAAAAAACAAATGTAACACGGAATAATATTGTGTTCCGTTACATGCCTTTGCACCTGTGGAAATTCACAAGGAAGAACTGTGTCATTTTAAATGTGTATAGTGTGTATAAAAAAATTACAAACAATAAAAGTAATAATGGAAGTCACTTCAAGGGCTTTCTTTTAAGGACCACAACACCATTAGGATGAATGAAGACAATTTATAACTGTGATTATCAAAGCATCATTGACGCAACGTTTACATGACTAATAAAGTTCATTAGCAGGCAGAAGGAAGGTGAAGTAGAATCACGTGCCTAACCTTTTGTCGTGTATGGGTTTGTATAGGTTTGTATATGTGTATATATGTATATTATTTACACATACACACATATACACATATATGTATATGTATATATGTAATATATATAACGTATATACTATTAGGACATGTAATCAGATGAATCTTCACAAATGAATTAACACATTATTTGAATGACGAGAGAGAGAGAGAGAGAGAGAGGGAGGGAGGGAGGGAGGGAGGGAGGGAGGGGCAGAGGTAAGAGAGGCAGATAGTCAGGGAGGGCAGGAACCATGGTGAGTGGAGTTAGAGTGAGTGAACAGAATCAGTGCAGAGCAGATGTTGAAATCTTCTGAACCCTCCTACGCCATCTCTCTCTCTCTCTCTCTCTCTCTCTCTCTCTCTCTTCTCTTTTCTTTTTGTTTTTTGAAGAATCCTTGGAAGACATCGCACAACTTTCCTCTCACACAATAGCCACTGCACTCTGGTTAGAATTCTCTGGTGAGCACATGGTCGAGACGCAGTGAGGTTCGTTTACTTGGAATGGTGAGGAAGAAGAGGAACCTGTCGTCTGAGAGAACCTGCTACCATCAAGATGCCCGTGATGAAGGGCCTGCTCGCTCCACAGAACACGTTCCTGGACAGCATAGCCAACCACTTTGATGGCACTCGTGAGTGTATTTTGAATATTTATATTTATTTTAATTATGTGATTTATATCATATGATGGCAAATGAAAATACATATTTGCTTATGCCATTTTTGACTGACAAAGGCAGGCTTTAAATAATGCACAATTATCTTAATATCAATTTGAAACTTTTTAGACCAGTAAAATATCCAGCTAACTGCCTTGTGTCAGTCCTGAGGGGGAAAAAAAGTGTGGGATATGTTGCCTGAGGTAATCTGGCAACCCAATTCCGGGTTGTGAGTGATGTGTCCAACAGAGCTGACGTCCAATTATACAGCGATAAAGAGGAAGAAGAGGGCGATCAAGAGCGAACAAACAAATACATTTGGTCATCTTCTTGTCGAGCCATGTGTGTATCTGCGGAGCTTCGCATAGAAGTAAAGCTGTTACTGTTAGGGTCAATATTGGCACATCAGTCAGTCATGTGTAGCAGGAGTCATTTAATTTATAAATATATATATATATATATATTTATACATATACTGTATATATAATGATATATAGATTTATATGTATGCTTATATATGTGCATATACAGTATACACATATTCATATTCCTTTTGTTTTTAATTTATTCAAAAAAATGTGTTGGTGGTGTCACCAGATGTCATACAGAAAATATACTCATACATATATATATATATATATATATATATATATATATATCCTTGCCAATGTTGGGTTACGTTGACGAAAACAGTTTTTTCCCAAAATAAATATGATCCCAACCAGGGATGTTTGGTGAAAATTGTCTCCTAAAGCTTTAGAGCAGCAGGTCAAAAAGACAACGGGCTGGGTGCAAGATGGAAAGATTCTGATTAGATAAGACCAGGATAAAGAGATAACAGCGTTAGAGCTGAGGGTTGAGTGGAGTAAACAGATCAGAGGGACAAGGTTTTTTTTTTTTTTTTTCACCACACAAATCTCAGAAAGTGTCTTCTGGCAACTCCTGCAGTTAGCAGTTAGCCTATAAATGTAAATACTTTTTTTAAAAAAAAGAAAGTATAAACCTTTTCGCTGTGTGTTTACGCAGAGAATAATCTCTTAAAGTAAGGTCATGTCCAAACAAGAAAATACACAGTGTCATAAAAACAGAATTAAAAAAAAAACAATTAATAGAATTAGTGAAAAACTGCTATCACCTTCAGTGGTATCAAAACTTAATGCTAAATAACCGCTACTGTGAATGTTCTTCCTCATGGCTAATCTAAAATAAGCGAACTAAACAAGATAGGTACGGTACGGCCAGTGGTTCTGGCTGTAGCACTACGTACTAACAAGGCTAACATTCATCACTGCTTGTGATTAGTTTGTGTTTAGGACACAAGTTTAAGTCTACTGTAAGAGGCTAAATTAGAATGCTGGGGTCATACAGATGCTAATTATGCGCAACATTAGCGCCATATAGACAACGGATTCTAATAAAATTTCAAGGAAGGAATATGGCTATATATACATATTTAAAATATATACAAGTATCTGTGACAGCAGATATCGTGGCTGTAGTGTTGAACCCGGTCAGAATGGTCTGTTTGTCGTGCCTTCCTCTCTGTAAACGCCACTATTCTCCTGAATAGAGATGTTTCTCAGCTCTTAGATATTTGGAACAATTGAAACTGGTAATTTGAGCAACGTCTCGTCGACTGTATTGAATTCCACGCCCCCTTTTATACGAGACGGAGGGCAGCTGGAGTGCGTAAATGAAACAGAGCAGATGCACCGATCACATGAGATCTGACGGTCCTCGTGTTTGCATTATTAATCCTGGTGGTTTATCTCCTGCACAGATAATAGGTTCATCAGAATATATTAAATAAATAAAAAAGAAACGAATGTGAGTGAGTGAGTGTTGATGACACCGTCTCCTGTTTCACACCGTCCTGCCCTTGCATTTTCCTACATTTAAGAGTCGGTGTGAGGGTGAGAGAGTTCACCTGGAAGCTGAGTGGGAGGTGAAGGGACTAACTGTCAGGAGGAGGCCGAGGAGCACAACTCCGTCTGATCGACACGGCCGTGGGTGTGTCTCGGTGGAATCAGGAGTTTTCACTGAGACGAAGTGTGTTTAAAAGTGTGTGCCGAGATCCAGTTTCTCTTATACTTTGATGTGGTTTTTCTGATCATGTGTTCACTCTCATGTCTTGATGCACCTCACATTGACTAAATCATACAAATATATATAGGAGGCAGAACTGCTGCTGGCATCTTCGGAATGGCAGTGACACCCACACGACCCTGATATGTGAGCAGGAAAATTAATTCAGATCAATTATGCACAGTGCGAGAGGAGATCAAGTAGCGCCGGGGTCTCGCTCCAACTTTCTCTTTGGGATGGGAGTTAGTTCCTTAAAATATTCATTTAATCGTCATCACGATATAAGGATACACAGGGTGGTTTTGATCGCCCGTAACTTCAAACCTGTTCATTGGGCAGGCATGAAATGCATTTTTTTGTCCGTCTCCATCAAATCTTTTGTCCTGTTTTGTCTGTCTGCGTAGGTGTTTAATTGTCACTGTTACTGATAATTAGCTCAAATCGTTACTTTAAAGCTTTTGTTGTTTGATTGAAACAAAGGGAACAGTTGGACTGAAGTGGTTCACTAAGTGCAATTATCTGAAGTTTTAATTTCAGAGGTGAGCTCAGAGGAAGTTTAACACACGAGGCAGAGGAGGAAAAACCCAAGAATGTGTATCATCAAGCGATCATTACTGCTTTTAGCTCCTCAAAAAAAAAAGAAAAAAAAAAAAGAAATATATACTTGACTTATAGGCTGGAGAAAATCTTTTTCAGGGGGCATTAAGTCTTGGTAACCTCAGAGATACTAACTGCTGTATTGCCATATGTTTTTTTTTATCTCTTTTTAAATTGCTATGGCAACAGCAGCAGAGAAATGTCTTAATTTAGTTTCTTGTGAGACAAACTGTACACACATCAGGAAGAATCTGCCCACACATCATTAATTGTGTGTGTTTGCCTCTGAAACAACACCTATGTAAAAAAAAACCCTGCATAAATGAAATTAAATGAACCGTATGGTCGTGTGCTTCGGTGCGGAGAACAGTTTGTAAATGGATGCAGTAATGTGTACAGTACTGCAGGACAGGTGAACACCACTGTGTTCTTTATGGGCTGTTTTATTATTGTACTGATCAGAGAAGAACAAACATGCTGTATTGTAATTGAGGCGGTCTGTGTTTAAAGAGCAGCCTGATGGACGGTTGCAGCCTCTCCCTCTCTGTTTGACAAAAGTCAAGCACTGACTGCATCACTTTGTGTCAGATGGTCCTTCCAATTATTTACTATATAACAAATGCTATTATTAAGTATTTAAATCAAATGGATGTCATACAACTTATATATTAATTTATTTAGCATGTTTGGAAACACAAACAGAAAAGTCAGAAAATCTTGTCAGTGGCCACAGATCAACCTATGGTTTGGCTGCACTGGCCGCAAATAATGAAAAGTAGATAAAAAGAAGCTAAAAGTTAGCCAAAAGGTGTAATAGCTTTAGCCCATATTAGCATATATAATAATAATAATTGCTATTATTGCTATTATTGTTATTGTTATTATTATTAATAATAATAATAATCATTATTATATTGTATAATTAATGTTGTTAATTACCTTGAACTTAGTCGCTGTGGCTATAAAAGGAGCTCAAGAGCAACTAAAAGTCTGGATGAAAATATTTTCAAATGTGCAAAAGAACAGCCAATACGATCATATAAGATAAATTATGAATAAATTAATGTGTATATTTTAATTTGTCCGAAATAGAGAAGTAAAATAGGAATAAAATACTCTGAACATGTTCATAAATATCACTGAAACAAATAACCTCAGCATTTGTTTGCCTTGCAGACAGTAACTTCCTGCTGGGAAATGCTCAGAGCCGCTGTGGTTACCCCATCGTCTACTGCTCTGACGGGTTCTGTGAGTTGACAGGCTTCGTTCGGACCGAGGTCATGCAGAAGTCGTGCACCTGCAGGTTTCTTTACGGGGCTGAAACTAACCACAGCGTGGTCCAACAGGTGGACAAAGCCCTGGAGGTACAACAGGAGTACCAGGGAGAAGTCGGCTTCTACAGGAAAAATGGTAGGAGTTTTGAACAAGCTAACGTCTTAATAACACACAACAAAGACACATTTGTAGGTTAATACTAATTCATTTTCAAAATAATGAACGTGATATATTTCCGGGCTAGCTTGTATCTACTTCCTGTCAAACTATGGCTTTATTTTCTGCTACAACGTAGTTATTTTACAGCTAAGCTTCAGGATATTATTTACTACTCATTATTTTGGTAACAATATTATTGGTTTAATTCTTGTTTTTGTTTTTGTAGTTATTATTAGCTCCGTCTTTGACACTTTAACACTACAACATTAAGTGATTTCAGGGCTGTTTTTTTAATGTTTTGCTACATTTCATTTTAGAATTATCTTCCTAATTCTCATTGAAAAAATATGTATTTTTATTGCAAATAAAGTTTTTTAAATTTATTTGATTGTTTTTGCAGTTTTTGAGCGTTTTCTCTTATATATATAATTCATAGTTACTAATATTATCTTGATAAAAATATTTTTCAGGTAACCCATTTTGGTGCTTCCTGGACATCGTGCCTATTAAAAACGAGAGAGGGGAGGTGGTGCTATCGGTGCTATTACTGCTTTCCTTCAAAGACATCACGTAATCATATGGAGAAAGCTGTCACTACAGCCAGGGAGAGGGTGAGAGCATTTACTGTCAACAGCGCTACTTATAAGTCAATTATTGCTAATCAAGCAGAAGCATGAAGCTAGTTTTTTTTTTTTATCTTGATAAAAATATTTTTCAGGTAACCCATTTTGGTGCTTCCTGGACATCGTGCCTATTAAAAACGAGAGAGGGGAGGTGGTGCTATTCCTGCTGTCCTTCAAAGACATCACGGAATCATATGGAGAAAGCTGTCACTACAGCCAGGGAGAGGGTGAGAGCATTTACTGTCAACAGCGCTACTTATAAGTCAATTATTGCTAATCAAGCAGAAGCATGAAGCTAGTTTTTTTTTTTTGATGACATCCAAGTCCTTTTGAGTTTAGCCTCACTTAAACCTGCAGTGCCAGATTTATACAATTTGGGTTCTTGACTGTTGGAGTCTTTATATGGTTCCCACATTGTCCCCGACATGGGCTTTGGTGCAGGGAGGGGATTACAGATACACAGGTGTACAAGTAGCTGACATGTCAAAACTACAAGAAAGAGTCAAAGTGTGAGGGTTAATTCAGGGTGGACTACCTCAGCTTCAGGATGACACACTGTTATATTTAGATAATTTAGGGCTGAATGGAATGTGTATATATATATATAAAAAATTACCATATTTACATTTGGTTGCTATGCTTTCTGCTCACAGGGATGTCTGAGGCTGCCTACCACGGCAGGAAAAGCAACCAGTCACAGTTATTCCAAACTGGAGAGAGGGGGAGGAACGTTCTCCACCATCTGACCAATCTGTTCACCAAGAGGGGCAAAAGGAAACTGTCCAATGTGAGAGCAAATCTGCGACTTTTACAATTCGACAGCTGAATAATTCTTGCGTACATCTTGTTGTTTTGGACGGAACGCAGAAGAACACAACAAGCTTTCATTTGTTCTTATTGTTCCATTGTTTTCCAAATAATTGATTTTGATGAAGCATCAAATTTTATATCATAAAACCTGATGGAACCTTTTGTTAAAGTCTGAGTCTTATATATATGGATAGATTAATAGATGGATAGTTAGATAGATATCAAAGATTAATTATTTCTCAGGGATGAAGCTGTTCTTGGCTTTCATGAACACACACGTCTTCCCTCATCCAGTCCCGTGGACAGACACCTCATCCATCACAACAAGATGTCAATCATCTCATGATCTCTCACTTTCTCCCCATCTCCTCAGAGTGTGTTCCAGAAACCGTCTCCGCCGGAGTACAAAGTGGCAGCTGTGAAGAAGTCACGCTTCCTCCTGCTGCACTACAGCATCTCCAAGGCCTTATGGGATTGGTTGATTCTGCTGGCGACCTTCTATGTCGCGGTCACCGTGCCTTATGACGTCTGCTTCGCCAGTCATGATGAGGACAGCGACCGTCAGTCACTTGTCAGTCGCAGCACTTTGGGCAGTGACATTGCAGTGGAGATCCTCTTCATACTTGGTATAATGTTTGATGTCCTCAGATTGGATTGAGCCGCTATTAAAAAAAACATTTAAAAATAGTTTTAACTTTGAGGTACACTTTTTCTGAAAATAAATTAATTGTATTTACTAGTCTTTTTTTGCTATCTATTTAGCAGTTAGTTCTATTTAGTCTATTTTTGCTATATATTTATGTTTATATATCCATATATTTAGCATTTGTCATTTTCCATTTAATATTTTTTACATATTAATTAATTAAGTTCATTCTAGACTATCATTTCTGAGCTAAGATTTGCTATTTGCTGGCTAATTTCTTTCTTTTTCCAAATTTATTTATAGTTTTTCAGCTAACTTTTTGGTAATTCTGTAGTCTCTGATGTCTTTGTTTTTCCTTTAGCATATTTCAACATATATTCTTTTTTTTTACCCAGATAGTTAGCTTTTTTAAGTTTTTTTTTTAAATCTATTTTTGGCTAGCACAGATAGCTTTTTTAAGTTTTTTTTTAAATCTATTTTTGGCTAGCTAAAGTAGCATGCTTGTAGCATTTTAGAGCTTACCTTCAGGGCATGCTGCTACTGGGAATGTTAAACATAAACATTCCAAACTTATCTTGCTGTAAGTCAGAATTTATGTATTTATCATTATTTATTCTGTTGTAAATTTTAAACTTTGCTACTGTTCTATAGCTTTTATATCAGAGGGAGAACAATATCTGCAACCCAGTTGATTAAACACAAGACACAGCAGTTTCTAAATTGTATGAAGAACATATATATATATTTCCCACCATAGCTGAAGTATAGTTACCTTGGTGACAGCTGACATAAAACGCCTACCTTTTCCCACCCACGCGGGGCGTCTCTGTTGCCCTAGGTTACGAATCACACCCAGAATCACACTTTTCTCACTTCATTCCGCGTTTCTCTCCATAGAAAGTGTGACAACGCCTTTCTCATCTGCTTCTGCAACTTCCTCTCTCAACACGTATGTCAGGGGACAGAAAGTGATAGTTATACTCAAAATAAGCTCACCTGTTATCACATGCTGACACGCGCTTCTCTTCCTCTTGCCATGGAATTGAATCTCATCATGGTACAGACGTCAACCAATCGTTTACTTTTATTAAAGGCCAAATCATTTGTAATAGTAATAGTAATTTTGAAGGATCCTAGAAACCGGTAATAGAATGCGACTGTAGTAGAAACATGTACTAGGTATTAATTATGTATTTAATGTACACTACACATGTTTTTCTCTTTTTCAGATATTATCCTGAATTTCCGCACCACCTACGTGAGCCAGTCAGGTCAGGTGGTGTACGACGCTCGATCCATATTCCTGCACTACTGCACCACATGGTTCTTTGTGGATCTGATAGCAGCGTTGCCCTTTGACCTTCTCTACGCTTGTAACATCACTGTGGTAAGAGTCCTTGGAGTGAGGCTCAACCAAGATTTTAATACTTTAACCGTAACTGTATACACAACAGTGATTAGCTTAGAGCACTAGGTCAGTAATTTAGGGATAGTAATTTCTGGAAAATTCTCACTTTTCTGTTTGATTCAGTTTTACTCTTTATGCAAACCTGGTACTTGTCATGGATTGGTCTGAAATCCCACAGCTCTCAGCTGACACACAATAAGAGATGTTAAACATGGACACCTTCAAACAATATTAAACAACCTTTCTTCTTTCTTCACCCAGACCTCTCTCGTACATTTGCTGAAGACAGTTCGTCTGCTCCGACTGCTGCGTCTGCTGCAGAAGTTGGACCGTTACTCTCAGTACAGCGCTGTGGTCCTGACTCTGCTCATGTCAGTGTTCGCTCTGTTGGCTCACTGGATGGCCTGTGTCTGGTACGTGATCGGACGCAAGGAGATAGAAAGCAGTGATCCAGTCACCTGGGACATAGGTGAGGATATTGTATATACAGTATGTGACTGACAGTTCTAGAGGTATTATGTTTTTGTTGTTATAAAGATTAAGTCAACAACTTTACTCGGTCATCGTTGAAAATGTGTGAACTGAACTGGACTGCTGCCCTGGTTCTAATTAACAAGCATTTGTATTGTATTTACAGATTTTATTATTTATATTTATATATAATAATATAATATTTATATATTTATTGTATTTACAGTCTGAGGCTGCTAGCAAAGTGAGCCATATATAATACATCCTATAGCAAGGGTGTCAAACTGGCCCCCCCCCCCCCCCGCGCGGGCCGGGCGCCGCGGGGGGGGGTGGGGGGGGGGGGTGTACAATCAGGCCCACTTGATGAATTTTGGAAGTGGCTTATTGCTCGGTCGGACCAAATATTCTATATGAGATTAGTCACAGCCAAACTAATCTTTAGGTTAAACTTTAGGTTAAACTTTAAACAGACATTAACGGTTGATGGAATTGCTGTTAATCACAGTGAGAGATTGTCGGATAGATTCCCTGCCCTACCAGGACAGTGGTGTGTTTATAACTCAGTGTTTCATGGATACGTCCACACAGGGGCGTTTCTAGACACTCTGGGGTGACCAATGTCAGTCTCTCGGGGCCCCTTCTAGCTAGGCAATTGCCTGGGTTGCCTACCCTTTTCTGATGTCCCTATAAATCGGTTGATTTGCGTGAGGTTCACCAGTCTTTGGACCTCATCCTCCAGGTTGGCTTCAGGAGCTTGGAAAGCGTCTGGAAACACCATACATCAACAGCACCATGGGCGGTCCCTCAATGCCCAGCGCCTACATCGCCTCCCTCTACTTCACCCTCAGTAGTCTCACCAGCGTTGGTTTTGGCAATGTCTGCGCCAACACAGACGCTGAGAAAATCTTCTCCATTTGCATCATGCTCATGGGTGGTGAGTTCTCTGGTGAAATATCACCGAATTGTGGGAAATGCTCAGAGAGTGATTTGCTCTCAACTCTTCGATCTTAAGCTCTGATGCACGCCGTGGTGTTTGGCAACGTGACGGCCATCATCCAGCGCATGTACTCGCGACGCTCGCTCTACCACACCCGAATGAAGGACCTGAAAGACTTCATCCGTGTCCATCGGCTGCCTCAGCAGCTGAAGCAGAGGATGCTGGAGTACTTTCAGGCCACCTGGTCCGTCAACAATGGCATCAATGCCAATGAGGTGGGTGAAGGAGTGTGTGAGCGTGTGCCCTGGCATGGCTCCAAAACATTGGCCACAATTTGTATTTTTAGAACTGTCAATGACATTTAGATAAGTAGTTGAGCGTGTGGGCTGCAGTTCTCCTTGAACAAAAGTACGTCTTGCGTAGGAGAGCGTTGCCTGATTCAGAAATGCCATATTTAAATGTAGGCCATCCTTAAACTCTCAGGAGTCTTATTCCACTTAAGTAAATGACACAGCTTCGCAAATAGAATGGCAGTAACAAAGGGCCTTAAGTAAATGACACAGCGTCGCAAATAGAATGGCAGTAACAAAGGGAAGTACCAAGTTAGAAAAGTACCCTCTAATTAAAGGGCGAGGAGTTGAGAATTTGGATAATACTTATTAACACAGCTGCTGTCACTACATGTAGATAATGAATTCACTGTTAGATGAAACAGACACGGCATCTAGTTCCTGACAACATGCAGCTGATAACACCTCACGTCTGGGTTAAGTCGTTTAATCTCTAAATGTTTTCTGGGTGAAATAAATTATTTCTCCATTGAAATGATGCATTATTTGCACCTGATGTGCAATAGCTAATGAAACAGTGGTTATAATTTAGAAATACATTTAAATATTAAATATTTGCAGCACCTTTTAGTCAGTAATAGTAATACAGGGAGTCCTTGACTTACGTCTGAGTTCCATTCCTACGTTGCCCACTCGCACACTCTTCATAAGTAGAAGGGCCAGCAGTGGCTTGGTGGTTACGGAAGCGGACTTGGGTCGGGAAGGTTTCAGGTTCGAGTCCACCAGCTGCGAAGTTGCTACTGCTCTGAGGTCACATTTCACATTGTGTGCACTGACAAAGTGGTAATACCTCCAGTTGCCGTGCAAAATTACTTGTACATCGGAACGATTGAACAAGGCTTTCTTAACACAGAGGTCAAGGATGTTGTAAATCAGCCCCCTGTAGTGTTGAATGGTTTTGTGTATATGCGGTAGAACAAACAGAATTATTTTATTATTTTTTTAAATTATCAGGGCTTTGCAGTGACCTTTATTCTATGTTAATTCTATATTAATGTTACGGTCTGTCGGGGCTCAGGCCCTAATTGGTTCTCAATTTTGCTATGCCTTGTGTTTTAGTTGCTGCATGACTTCCCAGATGAACTGCGGGCTGACATAGCCATGCATCTGAACAAAGACATCCTCCAGCTGCCTGTATTTGAGCGAGCCAGCAGAGGGTGTCTGCGCTCCCTCTCTCTGCACATTAAAACATCCTTCTGCGCGCCGGGAGAATACCTCATCCGCCACGGCGATGCACTGCAGGCCAACTATTTTGTCTGTTCGGGGTCCCTGGAGGTTCTGAAAGACAACATGGTCATCGCCATCCTGGGTCAGTGCACATGTCCCCTCCTTTTTTTTTTACTCTCTTTTCCATATCCTGCCTATAACCCTTCTGCGCGACACAAAATCTTTATAGGAAAAGGTGACCTCATCGGGGCCGATCTCCCCGAACAAGAGGAGGTGATCAAGACAAATGCGGATGTGAAGGCGCTGACCTACTGTGACCTGCAGCACATCAGCGTCAGAGCTCTGAGGGAGGTCCTCAGGCTGTATCCAGAGTACGGCAGTCGCTTCAGCCTTGACATCCACCACAACCTCACCTATAATCTGAGAGAGGGCAGCGAGACAGAAGTAAGTCTATATCTGACAGTCTGTTCTCTGTAACCCTATATACAGATCACTGAACCAGAACTGGAGCTCTTTGTTCCTGCTTTTACCTTTCTGCCAATTACAGAATACCACTTAAATCCATTGTTAAATTTACCCCTGTTATCTCTAGGGAACAAAACGGTTTCCATGGACTCCACGGCGGTCCCAAGTACGTTTCCCTTACTTCAGCTTGCATGTAATATTTGTGTAATATGTAATAGGAATTTCACCTCAGCTTTCCACCTAAACGCTAAAAGAACAGCATATGCAAAAAATAAAGATATATACCCATTGGCTGTTCCAATGTGTTAAATGAATAAGTAAGAGATTTTCACTATAGTATCTGATTATGTCAAAATCCAAGTTTTAAAAAGGGTAGTTTTTAAAACTCTTGTAATTCAGTGTTTTCTTCAGAGCCACGTGTCCTTGGACCACAAACTCCCTTACATCATCGAGACGGACAGTACGGAGCACGAAGAAGACGATGCACAAACTCAACAGAGGAGAGTGCCCCTGCTGCAGGGCATGGGCAGCCCTGTTCGTCAGCCCTGCCTCGGGACTCTGTTGGGGGAAGAGCTCCGTCACATCACCCCACTACGCCTCTGCCGCTCCCCTGTTCAAGGTGGCCGAGGCTGCAGCCCCTCGCCACAGAGGTTTACCAAGGACCTGTCTCTGTCTCCTCTGCCCAGTCTTAACACTGACACAGACCTAAACCATCGTCCGGACAGGCTGCTCATGCCGACCTTGCCCTGTGTCAGTCCACTGACTCTTAGTCCAAGGTAAACCTTAGGATTAATGGAAGAGTTCTAATTGAACGCCCTCATCCACAGTTTCTCTAAATTCTGCATGTAGTGCCTTGATACAATTTTAAAGCCATGTTTTTCCTATTTATAATTATTAATTAAATTAGTAAAAGTAGTTTATTGCACTAAGTACGATTCATAACGGTTTTGATTTTGTAGCCAGTCCTTCATGAGCCTCACATCTGGAAAGGGTTACAGGTACATTTCTGGTTAAATATAGTTCACCGATGCCAACGTAACTGCAGATGACGCACAGACGCTGTCTACAACAGAACATGAACCATTTTTGTCATTTTATAGTTTTGAGTGCCGTAGCAATGCTACAGGTTTGAGTAAGTGAGTAAAAAAAGAAAGTGGATGATGATTATAGCATCGTTTGTAGCAAAGAAAAAGAACACAAATTCAAAGAAAGATGCTATTTGTGTTTATATGCAGGCAATGGTCAATTACAACGAAATAGCATTCAGTATTTAGCATGACAGGATCACATACCTGATGTCAACAATTATTGCTCTAAAAACCCTACATCTAAAACCCTAAGAGGACAATGACATTAAGTTGTTTTGGGGTTAGCAGGAGAGCTAATATTTGGTTTGATGTTTTTTGTATATTTTATGCACAGTAGGCTAAATTTGAACAATTACAAGAGCCAAATATGGCCCTGTAGCCACAGGTTGCAGACCACCGACCTATTTGATAAAACTTTTTCAAGCAGTCTTTGTTTTTAGTAAGTAGTAACATCTAGCACCCCAACTTTGCCCAGTTCAAACTAATGACTAAATCTGTTTGTTTGTTGTTGTTTTGTCTTTGTCATGCTAGTTAACTCATGGAAATTCTGTAAACAAAGGCTTGATAGTCCAATCCTAAATTAACTGATAAACTGCAATCAATATTTTATTCTGCTGTTTGGGTCTCTATTATAGAGTTGTGGATGGAATTGAGGACAATGGTGAAACTTTTCAATTCAATGTGGAGCAAAGTGAAGAAAGGAATAATGCTAAAGGTAAAGATATCTGCTAACATAAAATATGCAGCATAAAGATAAAAGTAAAAGTTGAATTAAGTCATCCTTGTGATTTTATGCTTTCAGAGCAATTACAAGTGAGTGCAAACCTGCTTTTGGAAACAGAGGAAGTGCGACAGAACATTAGCAAGTTGAACAAAGAGGTAACGTTATCATTGGACAAACAGTCTAACTGTATCTTCAAACTGCTAATCATTGGCTGTGCCATTGGTTTTTTTATATGAAATTATGTTCATTATATTAACCAGTTCTCAAACAATTGTACACATACTACTTGTGGTACTTGAGCTCCCTCAAGTGGTTTGTGGGGCAATCTGCTTGTATGTGTGTGAATCAATTTAAGGTGCAGTGCTACTTCACTGTACAGTGTGGCTTGAGCTGCTAAATCACTTGAGCGGGGTAGTAATGCCCTGTGGTATTTAATGTTAGTCATACAAGTAGTACATGTAGTACTAGTAAAGACACAAGTGTTCGTATTAGGGTCACTGCTGCATACTAGTTTAAACTACTGTATACAACGTATCTTTTCAAGATGTAGTTTGAAGTAGCTCTATAAAAATATTGCTGTATTATTTATTTTTCAGGTGAATAACTTGAACCATGATGTAGCCAACCTCGCCAAGGAGCTCCACGACATTATCCACTACCTCCAGTCTCATATGGCCTTGCTCCATTATACCTCCCCTGCGTCCTCGTACTCTTACGGAATTCCGATGGCTCCTCCCCCTAATGTTACTGCTTCCAGTGACTGGCCACTGCATGTTCCCTTAAATGTGGCCACAGGGCCATACCGGCACACGGAAGCAATCGGCCACGCTGTGAGAAACGTGTGGTGTTGCACCGGGACGCCGTCCCAGGGTAGAAGCTCGACACTGCTGTACTCATCGAGCCCTGGATCGTCATGTTTACACTTGTGCTGCTCTGACAGGGAAGGCGCTCCAGCTCACATGCTACAAAGCCAGTGTGGCTCCTGTCAGGCCTCCAGGATGTCCCCGAACTCTTCATGCATGAGCCACTCTCATGGTCAGGCAGGTTCATCCTTATTGAGCCTCAGCTCTGCCTTCAGCAGCTTCCCTGTGGCTTGTCAGGCACACCAGGGGCTCTACAACACCTCTGTTCCGACGCTGAGTAACTCTCTTCCCGTATGTTCTTCAGTTTATTCTTGCTACACACACCCTTCTCTGAGTGGCCAAGCCAAACCTGAGCCATCCAATCAGACCAGGCCTCAGACACCCATTCATTCCTCCATCACTCCTACAGGCCAGCCACAGTATCACACAGCATTCAGTTCTCTCAACTCCTCAGGCGTATCAGTGTGCACAGGGCACACACTGGAGGAACGGAGCTCCATCAATAGTCCCAGGCAAAACGAACCAATAGGATCCAGTTCTGTACACCCAATGCCTAATGTTACATGTTCCCTACTGGGCCAGGTAGCAGACAGAGGTTCTAGAGCGTCAGTGTATCAAGAAAGGACAGATGACATAGTTGACCCACAGGGAAAAGGCAGCGTCACTCCAGATCAAGAACCTTAGCCTCCTCTAGTGGACATGAGTGGAATTCAAAAACAACAATAACTTTACTTTCATGTTTAGTAATGGGTAGTTATGGTAGCGTGTAGTAATAAAACCCAAATGCATGATAAAAAAGTACTATAACCGAATAAATAATTCCTACTTTCACTAGTTTTTAATGGAGAACATTTTTTGTGATTCAATTTTGGTAGCTTGTGATTGTGTTCAAACAGATGTTAATACGGATGTGTTAATAGGTTACTGACTACTGGCTGTGGAGTATAAGCTACACCTATTTTATTTTTTAATGACATCAGCAAATTAATGATTAATTGTTGTTTTGGTTTTTTAAAATTCTGAGATGGCCCCTGTACTGTTTCGAGCTAGGCCTAAAATCTAACCAGCTGGTGAGCAGTGTTACCTAGTAGTGAGAAATAGCAAGTGCATTTAATGACTTGTTATATTTTTATTCTTTGAAGAATATACTATATATATACGTGTATATGAGCTTGTCATATAAAGCTAATGGATTTAAAGAATGTATTTTATTTGTAATTTTATTGTGGGCATATAAAGACAATTCTCCTATATGATGTTCTGTTGACATTGATGGATAGTTTCTATGTACAGTATTTGGTTCACATCCTTCATTAATATATTGCAGTTAACGTTTTTATTTTATTTTAATGTTCTATATTTTCCGTTGTTTACTTCGAATATGATCATAATTTACATTTTCTGTATGAAATAAGATCTAAAACGTGACTGAAAAATAAGACGAGAAAAAAAAGTTGCCACATTTTACATTACATAGAATTAAGATTAGTTTCATATCTAGTAAAACAACTCGACTCTTTCTGGCCAGTCATTAAGTTCTCTGAATGACTGCACAGTTCTTATTTACACTCTATGACTACAGCAGCTTAGTCTTGGGGATTTAAATTCCTATGAGCGCCTGGAATTATTTTGTGAATACTGCTGCTCTGTCATTGGTCAGACAGTCCGATGACAAAACAGTGGGAGGTTTCCGGAAAAATTGCTCACCGGAAAGGAAGGCCGGAGCCCAAGAAGAAGAAGAAGAAGAAGGAGAACAAGCAAAGCAAGAAGAAGAGACCGACGTCAGTGCTGTCGCTGATGAGACCAGAAAAGAAAAAAAAGGTTCTGTAAGTAAGTCACAAAAGTTAAGAATTTAAACCCTGCTGGTAAAGAGAACAACCCGACGTCTGATGGCCGTTTGTGTCGACGAGCTGTTAACCGCCTCAAGCTCTTGTCTGTCAATTTGTAATGAACCGATAACACAAGCTCGGGACGAAATGTTAGTCGAAATCTTTAGACCTGATAGGAGGCGGCGATTATTTGCCCGGTTAGAGCAAGAAAAGAAATATTCGTGGCTTTTAGACTTGAAACCACATGGCAGCATCTGCGCCAACAACTGAAACCATAACCAGACTCTGCCCCATAGTCTGTTGAACAGATGAGGATGTTTGGCGTTTGAGAAGATGAAAGTTGTCAAATGACGCCGTAGCCCGTTTTGCAGCTGTAGCTGCTAGCACAGCTAACGCTATCACCTTTTAAATGAGAGTTGCAGAGCTAAACAACGTATTGTCACTTTAGGCCACCCAACCGGTGTTATTGTCGATCGACTGGTATGAGTAAGGTTCTTGTTGTATAGGTTAATTTTGATATCTTCCGACAACCATTAATATGGCACAACATGCTATTTACCAACCGCCTCTTATAACTACATGTTTATGCAGGCGTATAATTAGCGTCCTTATTGCTAATAGCGTCATTACGAGGTAATTACTTTAACGGCTCAGAAGCAGTCCCTGTTGCTTTAATTTAGGAACAACCTGACATACGACACATTCCACTCCCTGTCTATTTGATTAGAGTTTATTTTTATTACAAAATCACATTTTGAGTTATTTATTCGTAGCACGTTATTTATTCGTGTCACCCGACACAGTAAAGTTCCATGCTGTGCTACTTTGACTAGTTTTCAGTGTTTTCAGTTAAGTCACAGATAAGGTAAATGAGCTGCTTTGGCGGGTGTACACTGTACACTGAAATCAGATAATTAAAACAGAAGTTGGCATAGAAGGAGTTGGCCAGTTTGTACAACATACTGTCTGGTTTTATGTATGCAGTTATTAAGACAGAGAGAATACTAAACTATACGTGGTTAATGAATCTAATCTCTCATTTTATGTGCATATACCAATATACAGTCTATTTACAAAACAAACAAAATGTGAGAAGACTGATACTTTCCATTATGTCTGAAGGATCGTCCGCAAATATTTACTGATTGAAGTCGAACCAAGGAGTATTCCAGTGTTTACTCTATGGTGTCTGTGAACAAAAGTTAGAATGGAAAGTAAAAAGTGACTTCAGTGTTGCCAATTCCACAGTCAGATTTAAAGCTGAAAGAATGTCTCTTGTCACAGAGCATCAGGAGAAACAAACTGCTGCAGTCATTATGCTGATTCCCCAGTGTGTCAGGGCTTGTCGAAGGGAGGTGACAGAAATTATTCTTTGTTTATGGAAGACATTTTACTTCAAATATAACTACATGTGGACATACTTTGAAATGTTCTTGGTGAATGTTTTGTATCAGTGATGAGGCTTTTGAAGTGTTGAGCACCGCTCCAAAGGATTTACAATCCAATGTTGTGCCATCAACACACATTCATTAATCACGTCTTTCATTTCCATGCCCTGTTGTCCAGCACTGGTGTCAACGCCAGGAAAAAAAAAGGCCAAGCAAAACCAGCAGTGACGACAGGTCTATCAGTTGCTTTCACAAGAGAAAGCACAACTATGTGTATAGCTGCGTGCCAGCTATTGGAACAATGTTCCACGACACTTATTTTACATCAGAATTAAGTGAAATTTGATCATTTTTCACTTGATGATCTCTCATAACAAACTAATGTTCTGTAGCAACAGTGGTTGAGAATCACCGGACTAGAAATCATTGAATTTTAAATGTATTTTTGTCCATTTTGTGTGTTTATTTTTATTATTTTGTGGAGCCAGGTGGTGCCTCTCGGTACATCTACTTTAGGTTAAGTCATGGATTTACTAATTTGTGTTGTGGTTGGACAAAACAGCATTTATATGTGAAGCAGTGGGGTTTTTCATTGAGCTCTGACTGGTAGTTTGTTTGTTTTATAGACCTGTTCTGGCGTGCCATTACATTCAGTGTTGTAAAGGTGACATGACACCTGACTGAACGTGTTAATGTGGTTGTTCTGCCCATTTAAATTTTGAAGCAGTTCCGTCTCCGTGCCAACCCAATTTTGCTTATAATGTGCACTGTAACATGCCTGTGTCATCAGAATAAGCTCTATTTATGATCCATTAAGGACACCAGAGCTTGAACCTTTGAGACCCAGAGGGGATTTACAGTCACAGTTAGTGGCCTTGTTACATTTATGATACCTGGACTTTGTCCTCTCAAAGAGGTGACGTATGAAAATGTTCCTTGTACAAGAACTCTGAATTCCTCTATCCAGTACCTTCTTTATCTTTATCAAGGCAGGTAAAAATAAAGTACTACAGAACTAAAAGGTATTTTAGTTGAAGGCAGAAGAGTATATAATGGACTATAATAAAACACTATTGTAATATATGTAATATTTGCATTGTAATGAGTTCTTTTAAGCATTTTTACATTCAAAATTGTTTTTATTAAGTTTGAATTAGGAAGTGCCAGAAAAAGAAGGTCGAACAAAGTAAGAACAATGATAAAGTATTTAAAGTCAGTGGGTCTGAAAGTTACTTTTTAAATACTTTTTAGTTTCTAATACATTGCTTGCTACTCAGAACTTTTGTCATAGTAAACAACAAAATATTGGCCTTAATATGCAACAGTGCTGGCTCTTCCAGGCCCCCACCCTGAAATTCAAGTCAACAGCACAAGTCCCTGCCTGTTTTCTTTTCTTTGTCACTCCTTTATACAGTCAACCATGCAGAAAACAAAGCTGCACAAAGGTCAAGAAGAATTTGATTATAAAAAACACTGAAAGACACCAATGAGATTGATTTCAGATCTAGTTTGTCCACTGGAAAATGGTTCCAAATAACTATAAAGTCAGCCAGAATGAACTAACAGAAACATTTTAGTACAAAACCTTATGACATTAAGTGGTGGATCAACAGTATAATAATAATTTGCCTTAAAACATTTTATTACATTGTGATTAATTTTGTTTTTTTTTGTTTTTGTAACTTTGTAAGATGTTCAGACACAGGGTTTTTTAAAGGTCCTGAGAGGTTTAAAAAGTCAAAAGTGGACTGTAAATAATCAGGCAGACATTGATCAAATATAATAAAACCAAAATTACTGGTCAACGGGTTTTACACATCACAACTTTTTATTAGCTTTTGATTGTAAAATTGCCAGTTGTTTCTTCTTTTTTTTTTTTTTTTAGATTGTCAGCACAACTGTTTTTCACATTCTTGTCATTTCTGCTCCCACTAAGGAATAGTCAGACTTCTGGTTCGACTTCGTCATTGCACACTTTTTATTCCACTGACGAAGCCGAGGCCGTATCCCTGGTTTTAATGTGCTCAGCAGTAAAATGTATTCTGCAATCTTCACTTCCTGCTTTGAGCTGAGTCTTGCTTCCTGTCTTTTGACCAAGCAGAAGCTGGCTGACCTCACATGTATCACTTAGTGATAATGCAAGGTTTCACATTGTCAACGCAGGCCAAAGAAACAAGAACAAGCGTACCAACCATACCGTTGACTATTTAGATCATACGTTAAATTCATGATGTTTGATATTTGGCTGTTTTATTTGATGACTTTTCTGAGTAAGAAATTGCATTGCTCATATGGCTTCCTCATTTTCGACACTTGAGGTGACATAAACATTGACAACGGAGTAACAACCCTTATAGGGTCACAGCAGGTTACATACCGACATTTAACACACCCACCTGTAAGATCTTTTGTTTTGCTTTTCCTGACATAATAAAGCTTTGTGAGTAGTTTTCCCTCGTGGGTACACCAAATTTATATATCATGTCTTTCAGGTTAGAACATTTCCTGAACATTCAGAGCCTTGGTCCAAAATAGTCAGCCAATGTGTGTGTCAGCAACATTCAC
>NC_024323.1:9955415-9970579 GCF_000523025.1 Cynoglossus semilaevis | reverse complement strand
CCACATGCGAAGCCGTTGAGTTTATTTCCTACTACTTTCTTTGGAACTGTTTGTGTTTGATAAAGCCCATGTGCACTGGGAATCTTATTTCATCCATTTACAGTATCTTTCCTTTTCACAACTCCGAACCATGTCTTTTAGTAAATATCCTTGGACACAGTGGTGGAGTTTTGATGTGAACCTCTTCATTGTTTTGTTGTCCATTTCCCTAATAAAATCATCCTTCTGTGGTTTTCAGCTGGTGAGGTCTCCTCTTCCTCTGGGTCGTCTCCCGCCTGACCTGAACACCATCTCTTTCCCGTCTGGCTCTGCCTCCCCTCTTCCCTCGCACCGAGTCCAGGCCTAAAGATATCCAGAATCCTCCCCGCCTTTCCACCAGCTTTGATCACTGCAGTCTTCCAGTTTGAACTGCACCATGGCAGGGAGAGGTGGACCAGCCCGAACCAATGGCACTCCAGCAAGCAACAAGATCTGCCAGTTCAAGTTAGTGCTGCTGGGAGAGTCTGCAGTCGGGAAATCCAGCTTGGTGCTGCGCTTCGTCAAAGGCCAGTTTCACGAATACCAAGAAAGCACCATTGGGGGTTAGTTTTTTGTTTGTTTGTTTGTTTCCTCAGAAAGACCTTCTCTGAGTCAACCTTCAGGTTTTTTTCAGAGCAGCTGAAAAAAAATCTCTATCAAAGGCAGAGCTATTTTTGTCCCTTGATTGATGGATAAACATCTCAGTAGTTGATTACTTAATGTAACATACTGCACCTGAAGTATTAAATGACTCGAAAATGATGTCAACCTTAACTTGGTGTCAACAATCTTACGACACCTACTGTTGTTTTTTTTGTAAACAAATCAGGTCGAAAAGTAGAAAACAACGGTAGAGCGAAGCAGTTGATGGGTCTCTTATGTGGTTTAAATGTAGTAGCAGAACCAGTTGAACATCTTGACTCATGCAAGCATCCAAGATCTGTAACCAAATGACGTGTGCGTTGATTTCTCTGGAAGTCGGTGAAAGTTCATGAACAATTATCAGATATCAATTATCACTGTAATCACAAAATATTTAAAAAAACAAAACAAACAATGAATCTGGACTATGTTACTCTGTCTGTTACCTCGATAAGCCGTGTGTTCTTTACATTTTGTCGACTTCATCCCGAGGGCATCTGCGGTTAACTATGTGGTGTGTTTAAAGTACAAACCAAAGAGCTGTTAGAGAGCCAACAGCGGCAGGTTTCCTCTTTTGTTTACATGTTGGATTTAGCACAGGTGTGTGAGTGAATGCACGTTGCATGACTAATGATGACTCCACTTTTTGGTGGCTGTAGAAAACCGACTTAATTCTTGCACAAGTGTTTGGTTGTGTAACACCTGAGGAACCGACTTAATTCTTGCACAACAAGTGTTTGGTTGTGTAACACCTGAGGTTCTTATTGCACTGTTTTGTCAGTAGGTTTATTCCTGAACAACTGGACTTGTATCCATGACTCATGTTCAAGTTGTAGGGCATTCAATTTCAGAGCAGCTGTGTTAAAGAGGTGGGGGAAGGATTTTTATTTTTCCCCCCTTCTTTTCTTCATATTACAATAATGGGCGTTAGCAGGAGCAATGCTGTGGTAACGGTTTCTGTTTAGCAGTCATTTTGTTTATGAAGTTTGTCTTAAAGAGGCATGTATAGTTAGGGACACATTTTAGACCTACTAACAAATTTTAATTATATATATAAAAAAATTCCACGTTGCTTTTATATAAAGATGTTAATTTAATTTTACACTTACAGAGCATAAAAACCAATGATGTGGTTGGAAAAAATTACAGGAACAGCACAAGAACAATATGTATGACTGACAAGTAAGGTGAAAAAGTTTAAAGACAAAAGCCATAACACATCTGTAGCTTTTCTAAATATATATTTTCCACTATATTGTAGACTACCTAAAATCTCTGTTTTCAGATATGCTTGTTTAAAAGAAAGTATTTGGTGTAAAAGCACCAGAGAAATCACCTGAATTAAATAAAAAACAAGAAAAGAAAATAATGATAATAATAATAATAAAGAGGGAACCATGTATACATCAGTAAATTAAAATAACCAACCAAGTATAACCTGAGTTCCATTGAGTAAAGACACACTGATTAAACAGCTACAAATGTTCTATAGGTCCTAAATACATGTCTTATCTCTGTGCATCTGGTTGCCTTTATTTATCATGGCTGCAGGATGTAAGGACAGGATGCCGAGTGCTTACACTCACCAAAAGGGCTCAATTCTAGTCAGCACTTTTTCAGCTGCAGGCCTGGTGAAAGATTACAAAGTTTTAAAGTGTTCTTTCTCCTCGGTCATGTGACGGGTCGACTGTGTCTAAAGCAATTCCCGTTCTTTATAAACACAGGACGTACAACATTAACAGCATACAATGTGTTTGTTTTATTCTACAATGTACTTTGTGTAATATTGTTAAATATTATGTTGCAACATATACAGTAAGCTGAACCCTGTTTTTGTTAATTATTCAAAATAATAGAAATGTGAGAGCAACATAGTGGTAAAAAGTACTTAGCTAGTACATCTGGGTATATTTGTAAAATAATTTTCATGAAATAGAGTGTTTTTTCAGAAAGAAATATACCCATGTTACCATGGTTCATGAAATAGAGTGTTTTTTCAGAAAGACTAATAGTACAATTAAAAGCGCAGTAAAAGCAAAGTACAAGTTCTAATGTTTCATGTACTCATCTCTAGGTCTGGTCAGATTTGTCAAAATTTGCGATAGCTAGATATGATTTTTTTTTGTGTGTGTAACCGGATGTGTTTCATACTGTTTCAGCTGCCTTCCTCACACAGACCGTATGTTTGGATGACACAACAGTAAAGTTTGAGATCTGGGACACTGCAGGACAGGAGAGATATCACAGCTTGGCTCCCATGTACTACAGGGGAGCTCAGGCTGCAATCGTGGTGTACGATATCACAAACACAGTAAGTAACCCGGGACTACGCTGGAACATCATTAAGTCATGTGTAATTGTGTTATCGATGCTTTCAGCCTGGGTTGAGCAGGCGGCTGTGATGTAAAATGGAACATTTGCGTCAGTGATTTTACAGAATTTCATGTCTTTTTCATCAGGATACATTTACACGTGCGAAGAACTGGGTGAAAGAACTGCAGCGGCAAGCCAGCCCAAATATTGTCATTGCACTGGCAGGGAACAAGGCAGACCTGGCTAACAAGAGGGCTGTAGAATTCCAGGTAGAACAGAAACAGTGTCAAAAGTGTTAGTGCTATTGAAATAGTTTGATTAATGAATAGAAATTCCTTCCTTGTTTTTTTTTTTGTTTTTTTGTTTTTTTAGGAAGCACAATCATACGCGGATGATAACAGTTTGCTGTTTATGGAAACCTCAGCCAAGACTGCGATGAATGTCAATGAGATTTTTATGGCTATCGGTAAGTAATAAACACAATGACACACATTGCATGACCATCACATTTCACTAATGCCAGGTTTAATAACATAATAAATGCTAGATGTTACATCATGGTATGTGGAAAGTAACATTTTAAAAATGATCAAAAAGTTAAGATGTCAGTGTCTTGATCAGGTACTACATATATTGAAGTTACTGTTATGTGTTATTTATTTGTCATTAATGTATGATAGCGGTGCTTTGGCCCAGAGGCAATGTCTCTGTCATTGGTGTGGAACCTCAGGGTTCACCTCCTGGGCAAGTTTGAATCCCGGTTAGGGCGGTTGGTACCTTCCAGTGGACTCACCACCTGCAGGAAGGTTTAGGGGGGGTTGGTACGGTGCATGGATGGATGGATAATGTATGATACTCTCATCCCACGACAGCCAAGAAGCTTCCTAAGAATGAGCCTCAAGGAGGAGCTGGTGCCAGTGGACGAGTCAGAGGTGGAGTAGACCTGCAGGAAGCCCAACCACAGGGAAGAAGCAGCCCGTGCTGTGGAGGTGGGAACTAATGGACTAAACGCGTCAGCTGATCCAAACAATCCACAGCTTCTATCAAGTAGACCAGATGTCAGGTGTCCAGCAACATCCCATGGTCTAACCATGCCAAAGCATGGTCTCACCATCTCTACTCTCAGCGCCTATCAGCTGTTTGGCAAAAAAAAAAGAAAGAAAAAAAGATATCACTGGCCAGAAACCAGCCAGGCCCTGACCAATGGTGTATAAACCAATCAAAAGAGCAAGAAATGAAATCAACCTAAAATCATGATTGTGCCCTGGAATTTTCTAGTCTACGGACATGTGACATCACATTATTGGAAAAGAAAGTTCCACTTCTGAAAGAAGGAAGGAAAACGAGATGTAATGTCACCTGTGGCATTTTTTTTGGGCCATGCTATCGCAGGTTTGTTCTATGTTTGTCTGGGAAAGAAAGATTGACAGGAAGGGGGAAAGAATGTTAACAGTCCTTCAGGATTTTAGCCTTTCCTTTCCACACTTTGCTTCCTCTGACATATTTCTATCATGATCCTGTGACACTTCTGAAACCTGAATAAAAGTGCATGTTTTTCATTTTATGTCTTGTTTATGGCCTGCTTTCTAGACGAGATTAAAAGAGAAAGTTGTTGATGGTCCATGGAAATGAGCAATTGTTTCCTTCTTGGTAGAGAGCTGTGTAGATTGATTGATTTAATGACACCACTTTTATTACAGCTTTGACCTTTTATGCCTGTTCAGTACAAGGGGTCACAATAATGTTTTTCAACCTTCAACCTGCTATCAAACCATTAAATTTTTTCCAGTATGAGTACTTTAAGCATTAATGTCTTTTTCTTCAATCATCAGTGTACCATAACGAGTACACGTAGCTAGATTTATTTTCATGACCAAAACTACAACCGTGTATCAAAAACATATCACTGGATTTGTATGAGACTGTTCAACTTGCTAATCGATCAATAGTTATTATCAAAACAATCCTGATCTCATCTCTACGTGCACTTAATAATTTTTTTGTCATACTTTTTTTCCTAAATATCTAAGGTATTAAATGCACTGGTTTCTGTCTCATTATGTCATGTGAATTTCAATGTAATTGGTTTTCGTTTTTGCTTTCACTTTCTTTTTGCAGTTTATATCAGGGAGGGGATTTCCATTCAGCTGTCATGTTGTTGCGGCTTCAGCAATTAGCACAAAACTACCCGTAACGGCAGCCACTGCTGTTAGGTAGAGGATCATGGGAAGTGTGGGGTCGAGGGGAGAGATGGTGGAAAGATGTAATTTTATGAATAAACCAGGACATTATCTTCTTTGTATTGTTTTTTTTTTTTTGATTAATAATCAAACCAAATGTTAGTAAGTAAATGTGTAATTTGTACCGATTGGTTAGCCTTTGACCACTTTGCCTCTGGATCATCTTCAACTAATATAAAAAAAACATTTAATGTTAAATATTTAGGATTAAAATGATTACTAAAAAAAAGTGATGGAATGTAGTCAATCTGAATGCGATTGTTGAAACTAACCACTAGGTATAATAATGTAAATGTTAACTTTTGTAAATTATGAGAACAAAAAAGTGTGTTTATTGTTTGAATTTATATTTATGGAATTTATTTTTATGTCAGAAATTGTCCAAAATGATGACCCTATTGGATAATGTGTTGCAGTTTTTAATGCCGTCCACTAGGTGGTAATAAGATGGAAAGATGAGAATTCTACATACTTATGTAAATGATTTAAAAACCACAGCATCGTAAAATATTATCCAACCAGACTGTTGTTGCTTCTAATCATGTTATATTTCATATATGTGAGTAATTGGAGATGTGCTCTATGACTAAAGAGAAAGTTCAAGAGTATTTTTGATGTGCATGACAAATGCCAGTTAGGACATTTTGGTGTAAATACAAATGTAGTTTCAGTGTAAGGCCAGTATAAGTCTCCCTGTGCTCCCCAAATGATGTTTTAGGTTAAGTAAAATAAGGTGAGATGTAAAGTACAATTTGGTTAAAACATTTAATCATTTAAGGTTAAAATATGTATGGGTTTGTTCAGGGGTATGGGTGTGTTTATAAAATCAGTAGTAGAATAATTCCAGAATCAACTTCCACCAAAGTTGAATTCTGAATTATTGTATAATTTAATTAAAATTTCACCCAAGCCATCCATCCATCCATCCATCCATCCATTTTCATCCGCTTATCCGTTACCGGGTCGCGGGGGCAGCAGTCGCCACCCAAATCACATTGCACCGTATCAACCCCCCAAACCTTCCTGCGGGTGGTGAGTCCACTGGAAGGTATTAACCTCCCTAACCGGGATTCGAACTTGTCCAGGAGGTGAACCCTGGGGTTCCACACCAATGACAGAGACATTGCCTCTGGGCCAAAGCGCCACTTCACCCAAGCCTTTTATCGCAAAGTACATGGTGCCTTTTAACAATTCTCCGACGGTCACTGAACGCAGCACGGGAGGCTAACCCAGAGCAGAGCGAGAACGAGTCAAGCAGCGTGGATATGTCGGATCCGGCGTCGCAGGCCCTGCAACCTCGGCTCCCCCAAACCCAGTCTACTGGGTCAGCCGGTTCCAGTACTGCCGTCGCTGCTTCCACGGGCTCCGGACAAGGACACAGTGACCCCGCCAGACCTGGACTTAGCCAGCAACAGCGTGCGAGCCAGAAGAAAGCCCAAGTTCGAGCGTTTCCACGCGCAAAAAAGCTCGAGAAACTTGGCGTGTTTTCTGCATGCAAGGTAGCTAAGCTAGTTAGCCTAGCGTAGGTTGGCTAAAGTTGAGCATAACAAAGCACCGCTTGGCCACTGTTAGCATTAGTGTTAGCACTGTCAAGACTTCGCAAACACCTAGTTGTCAACAATTACCCGAACGAACTATCGCATTTGGTGTAAATGGAAGTTTTTTTTAGCTTAAGTCCCTCGCTTTGTAACCGCACGCTGTTTGTTATTGAATCTCAGTGAATTGACCATTAACGAGTGATTTAGTTAATTCATTCATTGACGTCCACAGCCATCACAACAGTTGCAGTATCTGCTAACGTGAGCTTGGTTATTTTGTGAGACTGTATGTTTACCTTCCTACCAGGCCATCGACACATGCAAGTGCAATGGATGGAAAAACCCAAATCCTCCGTCAGCTCCACGTATGGACATGCAGCAGCAGGCAGCCAGTCTGAGTGAGCCCTGCCGCAGCTGTGGACATGCCTTGGGTACAAACAGCCTCGACACCAGTCTTCAGCATCCCAAGCTGTGTTTGACAGCAGTCTGCTTAATATTATTCTCCCTCTGCAGCTGATCATGTGTCCCACCTGGAGAATGTCTCCGAGGATGAGATTAACAGGCTGCTGGGGATGGTGGTGGACGTGGAGAACCTTTTCATGTCTGTGCACAAGGAGGAGGACACTGACACCAAACAGGTCTACTTCTACCTTTTCAAGGTGAGACAGCAGTCCTTTACAATTCCAGAATTGGTTGTTATGTTGACGTAAACAACAGGTCACAGGCAACATTTTTATGAAAACAACTGAATGGAGCATCCCTATTAAATAACTCGCACTGTGCATTGACAGTTTGTGATGCTAGTTTTTGAGGAACTTGCATTAATTGTGGATTTAACTTGTTTTGTGTGTTATGACCATACAAGGGAGTGAATGTGCAAATTGGTTTTACGCCATAATGTGTGACACAGTGCACAAAATTGTGACATATGTATTTCATTTGCGAGTGCTGTGGCAACCTCTGACAGGAAGAAAAGAAAGGATGTGATGCACATCATCTACGTCAAAAAGCATGTGTTTATAGTAAATTGAAATGTCGCAGCATAAATTCCAAATTATGATTGCACCGGAAACAATACTGTACCTAGCATAGCAACATTTTAATAGAACAAATCTAAAGCATCTGTCCAGTACCAGCTTGACAAGAAAGCAAAACCAAATTTGAGAGATTGGATGTGTTGTTTTAATCTTGTTCTACACTTCCTGCATTGACATTTAAATTACTGTTCTATCATGAATTACCGTATATACTCAAAATTGATTCTGTTTTTGTAGAAATATTTATTTTCTTATTACTAAAATAATAATCTTCCCTTAGCTGCTGAGGAAATGCATCTTGCAAATGAGCCAACCAGTCGTGGAGGGATCCCTGGGAAGTCCACCCTTTGAGAAGCCAAACATTGAGCAGGTAATTCTGTGCAGATTCTGCTGCTGCACATGATGCAAAGCTTCAGAAACAGTTGAATAATCAGACCTTTCTCCATAAACGTTTTGTGTAATTAATTGTGTCTTAACGTGTTTTTCCCATGTTTGTGTTTCTTAGGGAGTTTTGAATTTTGTTCAGTACAAGTTCAGCCACCTTGCACCGAAGGAAAGACAAACCATGTTTGAACTTTCAAAGATGTTCCTCTTGTGCCTCAATTACTGGAAGCTGGAGACGCCGTCGCAGTATCGCCAGCGCACGCAGAAAGACGATGGCACGGCATACAAAGTAGACTACACAAGGTGTGGGCAGTGTTAGCTCGTAGTGCCGAATACTTCAGTATGTATACATTTTGCAAAACTTCGTGGTGTTTTTGCCCATGTCCTGCAGGTGGCTGTGCTACTGCCACGTTCCACAGAGTAACGACAGCCTCCCGCGCTATGAAACCACTCAGGTGTTTGGCCGCAGCTTGCTCAAGTCCATCTTTACGGTGACTCGACGTCAACTCCTGGAGAAGTTCCGAGTGGAGAAGGACAAGCTGCTGCCAGAGAAACGGACGCTGATCCTCACACACTTTCCTAAGTAAGGGCTGATTTCTGCCTCAGTGTGTCAACAAAGATCTGCTCCGTTAGTGTTGCATGTTGACATCCTTGTCTGGTGTTTCTGAAAGTAGGGAGCAGGCTCCCCCTTGGGGACACTGTAATATTTCAGTATTCATAGTGACACAGTGGGGAAAAAGTCATGAATGTATCGATGCATGGGGGTCTGTGGAAAAGTTCTGACTGAAGTGATTTGAGTGTTAATCCCAGATGTAATGATACACTCAACTCATGATATCGTGTTTGCGATTTCTTAAAACAGTTTGTGTCTGTGGAAATAGTTTCTTCCCACCTTCTGTTTGAAACCTAAATGTCACTCAGGCTATTTAAGGACCTTTGGGTTTGTTTTAATAGCTGGTCATAACAGACATTTTTAGGCTCATACTGCCACCTACTGTACTACAGTGTGTAGTCTCAAAGTATGACCACTGACTCCATCTGCTCACACCTCGATGCACGATTCATGTTTATATCGGTGTTAAATTCATTTGTCGTGCTCTTGTGCGTCTTTAATACTTCACTTGTTGTGACATCAGGTTTCTGTCCATGCTGGAGGAGGAAATATACGGCGAGAACTCACCCATCTGGGAGGCTGACTTCACCATGCCGGCCTCTGATGGCACACAGCTGGGACAGACAGGTGAGAAGGATGGAGAGTCTGAGCTTTAGACGTTTCTGAGGACAGATTATTGCATGACCTCTGAGGAAGAAATATTGGTAAATACTTTAGAGAGAGCAGTTATTGAACTCTACCTCACGTTTCCCCCTGTTGTAGTGGTCAGTCCCGCTGCAGTGCCTGGGTCGCCTGCTCTTATGAAAGGCATGAGCAGCATCTCCACTTTGGGCGGCATGGACACGGCAGGTTCAGAGCCCATCACAGGTACTTGTTAATGTTCTTATTCTTTGGTGTTTGTAGTATTTATTATTCTTCTGTTGTGCTACTGCCACCATGTGGTCGTGAACAGTAAACTTTTACTGCTCTGAGCTGAGTGTCGTTCTCCTGTTCAGGAGAAAAGCGTAAACTTCCAGAGGCACTGACCCTGGAAGATGCCAAGCGGATACGTGTGATGGGAGACATTCCCATGGAGCTGGTCAATGAAGTTATGATGACAATCACCGATCCTGCTGCGATGCTCGGACCTGAGGTGTGTTTTTTTTTTTTTTAAACCACACATATACAGAAAGGCCACATTTTTAATTTTCACTACTCTTATACAATGTTATTTTTACACCACCAGACCAACCTGCTCACACCAAACGCCGCCCGTGACGAGACGGCCAGGCTGGAGGAGAGGCGGGGCATCATAGAGTTTCACGTCATTGGAAACTCCCTTTCACAGAAGTCCAACAAGAAGATCCTGATGTGGCTGGTTGGCCTGCAGAATGTCTTCTCCCATCAGTTACCCCGAATGCCCAAAGAGTACATCACACGGCTGGTGTTTGACCCGTACGTACACCCTTTTTTTTTTTTTTTTTTTTAAATTTAAAACCCATTCTTCTGTATATGTTGTAAACCAGACCTTGTGATTTTTTTTGTAATCCTGGCATTTCTGACTTCTACAGAAAGCACAAGACTCTTGCCCTTATTAAAGACGGTCGAGTCATCGGGGGCATCTGTTTTAGGATGTTTCCCACTCAGGGCTTCACGGAGATCGTCTTCTGTGCCGTCACATCTAACGAGCAAGTCAAGGTACCTTTTTTTTTTTTTTACTTATCTTTTGCCTTTTTATAGTAATTGTAAAATAATGTATAATATTGTATAATAATTAAAAATAATAAAATATTATGGTGAAATAATTACTGCATATTAGCAGAATGGAAAGATTTTTTTTCCTGTTTGGTTTATTTATTTATCACTCAATTCCAAAAGTGGTGTCTCCTTGAAATGTTGTTTCTTTCTTTGTTGAATTCTGTGGGATTATTTTAACACTAGGTCACAGGTTTGTCTGTGCTAAAAATTCAGACTGAGTTGGCTTCAATTTTTTTTTTCAATTTAAAAAAAAGGCAAAAAAATATGTATTTTTTAAGTATTTTATTGTATATTTTTATTGTCATTATAACATCTCTCTGCCCTCCACCAATCCAGGGCTACGGTACCCACCTGATGAACCACCTGAAGGAGTATCACATCAAACACGGCATCCTGTACTTCCTCACCTACGCTGATGAGTACGCCATTGGTTACTTCAAAAAGCAGGTAGTACTGCTGCTCCCGACCCGCGCGTTACCTTTTCTCAGGACGTCTCTTTTCCGTCCGCTGCTCAGTAACTTGCTGTCCGATCACAGGGCTTTTCCAAAGACATCAAAGTGCCGAAGAGTCGTTACTTAGGCTACATCAAAGATTACGAAGGCGCAACGCTCATGGAGTGTGAGCTGAACCCGAGGATCCCCTACACCGAACTCTCTCACATCATTAAAAGACAGAAAGAGGTCTGTGGAAATTACACATGACGTCTGCCTTTTTTGTGTGTTGTTGTTGCTGAGCTACGGGGTTTAATGAAACGTCAACTTGAAACTGTTTTATCAGATCATCAAGAAGCTGATAGAGAGGAAGCAGAGCCAGATCAGGAAGGTTTACCCAGGTTTGACCTGCTTCAAAGAGGGAGTCAGACAGATCCCTGTCGAGAGTATCCCAGGAATAAGTAGGTTATCTTTCTCAAGGAATGTTAACGTGCAACTTCTACCAACAGGAAACGTCAAATAATTTCCTTCTTTTTCCCCTTCTTTCTTGTAGGAGAAACTGGCTGGAAGCCAAGTAACAAGGAGAAGTGGTAAATTATTTCTGTGTGACTTATGTGTTTAGATCAATGTCTCAATGTGTGTTTGATACGCAGCAGTAGAAATGGAGAATAATGAAGAAAACACCTGTATTTACCATATTTATGTTTCCACTGTGTTTCTCAGTCTTCATAGTCAGACAGAACAAGAGCCCAGCTATAGCTAAATATTATAATAACTAACTAAATAAGACTATTTATCTAAACTTAACTGAAAAAATAAAATAAATAGAAGTTAGTGATATATATTAGTTAGCAAAAAATACAAAAATACAAAGAAAATAGCCATAAAGAGAGCCACCGAAAGGCTGTACGTAGTAGAAAACTGTTTTCAGTTGTGTAGTGGATGTCCGATGTTAGCATAAGTATGCAATATCTATAAGAATCATTATGGGTTTTTCCTCTGATAAGAAAAACCCAATAACACCCTAAAATAGTTTTTTGGGGGAAAAAACGGCTGTATGTGAAAGTAAAAGACACTAGATGGCAGCATTGTAGCTTATTTTATTAAATCTATTTTAATATTCAGGGGATTCATTCATTGGATATCGTCAAAATGTTATTATTGGACACCCCTATTCATTAAGTATGTATTAATAACATCATTATTTGAAATATTTTTGCAGCAAAGAGGTGAAGGATCCTGATGTGTTGTACAATATGCTGAAAAACCTCTTGGCACAGATAAAGGTAAGAATCAGACATTGACAAGGAAACAACGGGCAGATTCAGGAGCACGAGCCAATGTTGAGCAACGTTTTTCGTCTCACTCTCAGACTCACCCTGACGCCTGGCCCTTCATGGAACCAGTGAAGAAATCCGAGGCTCCGGATTATTATGAAATCATTCGCTTTCCAATTGGTGAGTAAAGTAAACGGATGTCTTTTTTTTTTAACATCTTTTTTTAACGTCTTGCGCATCTGATGTTTGTCCTCACACCCAGACCTGAAGACCATGACCGAGAGGCTAAAAAATAGATACTACGTGACCAAGAAGCTTTTCATCGCCGACCTCCAGCGAATCATCACCAACTGTCGTGAGTACAACCCTCCTGACAGTGAGTACTGCAAATGTGCCAACACCTTGGAGAAGTTTTTTTACTTCAAATTAAAAGACGGTGGCCTAATCGATAAGTGAACTCAGCCGGAGAGCAGTTCAGAGACGACAGGTGACTGTCCCAGCCAACCACATACCAATCAGGAAAAATCGAACACTGGATGTCAGGCTACGTAGATAGAAAGTACAAGATGGACAAACTTCACACAGATGTTGAATGTTAAAGAGCATGAAGCAGTCGGATGAACTTTTGATTAAAACGGCATTACTACGGCGTTCAATGGGGGAAAACTATCATATATTGAACACATTTTTGTTAGATGTAACCAAAGTCACAGGTCCAGCAATGATGACAATGCTACTCCGTTCATTATTTATAGCTACAGTGTGTTGCATTTCATGATACGCCATTCCAGTTTTCTTCACGCTGCAGGTTGCTGTGTCGTGTTCCTTTTTTTTTGTTGTTGTTCTTCTTCTTGTTGTAGTTCTTGTTGTTGTTCCTCAACACAATAATTGGACCTTGGGACCTAAAGCCATGTTGCCTTGTGTTACTGACAGACACTTGAACATCCCGGTCATTTTCGTTGGCAAGTATAAGCTCACATTCAGAATTGATGTCATGTCCTGTAAACAGTTGATATACGCGTGAACAGTGGGTTGTTATAAATGTACAAGAGAGGTTTCAAAATAATCAATCACTGGGAATCTAACAACTTCAGCACTGTATCTATAAATGAAAGCGGATTTGTAAATATCATTGCAGACGTACCAATAGTTTTCTTTTACCTTTGTCCGCCATCACTTGTGTTTAGACCGTGGTTCTTAAGTGATGAAGCCCTGGGTCCATCAGTTCACCTTAAACACATTTTTTATTGGACTGTACTGTACAAAAGTATCAGCACCAAAGCCCATAAATATAATTTTATCTTCTGAAATTGATGCAAAACGTTTAACATTCCACAAACCTTTTATGTTAACTGTTGGACAGACTATCACTAGACAATATTATAACACACATTACAGTTAGCGGTTAACCCTACTCTGTTGAAGTTACAGCATATGGATAGTGTGGTCAAATGTTGGCATATTCCAATATTTCCCAACCTTTTTTAACATATGGCACCAACTTTTTGTATTGCAATACTGCTGCAGTACTGAAGTGGTCCTGCCTAAGTTGTCTACATTGTTAAATTGTATAGAAAAATGTCTCATCTTCGCCAGGTATAAAAGAGTGGAGTGACCCACAGCTATTGTGTGCACGGTAAAATTTAGTTTCCAGACCAATTCTACTTTGTGGCCAACATTTATGTTTCTATACACGTATGTCTTTTTAATGAATTTATTCACTCCCACACATATGCTTACCAGTCAGTTTCATGCTCAGCCACGTTCTTAACTGTTGTCACGTGTTTCACGGAGCTTCACATTTCAGTCCTGACCATGTTCGAGGAGAAGCTAACAGCAATTCTCACATGGCTCTAGAATAAAAGAGATGCATTTACAGCGTATTAAAAGCTGTGTCAGGTGCTTGTGCATGGCAAACTGTTTACACAAACTATCCAATCTGTACTCTCCGTTTCTCACCGGAAGCTTGTCGGTACTCTTCGAGTGCTTCCTGAGACACGTCCACACTTTTTATGGAACAGTAGTCCATGCTTTTTGAGCCTATGTAGTGGTTGTGTCAGTAACATTTTGCGTTTGTCTGTATGCGTGTGTAAGAGAGAATGAGTTCGTATGTGGGAATGTTTGATTTTGTACTTGAACCATTACAGGCTTTGATTTTACTGAAGTGATGTCAGCGTTAGCATTATTCAGGGTTGTCAGTTACAAACTTCTTCCTCAGTCTACTGATGCTGCATTTCAGACGTTTCTTATGAGGTCAGTTGGAGTGGACCTTTCACCAGTTTGACAAAGGCTACTGTTTCCTCTTTTCTTATTTTGTACATAACATCTGCTGTAACTATAGTTCTGTGGGCAGATGATTTATAAGTTATTACCAGTGGCAAAGAAACAAACACAACCATGCAGTTGATATTCTCAATGTGAGTTTTGAGTATTTGTGACCTGACAAAATAAACCTCTAAAACCAAACATGTCACTTTGTTTATTAAAATGTCTATGGATTAATTTATATATGTATATATGGATATACATTATATTACCAAAAGTATTGGCTCACCTGCCTTGACTCCTACTATGAACTGAAGTGCCATCCCATTCCTAACCCAGAGTTCAAATATGATGTCGCTCCACCTTTTGCAGCTATTACAGCTTCAACTCTTCTGGGAAGACTAATCCACAAGGTTGAGGAGAGTGTTTATAGGACTTTTTGACCATTCTTCCAAAAGCGCATTGGTGAGGTCACACACTGATGTTGGTCGAGAAGGCCTGGCTCTCAGTCTCCGCTCTAATTCATCCCAAAGGTGTTCTATCGGGTTCAGGTCAGGACTCTGTGCAGGCCAGTCAAGTTCATCCACACCAGACTCTGTCATCCATGTCTTTATGGACCTTGCTTTGTGCACTGGTGCACAGTCATGTTGGAAGAGGAAGGGGCCTGCT
>NC_024323.1:9954447-9955114 GCF_000523025.1 Cynoglossus semilaevis | reverse complement strand
ATGGAAAAGCGTGATTCATCACTCCAGAGAATGCGTCTCCAATGCTCTAGAGGCCAGTGGCGCCGTGCTTTACACCATTGCATCCGACGCTTTGCATTGCACTTGGTGATGTGTGGCTTGGCTGCAGCTGCTCGGCCATGGAAACCCATTCCATGAAGCTCTCTGCGTACTGTACTTGGGCTAATCTGAAGGTCACATGAAGTTTGTAGCTCTGTAGCAATTGACTGTGCAGAAAGTCGGCGACTTCTTTGCGCTTGATTTTATACACCTGTGGCCAGGCCAAGGGATTAAGACACCTGATTCTGATCATTTGAATGGGTAAGCGAATACTTTTGGTAATATAGTGTATATACACACATAAACATGTGTATATATGTGTATATATAGACATACATATGTATATATATATGTGTGTATGTGTATATATATACATATACATCGTTTTTGCTCCTTATTTTTCTCGGACATATTTTGGACCGTTTCTTTGGCACAACTCAATTTACTTTTTATAGGCTTGCCTTAATATATTTTGTAGCTAATTAAGAATATTAAATAATTTTAGGCTTAATTTATGAATAAATTATGGTCTTGCTTGTTTTTGGTCATATTTTGACATATTCAGATATGATAGTTTTCTGAATTTTTAGCACAATTATTCACTTGGCAG
>NC_024323.1:9950996-9954347 GCF_000523025.1 Cynoglossus semilaevis | reverse complement strand
CATGATGGAAGGGGAGGCAGTGCCTCCTCTGACCTGCACATCAATGGCTCAAAGTCTGGCGCCATATATGACAATGAAATTTGGCCTTGCTTGGGATTTAAAGACATACTCACAGGTTCCACAACTTGGGTTACTTACCATAAGCTAACCAGAAAAAATGCAATACACGAATATGACATCAATACGGTCACATTAACTGCTGATGCAGCATGGACCCCATACACTCTCAAATGTACCTTTCTTTGCAGGCACGGTGTAGCTGCTGTATTTCAGTCCATCAGATCTTTGATGATAAACCAGAAGGTCAGTGACCAGATTTCCTGTGAATACAAAGGTTGAACGTCTCTGAAGAGAGACGAGATGTGATCAACAGTGTCTTTGAACAGAAACACAGATCGTATATAAAAAAAAAAATTGACCCAAGTACCTGGTTGCAAAGTGAAGCCGGAAGTCCATCGTTGGTGATAATAATCAAAACAAAGCTACTGTTTAGTTGAACCTGGATACGTCATGAAAAACACTGACTGTTTTCCGCCTGAGCTTCCTCTTTTCTGCATCGTCTCTTTTGCTGTTCCTCTATATTAAATATAGAGGAACATATATATATATATTAATATATGCATATATATATTCATGTTGAATTAAATAATGAAGTTTCCTGTCTGACAGAAAATTATTATATATATATATTATTAGTGACATGTTCAGATATGATGTTTTTAGCATAAACTTGCATTTTGAGGCATTTCTGGGACATTTTATTATTTTGTGATATTAACACATTAATAAAAAGTCTTGTTTTTGGTGATATTTTGACATGTTTAGATACGTTTGAAAAAGAAATGTGAAAAGCAAAAGTTTGGAAAAAATTGAAAAAATGTTTTTTATTTAAACTTACAACAGATCACTTCCAGCCAATTGTTTTTTAAAAGCATCATGTTATCTTATTCTAGAAAATCATTTATACAAGCACATTAAGTAAAATAAGAGCACAATGTGTTTTAACAAACTTTTTAAACATGATGGCTCTAAAGAAAGAAGCAAACCCACCAGGAAACCATAATGGCAAAGTTCACCGATGTTTAAAAAGGTTGTCTGCACTGTGTTGATTAATGAAGGTGTCCTCTGGTTTGTTGTCCGTACTGTAGTCTCACATTGGGTAGTTCAGCACCACATCCTGTTTGGCCAACTCCAACAACATAGGATCGTCGAAGAACTTGCTGATGCTCACGTCCTCACTCAAGCCCTGCAACAAAAACACAGTAAGTCACTGACAAATACAGAGAAGGATATGTCTGTGTAGGTTCTCAGTCATGCAGGTCCAGTAGTTTTGTTTTTGTTTTTGAAGATGTTTCACCTCTCATCCAAGCGGCTTCTTCCGTTGAAGAACTGAAGAAACCTCTTGGATGAGAGGTGAAAACGTCTTCAAACTCCCAAGGAAGGATAACATTTCTAAATTCTACAAATAGACTGCAGGGTCACCTTGCGTCTCCGGGTCTTGATCATGAACTCTCTGGCCAGGTGTGGGGCAGGCTGAGGCTCCAGAGGTCTGATCACAATACTCTTGTCCAGAGGGTCACCAGGTACAATCTGAAAACAGACAAGCACAACACGTCATAGTGTATGGTAGATCTGACACTGGTTAACACGGCCTCACTGTCAGTTGGTGACTTTGAATACAGCGAGGTTTAAAACGGATGTAAAAGCAGGAACAAATAGTTAGGTTTTGCAGAAAATTAGACAATTAAATCCATACAATACAGCATCTGGTGGTTGAATGGGACAAAGGTCACAGGTCAGGGACTCCTCTGTCAGATACTGACCTTCCAGGACAAATGAGTTATTGTTGTAATAAATATAATACACACATTAGCAGCTTGGCCTCTGTCAGCGAGCAGGACTGTAGCTGCCCATCAAGAAGTAATTTAGAGCAGGGTGAGGAACGTGACAGTTACGGGGCCTTCAGGGAAAATGGGTCATTTTACAACTGAGGGTTGGGGCCTTTATATTGGCACACGTCTAAATAAAAAGACCTAATTTACAGGAATTTAATTAAGCAGAAAAAGGGAATTATCTATAAGTTTTTTAATGTGTGTATAAAAATTAAATCTAATCCCAGGTCGGGAATTTGACGACAGAATAAACTCAAACAAAATCACTGTGGTGCGACATCATCTCTGATTTAAACAGACCAGAGGAAAGCTTTCTGTCTGTTTAAATCATCAGCTTTGTTTACTGTGTGACAGTTACATTTAGACGATGCCCATAAATTCCCCCACTCTCTTGCGAAGGGAGGTAATAGTTTCCGACTCGTCGTACAGAGTGCGGAAACAAACATGTCATTAATGACAGGAGAGGACATTGTAAACTTACTGACTCCACATTTGTCTTCCTGACTTCAGCTGTTTGGTCAGAATGACAGACAGACTGAACCCTCCGCTGTACATTTAAATACCGTCTACACCAGGGACCAACCTCGTCAGCAACAATCTAGTCTTCTTTCACTCGCGGGTCATGTGACCACAGCTGACAGGAGAAAATAGTTGAGGTCTATCTGACATTACCTGCCAGTGGTGGAACACAGACAGGGCGAAGGCCTGCCCTTGTGTGTGGGTGCGAAGGTCCGTCTCGAAGCCGAATGAGTCGATGGCTGGGATGAAAGCTTTGATGGTGTAGAGGGGGGAGCCTGGAATGGGGGCGTCCTGGGTCACGTGACCTCTGAGAAGTGACAAAAAAATACATTTTTAAGCCTTAAGTTAATCACAAAACACTTTTTAAGGACTTTCAAGATTAATTTTGTAGTTTTTTAAGTGTCAGTAAGAACTTAAATTGCATGATACAAATCCATGCACACTCAACCATGCACTCTATAACTGTGCACAATTTCTAAAGTTACAATTAACCATTGAACACTAGATTTTGTTCATGTTTGGCCAGAATTTGTACATGTCTTTCTCCAGCCAATGTTTTTGCTTAAACACTGATCTCATTTTACCCACTAGGAGGCGATGAAAACAATCAACTCATTGTCATCATGAATACACATTATAATCATCTAATGAAGTGACATTTTAGTCTGAATGGACCATTAAATACCACTCTAACTGGATTGAACTTGTGCTGACAAACCTTCTTCTTGCCAACACGGTGTACACAGCAGAGACACAATCTGCTGGAGCCTGAACCTCCACAAAATAATACGGCTCCATCAACCTTGGTGTGGCCTGAAACAAAAAGGGAGATCGTGGATTACAGAGACGATAAAGTCTATGCAACAAGTTACGACCAACAATCGATTTATGGTAAGACGAGTAAAGAAGGGGTGGGGGGGGGGGGCCAAAAACAATTAAG
>NC_024323.1:9933736-9950981 GCF_000523025.1 Cynoglossus semilaevis | reverse complement strand
AATATGTATAGGGAGTAGATGTTGTAGGGAACTGGGGGATGGGGGTGGACCAAAACCACTTAAGGAACAATGTTATCAGCATTTTATAATTAAAAAGAATGAACATCAGCAGAAAACACACTGCTCTAATCAAGATAATGGAAACCTCCTGGGAGGAGCTGATGGTCAAAGGAGGAGGAGTGTGTGTTTTGGAGGAGGTGACCTCACCATGAGGAAAGCAGAGTAGACCACTCTCCTGGCTGTGGGGATGACCTGGCCCCCTCCTCTGTGGAGAGGCTCCTGAGCTATGACAGCGTCCAGGATCTTAAACTTGACATTCCTGATGGCTGCAGGGAGCAGAGGAGGGGGGGAGGGAGGGTAATGGACCACACGTCAGGGATAAAAAAAGACTTTTGCACACATTGCATAATGTAGACGAAGAGGAAAACCACAGGGGTAGTTAAGGTAAGGGTTTAATTAAGACTTACGCTCATCACACAGAGGTCCCTCCCTGGTTCCCCACTGGAAACCCTGGACGATGCTGTCTTTGACCGAGCCCAGCAGAGCTTTATCAACCTGCAGGGCAGAGAAAAAAAAAATGAATGGAAGAAGAAATAAAGAGGCTTGTCACTGCACAAATTACAACAGTAAATATTAAGAGCTTAGGGTTTCTTCAAGATTTCTACTAAAAACAATTTTAACACATTGTCTCTTCAAACATCTAACTGCCTGTGAGCTTTTCCTTGAGAAAAGAATCCAAAACACAGCACTCACCTCAGAAGGCAGAGTGTCATCTACCAGAATGTTGGGTCCTGTTGTGTCTGGTCCAAAGGCCCAGATTGACCTGGCGGCCAACAGATCCCAGTCGTACTTTGTCTGAAAGAACTCTCCCAGCTTCTTCCTGCAACAAGGAAACAGCATGAAGCGGCGCTTAAAGGCGGGGGGAGAGGAGGGTTTACACACACTGTCAGCTGGGAACATTAAAGAGATTGGTTGATCGGGGGTCACGAAGGTTAATGGAATACGAGGAGTGGAGCGAAGGTTTAGTTTAATGGTGTGTGAAGTATTTCCCACTCCTGGCGTTGACCACTCCATTCTGGCACTGTTGGGTCCAGATGGTTGAACAGACGTGGCCAGAACACACACACTAATGAATGCTACTTTAGTCACAGGGACGGAAAAAAAAATCCTGCATGCTTTTAGTGCATGATTTAATTACAGTAAAAGGTCTAATCAATACTTCAAGTGAAGGGCTTTTAATAAGTACATACCTATACTTCTCCTAATGCACAGACTGGTCTTTACTTCAATATAAAAATCATGCAGATTCTGTATTCAACTGAGTGAGGAAAATGGTATAATATGGCGGTATTTAATAAATCTATATTTAAAAATAAAATAAAAAACTAACTAAAACCAAGTGTGGACATTTCTTTGTCACATCTGTATATCATTGTTAATATTTCATTAAAAACGAATTACCATTCCTGCACTGCTCATTTATCTCTATTAACTGAAGGACTAATGATTATTAATGTTCGGTCAGATTGTGAGTAGATTTAAAGCATTTGATGATATGGTGATTATCGCACGTGTCGTCACATCGTTTATTTTAAAATACCATCTCAAAGCAGTGAGGTGTAACGATGTGGTGCTGAACTCACCTGTTCCATGTGATCTGCACCACTTCGTTCTCTATGTCCTCGGCCAGACCCTTCTCCAGGGGCTCGGCGATCATGGTGATTTTATTCCTGTCGATGACATCACACAGACATCACTATCACTTCTCACAGATGATACAACACTGAGCCAGTAGGGGGAAGACTTAAAAAAAGGTAAGTTAAATACTCACTTTTTGTTTGGCGTTTCAGCAAAGCACTTGAGGGACGATGTTTCAACTACTGTTTCACAGAAAGTCACAACTGGGTCGGCAACCTGTGACAAAACACGAGCAGGGGTTTTATACTTGAAATGNATATATATATACACACAACATATATAATATAAACTCTGCAGTATAATGATTTGGAAAAATATTTGAATAACATTTACTTTAATGTCGATTTCAGAGTACATCTTCCGCAGGTCGTGCATGACACAGTCCAGGTAAAGCTCTCCTGTGCCCAAGATAACATGCTCCCCAGATTCTTCCACCTAAAAGACAGAGACAAAGACAAAGACAAATGGAGACAAAAAAAGGATTCACTTCTTACTTTTACAGTTACTTAATTCTGCCAATTTATTGCTACACTGACTACATCTGTAATTTCCTATGTGCTCCAAGGAGATTGTCTTGTTCTTGTATATCACCACACATTTGGAAAAGATCTGCCACAGGAAACCCAGCCTTGATGATTGATGTACCTTTGTGGTTAAGGATGGATAGCTCTTGTTGACCTTCCTCAGTCCGTCAAGCATTTTAGGAAGCTCTGACGGGTTGACAGGTTCCACTGCGATCTTGATAACTGACGCGGTGTTGAACTTCAGAGGCCGGAAAATCTGGGCCTGTGGAAGAAAGAAGAAAATGGCTGTATGTGATGCTGCTCTTGGTAATAATCCTAGAGACCCTGTTGACTCCCTGTGTCTCTCCCTGCCATGTCTCACCTCTTCGTTGCCTCTGGGTTCTGTGATTGTGGCTGTTTTGACGATGGGTTGATCGCAGCCTTCGATCAGGACCCAGTTGCCGGCAGGGACTCGATTCACTTCAATCTGATATCTGTAGATGTGGTGGAAATAATCAGCAAATAAAAACATCAGTTTCAAACAATTAATTCTTTTGATTTTGACTTTTTTTTACTCTTATTAGGCTTGTGTCAAATAATTTTTCAAAATTAATCGGATATAATTATAGAATCACTGTGGTCTGAAAACATTTTCTTAAATTTTTGTTATGTGTTTCACAAGTGTTTTTATCTGTGAATAATCCAAATGATGGAATTATTGATGGAAAATGTCAAGAGAAATATGCAAAGGTAGGAGTAAAAATTCAGTTTCAAACAATTTGTGGATTTTAGTCATTACAGAAGGAAAGTTTTGTTTTAACCTTTTTATTAATTCCGTTTAATCCCCTTTACTGGAAATAAGTAAAAAATAATTCTGTACATATAGACATATTTAAACATCAATCTATTCTTTAATAAAGTGAAATAACAGTAGAATTAAGAAGGGTACCTGGCAACAGAAATCCACAGACGTCCAACGGTGCAGACCTGAGAATCCTCCTCATCTTCCAGAGTGTAGTTTTCTCCTAACACTTTGACCGGCTGACCTGCCTGAATGGTGCCACTCAACACTCTGCCAAAGGCGTGGAACTGAACCCCATCTTCAGTGCTGTACATCTTAGTGGTGTGGCACATCAGGGGGCCCTGAGGACGGGACAGACAAGGTGGACAGGAAAAAAAGAAAGAAAGAAATAACAAAAAGTGAGGACAGCAGTCTTAACAAAGAGGTTAAGGTAAGACTCTTTAATTCATCTTGACCTCAGGGTAAATGAAACAGCCTATTTAATTATATCTAATTAGAACAAGGTAAAAACACAACGCAACATTTCTACTTCCTCTGAAAAGCAAATAAACAGGACGTGTCCTCCATCACTTCAAAACTCACTTCAGGGTCACACTCTGCCATGGCATCCCCCAGATCTGAGTCCAGACCTCCTGTGTAGGTGTGCTCTATCTTGGCCCTGGCGCCACCTTGTGGGGATGGTATGTGCTGAACGCACATGTCAGCAAAGCCTATAGAGAAAACACCAGGGCTGTATTAGGAATTGCCTCATAAAAGCAAACATGAATTGATTCTTTCCTTTTTGAAGGTCAGCAGCCACTTGCCCGTTGTAAAATGCTATGTTATCAATATGTAATAACACTGCACCAGCATTATAGCACCTCTATTTACAGAGGTGACTTAAGCTGGAGTATTTCCAACGACCATAAAGAGATGTAATAACCTCACATTCAGGGCTACAGTCTATCACAATAACAAAAAATAAAGCTGGACAAACCAGTGAATTCCCCAAAGAAACGATTGCAGACCAGCCTCAACAACGGTCTGATGTTCAGCTTCAGCTCCTCTTTAGTCAGGTGAATACCTAACTCATCCAGAACTCGAGGAAGAGACGTGTCCACATCTCCAACCACCTGCAAATAGAATTGAGGTGGTGAATATTTACACATTTGCACGACTACGTCCAGGAGCCTGAAACTATGGAGCTCGGGGAGCTGATTCTAGTGCATGTTAACAATGGCCAACCTGTGACAGGATCTTGTAGAGAGGCTCCAGAACAAACTCGACAAAACTGCGCTGAGAGTTGCTGCTGGGAGCTTTCTTTGTGAACTTCCGTCTGAAAAGAAAGGAAAATCATTAAGGAAAATGAGACGAGACTTGACCACAGAGAAGGAGACTTTAAGTTCAATCTATATTCTGTTCTTACGTTTTGGGGTTGAAGTAAATGTCTCCCCACAGCCTCTTGGCAAACTCATTATAGTTAATGTCACCTGTGAACAAACGCTGACCGTGAATACATGGAACGTGTATAAAACAAACTAGAGACAATGTAGTTTTCTGTAGTTGAAAAGGCATCTTACCGTAAGTGTCAGAGTAAATCTTTGCAAAGGAGCCGAGAGTGAAGCAGATACTGTACTGGGAGCTGGCAAAGCACACATTTCCGAGCAGTGGAGACACGACCAAGTTCTCATCTGTAGTATAAGTGCTAAAAAGATAATTTTATAAAATTAGCATCTTCAGATATTCTCTCTTTTAGATCATGTTTTTTAAGATCTAACACTTTTTTAAAGATACGATTTTTTTATAAATTGGAACTATTAAATAATTTTTGTAGGTTCATCCATTCTTAACAGTTCCTTCAACAAGGATGAAATATTACCTGAGCAAACCATTGACCTCATCGACGATGTGGCGCAGTTTATAATATGCATCTGTCGGAGGCAGTTTGAGCTCCACAATGAGCCGGTCCACCTTGTTGATGCAGATGGTGATGGCCATTCGCTCCTGAACTGCATGTTTGATGAGTCGCTCAGTGTTTAGCATTACCTGGATGAAGAATACAGAACAAACCCAATTATTCAAAGGATAAAAAAGTTATTTCATATTATATTTGAGTTAAAACTGTGGTTCTCAATGTATGAAAGGGGTAAGGCATTAATTTCCTACACATACAAAAAAATAGATTAAAATGTCAGAAAACAGAGGATGCGACTAATTAAAACAGAGGTTGCTAACTATATTTGTCAGATGGCCAAATTTTTTCTAGACAGATACCTTGGTGGCCAGAGATACAAAATTTATTATTATTTATTTTGGGATCTAGTCACGACTGTAATGGACAGCAGATTCAGTCACTGCCAGTTGATGATCACATCAACCCATTGATACAAATGTTGTCATTGTTTACACAGATATTTTTGTTCACTTTTGCTACATGATCACTGAAATAAAAATACTTAATTACTTAATGTGTTGATAAAGCTGTCAAATAAATAAATAAAAGGTTACTAACTCCTTCTGCAGCATCTATGAAGAGGACAATGCCATCTGAGATCCGGATACTGGACGTGACCTCATCTGAGAAGTTCACATGACCTTAAGATGAAAAAGAAAACAAGTTTAGATTATGATAAAATATTAAAGTTTTGACATTTGTCAACCACCTTAAACTTAAAACTAGGAATTTTAAGGTGTACTACCTGGTGTATCCATGATGTTGAAGAGATACGATTTGCCCCTGGAGTCTGGCAGAACCATTGTGACTGGAGTACTTTTGATACCAACTCCTCTCTAAAGAAGAAATGAAAACATAAAAAATGAACAAAGATGTAAAATAAACTTTTCCAACATCATGAATGTAAAACAAGCCCATCCTTAAGAGACAGAATCGAGTAGACAAAACTAACTCCAGGCTACATTAGCAATGATAGCATGGCATCAGTGAAGTTGTTCAAACCCAAAATACCAACCTCCTGTTCTGTGAAGAGGATGTCTGTGTATCGGAGCTGCAAATGTGAAGAGTTCATGACATTAGGTTAGAGGTTTGTTGTACGTTAAATTAAAGAGAAATTAGACATTTTTTACTTTTTGAACTATCAACACACTTACATCCACATCGTCTCTCTTCCTGATTTCTGGGTGTGTCTGTTCAATTAGGCAGTCAACAAAACAGGTCTGGAGAAAGAAACACATTAGATTTAAATAAGTGTAAACTACAGGCATGTAAACAGGATACACTTTGAAACATTTCTTGAATTTAGATGTGCAAACATAATGCAAATAGATTTTCATCAGATCTGGATGTGACCTTATCCAGTATAACAGCTATAACTGTTTTTATCAACAACAATAAACAAACATAAATGAATGCAAGACCTTATTCTCGACAAGTACACACTGGTTCATATGTAGATTTATGCAAATATTTATGGCTTTACAACAACAGTTATCAAGAGAAAATAGGAACATTCAGCATGACAGAGCCACATGTCACAGTCTGAACCCTGTCTATTGTCATCAAGCAGGTTCAGTTAATTTCACTGTAAAATAATTAATGTATTCACGTTTCCTCTGAAGAGCACCTTCTCAAACTGTGCCTTAATACCAGCCTTAATAATATCTACTGTACATAAAGGAGGTTCTAACCTTGCCGTGGTGAAGGTGACCACAGAGAGTGACGTTACGAATCAACTCTGGACCATCCATCAAATCTGCCAGGAATCTGGCAGCAGGCAAGAGGAATATATCACAGCATTAGATGACAGAAATGACAAATAGAAACACAGTCAATGACAAATTAAAATCCCTGGCAATGTGCCTTCACTGGTCATTTAATCCTGTTTATAATTTGCAAGGTCAATATTGTTTGGTAGACTCATGTAAGCAAAACACTGCATGGATGACTCACTCCATATCGTAAACTGTAGCAGGCAATTCTTGTTCCATTAAAGTAAACCGTCGGCTCTTTACAGGTTTGATGATGGGCTCTGAAAGATAAGGATATAGCATATTTGTACATTTTTGCTTTCATTACTCATACACATCCCAACCAGTCATGGTGTTCAATACAAATAACTGCTTGAATACTGTACATCTCTCACCAGTTAGAGGTTGGGTGTCCTCCTCCTGGACAATAGTTTCTACTTCTGGTCCATAAACCTCCTCCGCTGTCGGATAATACTTCTTATCCTCATGCAGAACCACCTCCATGCCTGGGGCATCATCATCAGCATCAGCAGGTTCATCTTCATCGTCGTCATCACCCTGCACATGAACAAAGTTGTAACACACAAATATGCACAAAGGGAGTTTTTACACTCATTGAAAACAGAATGACATAGGATACGCTACCTCATCAATATCTCTGTCCTCTGCTTCAAGATCATCTTCATCATCATCAGAGTCCAGCTCTGGACCGATGTAGTTTCCAAACTCATCATAAAGATCAGCCTCCATCTTGTAGAGACCTAAAAAAAATGTCAGAGTTCAACATCTTCCTAGTTCATTTACGGTCCACATAACATTAATACAAAACTCAGGAAGAGAACCTGCATTAACCATACAAAAAGTTCATCAGTGACCAGCGGCTAACAAAGCCACGATTTCTATCCTAAAGGACAAGAGCAATAATCACCGTTCCACTTGAAATATATATTTTTGGGCATCAGGAAATATATTTGCGTTATTATAGTTTGTGTAAAACAATAAAAAAAATAGGTCAAGCACAATCGTTACAATAACACGCCGTATTGCATTGTAAACAACAATACAACATTTGATATAAATCCGTGAATAATTGGAGGTCGATGTGCATGTATTTATTCTTTGCAATAACAAACATATAATTGTTTAAAGTCTTTGCTGACGTAACAACAACGTCGTGTGTTAACAATTAAATACTATTTTGTTCTTAAGGTTTAAGAAATCTTGTCCTCTGACGTGAAAACGTACCCTTCAACAACAGCCAATGCTAATTCATACTTTACAAACTGATCGGCATTTTTGTTTATCTAAGGCAACATCCTCTCCTGAGACACACACACACATATATATAACGTTAAAAGTACTTCGCTTTAGTTGTTTACAATAAGCATAAGCGAACTGTTTTATATTCTGACAATAATGTTGCACAGAGCCGGCAAGATAGCCCACTAGCTAGCAAAGAAATGAATGATCTGTGGACGACGTTTAACTAACGTTGTTTTTCTACGTATTCTTTTACCGCTATTTGTATGTTAAGGTACATTGAATGTTGCAAAACACACTCACCTTTCTTCGCTTTCACTTAACTCGATTAACCGAACCGAACGAAAAAGTACTTAGTAGGGGGAAACGTTTTAAAATACAACAATATTTCAACAGAGCGGCATGCGCACAGAATGACTACTTCCGGGTCTTCCTCTATGAACCGGAAATGTAATAAAAACTCGGCACTGCCCCTCCTGAGTAACAGGGAAACTGCAGGTAAACGCCTCCCCACTGCCCAAGGCAAGTCTGGCGTGATTGTTGATTTAACATGAATGCCTTCCTCATCTTCTATCGCGTTACCCCTGTTCACGTGTTAATTTAATCAGTCTGATAGAATTCGACTCTGAATTTACTAGAGCTTACCAGTCCACCACTGGGCCAAACATATTATTAACGACCAGGTGTATAAGCCTACCTATTTTGACACATAATAGCTTGACGTTAGATTGTTACAAAAATAATAGGTAGAAGTTTGTCAAAGGTATGACTAGTAGATAAAGTTAAGTCGCTCACATTCGAATATGACGGTAGACGTCTATTTCAGGTGGGTTTGAAAATCCGGGCATTGTCATCGACAACAGGAATTTTACAGAAATTTAAACGTTACAAAATATATTTCACAAGGCTAGTTACATTCCCTGCTGCAAATTTAAACGACATACAGAATTTAGTCAGAAAGGTGGAAAATAGATTACCGCCCCATACCAAATATTTACTCACTAAGGCATAGTTGTTTATTTTCTTTTATTGTTTTTACAGTAAACCTAATATGAAAATATAGTTGTTGTTATACATTATGACCACACGATGGCGCTCCTTGTAAATTGTACACATAAAGCGTCTATGGATTAGCGTGAGGAAAACTTACAGGCTTTTGGGAACGGTACTTCTGATCAAACGTTTAATTAAAAAGTCACTCCGCCGCAAACTCATGTTTGTAGCTACCTGACGTTTTTTTTTATTAGGTTGACCTCTTTAGGACATGAATGCAGAAGTCATGTCGTTAAATAATGTGTGACAGGAGTTCACATGTAATAATTTTTTTTTTCATGATACAGTTCTGTCTATCAGGGATTTTTAACAATAAAGAAACATATATAAAATTATAATATATATATACACACATATTATATATATATATAGTATTAGAGTAGGCATCATATTCACAAAGCAAGACTGATACACATAATAAACATTCAGAAACATGTACATTTCTGTAGACACGGAGTACATATTTCTTCAAACATGACACATTTTTTTTGTCTTATAAAATTAGACTAAACAGCTCGTTGGATAAATTAGTGATTCAATGACCAACAGACCTACCACTGTCTACCATGGATTGCTACTGAATACTTTAAATAAAAACATTTGTCTTAAAATATTGTTTGCCTGAAGGTAAATAATATATATATATATATACATAAAGTAAAAAGCATTATTTTCATTTTTTATTGCATTTTTCAATGTTTTTTCTGACAAAGGACAGTCTAGTTGAGACAGACACAGAAGAACCTGATGACCAAAGGAAGTTCACCTAAAAACAAACCACCGAAAAAAAGAAACAAACAAACAAACATTAAAAAATGTGAGCTGTTGTCTTCATCTGAAGCCACACTGCCTTCTGCCTGTATTCTCTCTTTCTCACTTTCTTTACCCCATTGATTTGATTAAAGAAATTAGCTAAAATGTGTTTCGTCTATGAAATAAGGTTTAGTTTATTGGTACGTTTTCCTGATCTAACATTGCTGACATGACAATCTGTAGATATGACCTTTAATAGCCGCTCACCCTGACTCTTATTTATAGTTGACCATTTTTTTTACTCAGCTATCAGCTTCCTCAGTCGCTGCACCACTTCATCTGCACTAACCCAAGGCACCGTGACTGCCTTGAACTCCCCAGGCATGGCTTCATGGGTCTCCGTGATCAACCGGTGCATAGGGAAGTCCCTGCGAGGGAAGGCCACGTCCCGGGGCCCGAGAGCAAGGGCTGGACAGAAGTCGTTAGCTCCATCACCCACGTAGAAAACCCTCTGGTATGGTCGGCCACGCTCCTGCGTCCTACGGGCCACATAGTCTTTGACCACCACCTGCTTGCACATGTTGACCGGGCACCGCTGGCAGTCGTGAGAGTGGAAGGGCTTGAGCACCAGACGTCCGTCCCTGTTGAAGGTAGCTGGGTTGGTGAAGATACGGTGAAAAAGCTGGCGGGCGCCGACGCGCCTCAGCCACGACTCGATGAAGAAGGCGTTGGCGTCAGAGACCAGCACAACCTCAAAGTCCTGTGGAGGACGGGTGCGGAGGAACTGGAAGAGGTTGAGCATGCCGGGGGTGGCAGGTAACTTCTCCATTATCCCTCGCATGTCACTCTCAGTGACACCTTGCTCTGCGAGGTAGGCCAGGACACGCTGCATGTACTCGTTGTAGCGTCCAGGATTGTAGGTGTCCTTCAGCCAATCGGGGAGGTGTTTACCCGGGGCGGCCTGAACCACCATATCATCGCTGGTCTCATCCACGATGGTCTCATCGAAGTCAAAGAAGATTAGGAAGCGCTTGTCGGAGGACATGTTGGATGAGTGGGAGGCCATGATCTCTGTGCGTCGGGACCTGTGGTGTTCCTCCTCTCCTGGAGGGTGGGGTGGGACATAACAGCAGTTGAAGAATGAATCTCCCATCATTAACTATGTCACACCACTTTACTCTAGCCAAGTGGCATCAAAGAACCTTCTCCAGCATTCTCCTCCAGGGAGGCGGAAGCTGCCGTGGAAATCTAAGTTTCTGGAAAGAAGCTGTGTTTAAATAGAGGGGGACGGGGACGGGGAAGGGGAAAGGGGAAAGGGTTGGGTCGAAACAAACCGAATAGAAATTAAATTTAGGGTGTACACATATACAAACAATTAATGATAATAAAAAGGAGTGCAGTGCAGCCAACCAGCAGCATCTTCAGCCCTGTTTAGCTTTTGTTGAATACTGAGAACAATTTGAACAAACAGTATATATGTATGTTTAAAACAATAACATTTCTACAGGGAATTTAAAACTAAATGTGTTTGAGGCTGCAAGAGGAACGTCCACATTTTCTATTACCTGCTGTAAAAACTCTGTTCAAACATTAAACTAATAAAGCGGTATGTCAACACACATCCTCACCCAGTTTCTGACTTCATTCTCAGATTTCCTACATTATTTTTTTACATATTCCATATAAATTTCTATCTTCTCCACTAAAGCAGAAAAAAAATCACTATTATCAGATCTAAGCTCAACACAAAATCTTGAGATTTCACATTTGATAAAGATCATTGGCCTTGTTAAAAGTTGATTTTCATATTAATCTGTTTGCATCAATAACTGAGAAAAAGAATAAGACTCATAAAACTGCTATGAAACACAACTATTAAATCTGAAGACCAATTATTCTACACATAAAAATATATAATAACGCATTACATAATGTACCTTACAGTTATAGTTCCCAAAATATGCACTTTTTGCAGAGGATATTGCCGTTTACTAGGGAGCTACTTATTCAGACCATCTTCAACTCAGACTCAGATGAGAGCACCTCTCTTCTCTAACCTACTTTCTAAAAACAACAGTGCAGGGTGGTCGCAGTCGAGAAGATTAACTCTTTTTCTCCACTGCCTAAAAAATGTATAGAAAAAGAGAAAAAAAAAACTGTATATAAATCACCGGTTCTGTTGTCGGTCTCCGCAGTCAATCCAGTACAATCCGGTTTCAGAGGGAACACCGAACGAGTTCTGCCGGTCTGCCGCTGGGGCGCGCTTTTATGTGACAGTCCAAAACCACGCGAGCGTCTGGGAAACGTGACCGCGCCTGCGAGCCCGCCCATTTAATAACAGCCCACGGCGCGCGTTCACAGCCTTTCCGAAAGAAGACATGGAACATGAAGGAGAAAAAAAAACAACCAGAGTGAATACTCGGTATTCTGTGTACAAAACCACACATATATTAATAGTGTGTGTGTGTAAAGATGACATGAATGTGTCAGTGTTGGTCTTTCCGTCAGCACTGCAGATGTAATGACCTGTGGTCAAAGGTGTGTGAGACACTGCAGGACAAAAAAACAAATGACTCTGGTTAGAGGTAAACAACAGCAGCTCCAAAAACAGCCCAAGGTCATTTCTGCTAAACACCGAGTATATTTTTTCCATTTACCCTCAGCTGATACTCATGCTATAGCAGTGGGGAAGTGGGCGTAAACATGTACGAGGAAATATTTAAATCACCCGATTCCCAGAAGAGGTGATACTCTAAAAATGTAAAGACAATAAGATATTTTATTAAGTTATGCCCTAAAGTCTTTAAACAATTAAAGGTGATTAAACAATTCAACATCTGGCAGATTTACTGCTCGCTGGACACAAGGTGCCAACGGCGCAGAGAAAATGTAGTAGTGCTTTACCTGGGAACTGCAGGGTTTTGTAGACTCACACTTGAAATGAGGAAAAAAATAACAATGATAATTCCAAAACTGCAAAATAAGAACCGTTTCGGTGTTTTGTTTCTTCTTTGGCCTATAGAATCTGTTGGTCAACAGAACAAGTATACATTGTGCCCTGGTCCGTCTCAGATGAACTCTCTACAGTTAATACATGACTGTTTTTGCAGCATACAGTCTAGAGAAGCAGCTTCTAACGTATGTCGTCTGTTCCTTTATTCTCCTGAATCTTTTTTGAGACCTATTAACTGTAAAATGCCACCCACATTATTTTTTTACTGTGTTAGTAAAACACAGATTTAAACCACGAGACACCTGTGGTTACCTACTGCGGCGCCCTCCACCTGGTAACAACCACCAAAAATAAATATTTTACCAAAGACATGACAGGCCACGTGAAACCTAACCTCGTGCTGTTTGAATATGGAAACAGACCTAAATGTGCTGGACTTTGGTAAATGACCGCTATAAAATAACAGCCGTGGTCAAAACTTCTCCTTTTCAAACATTAACGTATTGTGTTTCTACAATGGTGTAGATAACAAGGTGCAAGTGCGCGGTGATTATTGAACAGTGCAGCAACTGGTCGAGCAGCATCTGAAAAACAACAGTTTCCTTATCTGTCTGCTGACAGACGTGGCCTTCTCCCTCCTCTACACCACAAGGCGTAATGACTAACAGCTGGGTAGGCTGACAGTACTTCCAAACCCGAACAGAAAAGGCGATGTACCCACACTGTTATTATCCCCTCTGCTCACGAAATGAGCCTCGGTACCTGACCACCCACTCACCATCAGTGAATCACACTTTTCTCTGCACACACAGCCTTTAAGGAGTATGTGACTCACTGATGCACCACTGAAAAGCACCTGAGGGCACAAGGCATTATAAAAGATATTTTGTCAAGAAGACATTTTTAATGGTATTTATTTTTAAAACGCTAAAGATGCAAGGGGAAATTCAGGGAACAGAGGAGGCTTTGGTGAGGAAAATGCAGTCAAAAGACTGAATAATAATAAAAGACAATAATTGTTTTTTTAAAAAAAAGGTGGAGGCAGGTTGGAGTTGTATTGTCTCATTGACAGAAAGCTGAGCAGCAGCAGCAGAGGTGAAGCTGCTGGGGGTTTTTAATGGGAGGAACCAGAATTAGAAACAGAGGGAAGAGCTAAGGCCGAGGAGAAACAGGTGGAATTAGAGCTTGAGGATGGTTTGGACATGTGCTGAGGAGAAGCAGTGAATATAATGGGAAGAGGACGTTATAGACAGAGCTGTGGGACAGGAGAGACTAAATGAAGATTCCACAGAAGACACATTGATGCAAATATAGATCCAATATTTGGCTGCCAATTATCCAAATTGGTAATCAGAGTCTACTTCCAACAAACTCGTGTGTCAGTTTATTTTAAAGTTGTGAAAGGAGACACAAGAACTAAGTACCTGAAATATCGTTCAAGGAACTGGTCTTTACTCTGTAGTTTAAGCATCAGTGCACACTGTAATACTTATCAAAGACCTATATGTTCAGTTTTAAGCTGCAAGTCAAGTTTGACAGGTTTCATTAGACATCAGGCCCTTCAACGTCATTCTAGAGCTGTTCCACTGGTCCAAAAGAATTTTACATGAATCTGAATCCATTCCCAGATCAGTGACAAGTTCATATTTACCAGCGCATTAAGTAATTTAAATAAACAAATCCTTTTTGAAGAGTGAAGAGAGAGACAGTCAGGGACACAAAAATGACCATGGCTACTTATCTTTACTTTTAAAAATTAGCAGTCAGTTAAATGTATATTATCAAAAAAGGCCCATCGTTTTCCACGTCTTGTCCATTCTCCAGGTAACATACAAAAAAGACATACCAGGACATTATAAAGCTGCACATTTTGTACCAGATACAATAATAAAATACACAATGCTACATTAAGTGGTTAAAAATACAAAGGGGGGGGGGGGGGAGAAGATATATTGAATTTCTTTTAAAATATCTTTTAAAGAATATACAATGGTACTTTTTTTTCTGAACGAGCCAAGAATTTTAGTAGAAAGTGCATTCCATATAGCAAAGGAAGGAGGAGGAGAATTGATCGGCAACGTGAAAGATGTAATGGGACATGAGACACAGAGAGACTCTATGAACAGACGTACAAAGACGAAAGTGTTTGGGGACAAATCTTTGTGGAGCCAGTGTGAAGTAGCCCAGCAGTAGGAACATTTCTTTCTATTAAAAAAAAAGACCATTTGAAGGAAAGGTGATGTCACTTAAGAACAGGAAATTTCACCGAAGCATGTCACTCAAAGCAGCGTCCTGTGTTCCCCGCTGCCGCCTCCTCCACACTGGCTAACACCACTTTGTGTTCTCCTCCTTTCCTTGCCTTAAAAAACATCCACTCAAAGTCACCATCTTCACCCTTTTCACTCGTAGCCACAAATGCACTCTGATCCACAATGCATTGTCAGCCCCTCCCTCCCACCCTCTGTTCCCTGCGCCTCACCCACGCAGCAGTAAAGTGCAGAGAATACACACAAATTAAGAGGCTCAAAAAAAAAAAAAGAGACAAAAGATTCAAATGGCAACATGCTGTGGAGCTACAAAGGGACAACATGAGAAGCGGCTTTTGAGAGTCACAGAAATGGCAGGATAAATGCAGGTCTCTCATCAAACTACAGAGCTTAACTGCTTCAGACTGAATACTGTTCAAAGTGAATATTCTACCTGTGGAGGCGAAAAAGCCGTTGAGATAATTTCTATTATACATGACGAAACTCACAGTGTGCAAGTCTTTGGGGACTCCTGTTATTTAAGTTAAGTTTAATACACTCTACAAAGGTCTTCAGAAATAGTTCTCCAGTCTAAAATGAGTTCCAAAGCTGATCACTGATCATTATTTGCTTTCTTGGACAACGAGGTCTTAACAGTGTCAGGCACTTAAGGAATGAAAATGAAGAAACATTCCAAATTATAACATTACAATAATGTGCTTTTGGCAACATTCCAAACTGTGGTGTAAACCAAACAAGTTCCCAGATCAACCACTTAAATTACTAATTAAAAGTTGCAACAGCAAAGTGTTGTCCTGAAAGCATTTGAATAAAATACAAAGTAGATAATCGGGCACAGAAGCTAAGAAGTGCTTGTGGTAAACTGTTCATCCAATGGTCACCAAAGTCATGTCTTTAATGGAGGGGTTAGCAAAATGAACACGTTTCTAGGAAGAGGCAACTGCTAAAATATCCTCACACAAACAGACAATAGTCCAAGTCTGAAGCATTTTGGATGATCAGTGATTTATTTTTGGAACCTTCAATAAAACACGAGAGTGGCTCCGTAATGGTTCGGGGCTGTGTTTTAGCCAGTGTCGTCGGTGACCCAGTGAATTATGTGGAAATTTACTTTTTCAGCAACACTTTGAAACACTGCATATGCAATTGAAACAAACATGATGAGAATAACAAATTCTCCATCAAGCAATGAAAATATTGTCATCAAATTTGTTCAGTCTCATGGATAGGAGCCTTCAAATTAGGATTATAAAAGCTTTGGTTTTTTTTTTTCAATTAAGCAGTTTATATAAATTTAAGGTTCTATTGAAAATTCTATTTCATGTATTCATAATTTTTCTAAATTCAAAAACAGGAGAGCTCAAAGACTTGCTCACACCAAGGTAAATTAGGAACAAACTGCAAAAGAAAGCATTTGGCTAACAAACACATCTAGGCTGGTTGAGACTGTCACGCATCCATCAGTACACACACATCAACACACAGACCTCACCAATATATTCCTGAACACAGTGCTGTCGAAGGGTTAACAACCCTAAATCCAGAGAGCTAAATCCATGCCAAACATTCCTGCAGCTTACAAAAAAACCAAAACAAATCTATTACATGAACACATTGTTATCTACACAAGAGTTCCAAGTACATTTTTAGAATCCTATGTCAACTTGCCTTTTATCCTGACATTTCCTATCATGTGCTAACAACCGTATAGCTACACTACAGAACCATTCATTAGCTTAAAACTGAGCAAATCATCAGAGAACACGATAGCATGAATGACTCATCATTCTGCGTAGGCAACATTCAGCTTTGACAGATTTAGACGCGTGTGACCGTGTGGAAAACAGAGTCCGTATAGTGAAAATCAAAAACCGAGCATTACATTGAAAATGCCCTAAAACTGTGGAATATGGGCTGAGAGGAATATGCATAATTATCAGTTAAGACCAGTGATGGAAAAGAACCAAAGTGTGTATTATGTGACCTTTAACATGGTAACCCGTATCATTTTATCAGCAGCGAATGAAGGTTGGGGTAAATCCTGACGGGGTCACGTGTCCGGCCCCTCACAGTGGCAGTATTTGACGGTCATCGGTTATCTAAGAGCATCTGTTAACCAACAGTACTGAAAACTGAGGAGTCACTGATCACAGTGAGTCAATCAGTGACCATGCGGTCTCTGTCCTTTTGAGTGTGCTTGAGTTCAGTGTGAGGCTGAGCGTGCCAGGGCATGTCCTGCATAAAAATGACTCCACACGAAAAATCGAGTCAA
>NC_024323.1:9897603-9933689 GCF_000523025.1 Cynoglossus semilaevis | reverse complement strand
AGTGGATCTACTGTATATGTCACAATATATACTGCTAATGTTTAATATAACAATTTTGGTAAATTTGACGCCAAAGCAAGGTTAAGAAACTTTTTTTTTTTACATACTGGAATGAGAAGCACCATTGAAATGATGTAAATCTGAGACTGAGAGATGTCCAGACTCAACATTTACAAATTTTAAACGTCTTACAAACACATTCCTTTCCGGAACCTATGGCCACTTATCCTGCCCTACATCTGTTGACCCAGACAGCAAGTCTCAGCTTTCAACTAAGGTCAGTCCAGAGCTGTTTTTAGACATGAACTCTCTTTGGAGATACATCCTGAGTTTTGGATCTGAACTGTGACAAATGACAAACACAGACATTAGCCCCTCTGACACCAATGATGTGATGAATGCCCTTGATGGTGTTCTATCTTCGTTCAAGCATGTGCATTTACACAACAATCTGCCTGTGTGGAACAAATAATGCCAGTGACCTTGGTGTGTATTGTGTCATATAAAATACTAGGAAGAAAAGCACAACACTGGCAAAATAAACAGGGTGTTTCACTTCTGTCAGTTATAAACAATATCCAAACTCTAAACTTGGGCTCCAGATTAAACTGTTGGGAGAATGCATGTTATCAGACGATAATGTGTTCATGTCTATGTACGTTGTAGCTCAAGGCGATAGATTTACCGATTAATGAGGCTGAGCTTTCCGCGCTTTGTAAAGGCAGCTGTGGTAGCACAGCATTAGCATCTGAGCTACAAACAGTTAACGGGAGCTAACATGACACATCTATGCTGGTTTAGATTTTTTAAATATTATTGTGGATGTCCTGACTGAAACCACTCACCCAGGTTTTACCAAGAGTGTGAGTTTAGGGCAGTAGCTGGTTTTGAACTTGGACCTTCTGCATTTGCATCAAATGTACAGGCAACGCCTTTGAGTCCCTCAAAAAAGAGAGGCCACAGCGTCTGCTCCGGCTTCTCCTACAAGACCAAAGTACAGAAAGAAGATTCATTAATTTGCTCACTGAGCATGTGTACTAGCTGATGCATAATGTCAACCTGACCTAAATCTATAGTTTACTGGTTTTTAAGATGTCTGGTCAGGTCTGGATCAAGGTGGTCAGAAAGTTCCTGGACTGTCGGTGTCAAAGGGGCTACTGTCTGAGTGAGGGGTAAATTCAAACACATCAGAAACTGTGAAGTTTGATGGATATGACTACAGCCTGACTTGTACATGTATAAAGCAGGACCTCTCCACTTATTTACTCTACCAACATCTGGGTGTCCTACACATTCACACTTATAGCCCTGATGTCCAATCTTCAAATTACATGTCTGAAAAGAGCTCGGCGACAGAGTAGAGCCAGATACAACATTCATTCCACGTCTGTGAGGCTCCACAGACCTCGGTTCACATACTTTGACGAAGAGTATTGCTGTGGGAAAGATCTGCACAGAAAGCAACACTGTGCAACTTTAAGACAGGTTGAATTAAAGGTGATAGTTTGATGACATTGAAGTTTAACCATCCATGAACATAGTGTACAAATACGTGACTTCCATCAGCTGCTAATGCTGGAAAACAAAATGTATGCACGGAAAGTGTCTGGTGTAGAATTCATTAGAAAATCTTCCAGAGAAGAATTTAAAGGTTTTTTAAATCTTTGTCAATGGATCTGGTTTTTCTCTCAGAGGAGGTCTATACTCTTAAATAAAATGAAAACTCAGTCTGTCACAGAATCTTTCACACCTACGCCTAGGTGTATCCTAAGCTTGTTTCCTCTTTATAGCTGATTAAAAATGTTTTTTGTATTATGTGTCTGGCAACAATGAGACTGAGGCAGGACTAGAAGCAAAAAACAAGGTGCTGTTTTGTGTGGCCCCATGGTGGCGCAGCACAGTTCAGTGGTGCTGGGGGGCTCCAGGACCTTTGTCAGAGAGGGTCATGTGGTGCAGGTAGCCACTGTCTTCATGACCACAGTGGTTTAAGGGCTCACTCTTGAAAAGCGCAGGGGGTGGAGGAAGGTGTGAAACCGGGGGGACAGACAGGTGATGGTGGGGGTGAGGTGGGGCGTGTTGGGATGTGTTTGAGAGGTGTTGTTGTGTTGTTGGGGGGTGAGGATGATGGTGAGAAGGATTCGAGTGGATCTGCACATTGGAGTACGTGTGTCCCACTGGGCCTCGCGGAGGCATTTGCCCTCCCGTGGGACTGACGCCCAGGGAAGTGGAGGTGGTGGCCGGGTGGGCAGCTGAGTGTCCGGGGCCAGAGGTGGTCGACGGTGAAGAGGAGAAAGGGTTGGTGAAAAGGCGGACAGGCACGGCCGGGCTGCTGGTCTGCAGAACCACTGGACTGGTGACCCGAAAACACTTCTCTTTGTGTGCTTTCAGCATGTTGGAGAAGCGGAACCGCTGGCCACACACCTCGCAGGGATAGGGCTTCTCCCCTGTGTGGGTGCGGCGGTGGCGCTTCATGTTGGGTCGGCTGGTGAAGCTCTTTCCACAGATCTCACAAATGAAAGGCTTCTCTCCTGCACAGATTTAGAAAATAAGAGACAAGTGTGTGAGGGAGACCAACACTGAACCTCTCGACAAAAATGCACAGCTATAAAAATGATGAAAGCATTGAAGGTAAATTCTTTGTTATATAAAAACAAATAATGTATTTAGCTCAGTAATGTACCTGAAAAGAAACTGTATGTTTGTATGATAAAAGCCACCAAAAAACCTTCTAGGAACTAGGTTTTTGGTGTGGATTTTTTTCTTTTGTTCTACTGTATATAAAATGTCAACAGCTCAACAGTGTTTGATCCAAGTAGTCTGATTACAAGTCTACAGGTTCATGCTCTTTTGTCTGACATTGTCCTGTTGTAAAATACATGGAACTTTAGAAAATAAATACAAACATATATTTTCGATGGAATAATTTCTTCTTAAATTTCCAATTAACACCTCAAGCCTTAAGTGGAATAACCTTGTGTGAAAATGTTATTTGAAAACTCTATATAAATGTGAAAAACAAGAAAGACTTGACAAACAAAAAAACAAGAAAGACTTGATTGAATATCTTTGAGTCACAAAGTTAACATTTCCCCCCTCACGATCAGACATTTCTTTGCGAAGACGACAGCAGCAGCTTTAAAAATGCAAATAAGATGCTAACTTAAATGGAGGGTCTTTGCTGTCAACCCACCCACTCCACAGGAAGCTATTACCATTCACACTTGGTGAAGAAGAGATGTGAAAATGAACAACAGGAGCTTGGATGGAATGCTGCTCTCATTAACCTCCCTCCATGGAGCCACTGAATGTGCCTGCACCACCCACACAGCCGTCTATTAACAGGCTGCTGAAGGACTCTCACTGCCTCTCTCTGGCATGTTATGTGTGAAGCTGTTCCACACCAATTGAATATCAAAAGGTAAAAGCTGATGTGCTGAAGTTTGGGGTTTAAAAAAAAATCGCATGAAAAAACAGGGTGCAGTGAACCAAACTTTGGGTGTTTAACATGTGCGCTGCCTATTACAGGACTGTGCCTGGGTGTGTCTCCTCCTGCTGGAGACTAAATTGGTTTCTAGTGGCAGGGAGAGGAGAGGGCATTGTAATTACATGTCCCAAATATAACCACCAGGGCCAGTGGAACGCCGTGTCCACCCACGACAGGCACAGCTTGAGAAAATCATGGAGGGATGTACAGGGTTTTGGCTTTAGAAATAGAAAGGCAACAGGACAGAAAATCAAAGGCATGTGAAACACCATGTGTCTAGGTTGTAATTATAAGCCACGCTATACTGTATACATGGGTCCAACTTTGATGTGAAATGTCCCTCTCATTATAAATACTATGCAAAGTGGCTCAGCTCCTACCACTATAATGTTCCTGCTGGCAGAGACCTCATGTCCTGTCTTTTTTAAGGATCACAGAGACGAGCTGACTGACTGACTGACTGAATTATATATTTTTTTTTTTATGTATTACAGCACTGTCCACTCCTGCTCCCCTCTCCCCCTTTTGTCTTTGCCAAGGCAGACCCTCTGCTGGACTTTGTATTGTGAATATAAACTCAATATAACATGAACAGTTCATATATTCCTTCAAGTCAACCCAAGACAAATGTATTGTGAATGTGGACTACACAGAAAGAAATGACTCACTACAGTAAATGCTAGCTAGAGAATTAAATCCTACCTGCAGTAACAAAACTGACTTAGACAGTAAGAGAAAACTTTCAACGAAGCCAAGAAACAAAAATGAACAAAATTGCTTTGTAAGGAAGTTAAGTTATGCGTGCAACACAGCAAACCTGCTATTCACTGCTATTCACTGTGCCTGACATTTCAACAGGGAAAATAACAGATGGAAGAAAAAAAGCTCTGCAGCAAAAAAAAAAAAAATATATATTTTGCCACAGACACAATTATCTTTTTTTAATCAAAGGCTTTTTTGTCTGATGGCCTTACTTCTGTATTTCCGTATATTTGAGGCCTCGTTGTCACTGCTATTTAAAATACTGCCAACTGCTAGTAAATTGTAATTTAATGATGTCAAATACTATGTAAAATATCTCATATGACTAATACAAATCAGCATATTAAAATAACTTTAATGTTAATCTGTTATTTCTTGGAATATATCATATCTTCTTACAAGCTCCTGTTAGTCATTGAGAAAAACAGTCTTAGTCACAAACTGGTTTGAGAATTAGAAACAAGATGCCTTCTTTTTTCTTTTTTTAAAAATAATTATTCCTAACACTGTGTGGGCAGAAGAAGTTTGGAGAAAAGACAGACAGACGGTCAACTGTGGTCGTCTCTCACCTGTGTGTGTTTTCATGTGCTCATCAAAATACTGTTTCATGTTGAAGTCTTTGCCACACCACTGGCACATGAACTGCTTGTGCCCGATGTGGATGCTCATGTGTGAGCGCAGCTGGTACTTGTACTGGAACCGCTCGTCACAGTTCTGTGGCAGAAGATGACACAAACAAATCCATGAGGTTTTCCTCATACTTCCTTCCTCTTTTACGAATATTGTATTAAAAAAGCTATAGTTTGAAGTACATCAGCAACTGTCTTACAAGGATAACGCACGTTAGGAAGCAGCATCTGATATCACTCTAACCATTTTGCTTATGAGACTGTACAAAAGAATTCTAGTGATTTTCTAATAAAAAAAAAACAACAAAAAACCTTCCAGGTCTGACAGCAGGAAACATGTACATTACATATAACCTTTTAATACACATTGAAATTACATGTTACAGTGGAGTATGATTTGGAACATTTAATTAGTGCGGCTCCACCCGTGCACACATGTTCCCTGAGACTGGTTCATTTATGTAGATGGATATTAAAGGTTCTCTGGTGGGAGGAAATCATCCCATCTGTCAACTCCCTAAGGGTTCAGATCATTAACAGTTAAAAGAACTGAAAAACAAAATACAAACTTTGGAACACAACTTGACAAACTGTGTTGAAAAAAAATAAAATGTTTCACGTCTCCTACGATGGAAACCTTTGGTTTAACCCGGGGAAAGCTACTTGTTTAGTTTTCAAATATTTGACCTGGCTCCTCTGGTTGTTTTCTCAAGTATTTAGAATGACTCAAAGAGTTACTGTGGTTTTGTCCAGTAGCAAAATTCAACAGTGACATGTCAAATTAGAAAACTAGCACTAAGAACTGCAAAGAGGGCTGCGCAACATATTGAGTTTTTAAAATGTATTTTCTTTCACGTTATGCATACTTAGAAAACAATGTTTTTCTTCTCCAACAGACAGTTTTTTTAAACGCCACACGGTGGAGACTGCGTCCTTACTATGACATTATCAGTCATTTTCTATTATTATAACAATGTGATTTCATTGTGTTCCTTCACCAATTGCCCCATAGGCTTGGCTTAAAGTACCGTCCATAAAAAAGTGACTCAGTCAAAACAATTTCAAAATAATCAAAAGAACAAAACCTGCTGTAAATGGACATGTCGACCTGTAGAGGCCGCTGTAGTAACACAACTGACAGGAGCCTCCTGCTCCAATGGGGGTTACTTAAAATAACTAGCCAGGGACACAGACCACATTAAATCATTCCTAAATGAATGCCCACAAATTACATTTTGGCTGTGCTTTTCAAGAAAGTTTAAAATTATCAAGGCGTTTCAAATTTGTAAAGACCATACATGGATATTTGACAATGCATGTTTGTAACTCGTACGTCTCCTTTCATAAGAACTGAACCTTCTACTACAGCGACATGCATTCAAACGTCAATGGCGTGTTGCATGGGCCAACAATGGAAATCATCATACATGTATTTATGAGACCTCAACACTGGAACAGGAGTGATGTCAGAGATGAAAACCCTTGTTCTTTGACAGAATGTCAATGCCAAAGAAGCATCTCCCAGACTCTTGAGCCTGTACTGTCTACTGCTATAGACATTAATGTCAATCAAATTATTTTTTCCGACACCTTTTACTGTGTTCTCTCCAATGTTGTTTGGCAGAGCTGATGCTGATATTGTCAACAGTAAATATATTCAGAATGTGCATGAGGAATATGGTATTATAGCTGTCATTCAAGTCATATGACCAAATGTCAAAGTATTCGCAATTAAAGATCATGTGTTGAAGTAACTGTGAAAAGTCAAAAATAATCTGGGAATTAAATAACCAACCTAATCCCTTTCCAACCTTATTCTCAATGCTACAACGTCAGATTTTAAGACGCTGCTCACTGAGCATACATATTTTCAGGCTACAAATGGAGAATGGAGAGAGAATGTTATGTCAGAACCGCATTCATAACCACCGCGTCGTACCTCACAACGGAACGGTTTCTCTCCAGAGTGCTGGAGTGAGTGGACCTTCAAAGACATGCTGCGTTTAAATGACTTTCCACATGTCTCACAGGTGAAGGGCATGTCCTTGGTGTGAGCTGTGAATGGGGGGAAGCATAGAAAAAGAATGTTAAATAAAACTGATGGAATATTGAAGACCTGACACGTGTGGTGGCTCAGACTAATACTTAGGTTCAAAAATGTAAAACAAAAGACACTTACCAACCATGTGCTTACGGACATGAGCCATTGTGTAGAATTTCTTCTCACAGATTTCACATGAGAACTTCTTTTCTGCATAGCCGTGCACAATTTTTATGTGCTCGTGCAGTGACCACAGTTTCTTAAAAGACTTGTTACAGGAGACGCACTGCAGGACAGGAAAACAAAACAAAAAAAATGTAAAAAGCAAAAAATTAATAAGACAACACAGTATTGCATTTACCAGAAAAAAATAAAGGGACGGTATAGATGTTTCTCAACTATAAAAATAATTATTCTTACTCTGCAGCTCCATCTGCTGGTATAAACTCGTCATGAATTTAATTTAAAAAGAAAATTACGTGTATGAGCATTTAGCTTTCCATATTGCCCTCAACACCAAACATTTCTACAAATTAGGCACATACATTTAATGGGGGTGGGGGCTTTGGTTTGTAATATATAAAAATAAACTAATGCAACCTCACATGTTGCTGATGTTTAGATAAGAAAATGAATGAAGGATTGCAAAATGTTTATATAGAGTAATAAAATATACAATCTAAAAGTATTAAAATTAAAATGTATCAGAGGTGTATGGAATTCTGCATCTGTGCACCATTGACAGAATCTCACTGTCATCAGACAACTGATGACTTCCTGCTTATGTTTTTTGTGTGCTCAAAAGCATATCTATCAGGCCATCCTCTTTTCGTGTATATAATGAGTGAACTGACTGTGGGGTTACATAAAATTATATCTAAAGTGTAAAATATAAAAAGCTGGTTCTCTTTCTACTCTGTTCAGTTCAAACGAACCATTGAGTGGTTAAGCATAGTTCACTTGAACAGTTGTGAAACAAGGAACCTGGTCCACAACCCATCACATCTGCCAATAACAGTAAAAAAAAAAAACAATGTCGGCCATAAATGATGTTGAATGTTAAAACGTTATTGGTATAAAAGTTATCTGGTTCAATGAGGGAACAGGAGCTAAAAACAGAACTACAGGCTGAACGTGTTCAGTGCTGAGTCTGGTCAGTGTGGCAGTGTCATCACTGACTTCGACTGGTGATGGACAAGAGTTCAGACATAAACACCAACACGGATCAAATACAGCTACTGAGAAATGACGTGTAAAAATGTTTAAAGATGTCAGTTGTATTTCTAATAGTTAAAGTACTGTGGGACAGAAGTTTCCTTTGACAACGTATTTTTACTCCCACATGTGTAAGCCCAACCATGCCGAACCACGTGAAGCTGCAGGCGGATGTACCTTAACCACTCAGTTGCTGTTAAACAGTTCGTCAACACACACATTTGCATGTTTATGTGCTGTGTCTGTATCCAGCAAGTGTGTCCTCTTGCAAGAAATAAAAAAGTGTGTAGTATTTCAATGCAGAATGTTTCACCATGTTCACACACAACTTCTTTCATAGAATTTCGACTGGTCAAACATGCAAATTATTCTCAGCAAAATACAAAGTAATTTCGACTATACCACATTCATTACCCATTGCTACAAATCAGCACTGTAGTTTTATAGGAGTGGAACTTTACAAGATTATTATCTTTGCTGATGTTTACATTTTAGTATCAGCCTGAAGGACTCAGGCAGAGAGCATGCTACAGGTGTTAGGATGCTGTTATGCAGATGCAACTATGTTGAATCTACAAAAGATGTTCCTGCAACCAGTTGGTCTAAATATACTGGGTGTTTGTGGTCTAGGTAAAGCTATATTTGTGGGGACTTTTCTTTGTTAAAATGCTTTGTTGTGGCCACCGTATGTCCTCATGGGGACATCTTTCTGGCATACATTTGTAAAGGATAATGCTACAGTAACGGGTTAAGGACTGCATTATGTCTATGTGAAGCACTCACAAAAACTACTCATAAAACCAGACTGTGTGTGTGCACAAAATGTGTGAATATGGTATCACATAGTCAACCAAGCGTACCAACATTTGTTTAAATCATGGGGACATCTTTCTGGCATACATTTGTAAAGGATAATGCTACAGTAACGGGTTAAGGACTGCATTATGTCTATGTGAAGCACTCACAAAAACTACTCATAAAACCAGACTGTGTGTGTGCACAAAATGTGTGAATATGGTATCACATAGTCAACCAAGCGTACCAACATTTTTTTAAATGCAACTAACTTAAAAAAAAAAAAAAAAAGGTTTCAGGTTTTATACCACAGCAGGGTTGTTGTACCCAAATATAACAGGTGTATGCAAACATTAATGTCAGACTAACACAATTTTATTTTCTATTTGTTACAATGATCACAGATGTAGGAGGGGGGAAAGTATAAATACCATGTTTAGAATCTACATATTGAAATCAGTTTCATGTGTAGATACGGCCAACTTCAAAATCAACAAATAGTGACACAAAAATCAAGTAATTATTTTTGTTCTACTTGCTAGTTTTCTTTAAATATATAACATATATATATAAATATTATAAATATAATATATAAATAAACCCTGCAGTAACATCAGTAACCGTAAAAGTGTGATCTCTTGTCTTTTCCCTTCTTACACCTGCAATAGCTGCCTGTGCAAAGCTCATTGTGCACTGTTTGGTCCATTTGAGCAGATAGCAGAAAACATATGGCAATATGCAATGACCTGATTGGTTTGGCCGACAGGTCCTAAATCTAACTTACTAAAACTTTATGTGAAATAAAAATGGTGCAGACTTTACCTGAATGTTCTTCTCACAGTCAGTCTGCTGATGTAAGGCCAGCTCACTCTCTAAGACAAACTTTTTGCCGCACTTGTCACAAATCTGCATTCTCCTGTGTGTGACGTTCATGTGCTTCTCCAGGTACCAGCGTGTGTTGAACACGCGAGGGCATTTCTCACACGCCAGCATCTCCTTCTCCTCCGCTTCTCCTTTGCCTCCCGAACCTGCAGACATGGAACCCGCAGAAGTTGGCACAGACCTGGCTGATCTACGATTGCTCTTCGGGGCCTCCAGGCGCTTTCGTCGCCCCCTGGTGGTCATTCCAGTGGCAGGTGTGCTCAGAGATGATCTGAGGCTTTTCCTTCGTGGCTGACCAGAAGGTGCTGTGCTACTGACACATCTCCGGGCTCTCTTCGACCTCGTTCTTCGGCTTTCAAGTTCATCTTCCTCATCATCCTCTTCCTCTTCCTCCATGCTATCCTCGTCCTCCTCTTCCTCATCCTCGTCTTCGTCATCACTGCCCGCTCTTTCAGAGTCTTCGGGCGTTGTTCCAGTTTTGTCACCCTTGGATACATGAAGGGTCTGGTTGTTCAGGTTTACCTCGACAATGATCTGTTCACGCTTGAATGCCTCCTCGTCACATTCTTCATCCTCACCCTCCTCTTCCTCATCATCGTCTTCAGTGTCATCAGAAGTGCCATTGTTACCAGCCTGGGACCCCTGCTTCTCTGCTTCCAGCATTGCTCCTCCCTCTCTGAAATACTGCTGATGTTGCTGCGGAGCGGTATGTTGTGTGGGCAACTGACCAATGTTCTGGTCTCCGCTGGATGCTTTGGCCGCCATTTTATTGTCCACTAAAACAGAATATGGCTTGCCACCGACTTCCCTCTTATACAGCTTGCCCGTCAGATCCAGATCTGGGTTAGCGGAGTGAAAATAGGACTGGGACACTGTTGTCCTACGACCTTCTTCCTGTGACATCCCGCCTAGACTAGGAATGGAAACCTCTTCCTTGAGGCTCTGCAAGGATTTCATGAAGAGGGAGTGGGAACAGAGGGATGTTGTTGGTTGACACAGCAGTCGAGAAGATTTGCTGTTATGATGCCTTGTTGGACAAGTGAATTTTATTAAGGGAGGCAGGGGGCGCCACACTAATCCCCCACCCTCCCTCTACTAAAGAGACAGGAAGGAGGGGATGAAGTGAGAAATGGTCAACCTGATTCAAAGAGAGCATCCATGTCGTCCATGGTAGGGAACATTTTTGGAAAGACATACAAACTCTTTAACGTTTAGATTCATGTATTTAAAAATAGCAGAAGAAAAGCCAAAACTTTGTTGATGAACATTTGAGGTCAGATCAGACGCACTTTCTCTGAGGACCGCTTCGTTCCAATGTGCTGGTGTCTTCAGAAATAAGACCAGAAAAAGCCAAGCTAAGCTGGAGACATAAAACTGTAGTAAGGGCTTTCTCTCTGACGTGAATATTCTTAAACAGCGGATTACCTGTGAGATAAAAGAGAAGAACACAGGGGAAATTAATTAGATATAAAACATGTTTTTTTTAGTATGTAAATGTATATGCGATGAAAGTACAGCCTTAAAAAAAATACAAAATAAACTGAGCACCTCGTTTGCCCCCACACATTTGTGTTTCGTGTGTAGGAGTAAAAACCGCAGCATTCACGAATGAATGTGATGCTTCAACTTCAAGGAAAAAGCAGAGCTGCGTAAATACCTCCGAACCACAAGTGAAACAAACTCACAAAACAACACACTGCACAGAAGTATTTGCTTTCTACGGTGACCACGTTTCCTTTTTTTTTAAATTGAATGGTGGATTAAAATTATGGATACAATAATTTAACTATGTAATATTACACAAACTACTTAAACAAATCTAGTGTGCTCAGAAAGCCTATGCTAACAAAAAAAAAGGTAAATACTTTAAAATACATTTTATTATTTGGAGGTTTATCACTGAATTTGGATAAGACTCCATTTATCCCACACCAGAGAAATTTACTACATTCATTTTCCACTTGCTGCAGAAACAAGTTGGGCTCAGCTCAACTGTTCACTTTGTGAGAACCTTGAACTTCTGCTTTCATATCACTGATGACTTAAATTACAAATAACACACACACACACACACACAATATGCTTCATTTCAATGCAAGTGTTTTTTTTTTTTTTTTTAAATCAACACCTCCCAGAATACACTCACCACAACCCAGGAGCAAGTAGTGCAGATAAAACCACAGAGATGCTAGTGTGATGCATGCTCTGATAACTTCAACAAACTTGATTTTCCGCTTTTAAAAAATACAAAACTACATATTTTCAATCTATTGTGTTAAATAAATCATTCTTTCTGGTGTTTATTTGTTTTCAACCTGTTTAATTTACATGACTGTGTCCCACTGGGACATTTGGATGGCCTTAGATAACCTGACACCTCACTTGTGAGAATCTGGGCGGCGGGTTCACTACCAAACACATTTCCTTTCTCCAGCACTGCACCTGGGTCATAAGCATCCTTCCTTTTTGTTTCAAAGGGTAACAATTTTAAAGAAAACATAAATAGACTAAAAGAAACATCCACATTATAACTCCAATATTAAATTTACAGACACTTTTAACATTGACATCTTGCTGCCTTCTGGTTTTTACATCTCTTCATACCTACCATAACATGCCCTACTCTACTCTACTCTGCTCTACTCTACTCAAACAGATTTACTGCTTTCCACTTCTGACTTCATTAAACTGGCAGATGTAACATGAGTAAAATATGTCTGTTCAGAACTTAACCTACCAAATAGCATAAGACACATCTGCCTTCCTGTGCATGATGACTGAGTTTTTCTTGAGAATTTGATAGCAATTTGAGGGACTCGCAGCAGAGATAAGGGAGATGTGTGCACTTGTACTGCTGCTTCAAGAAGAATATGAATTGCAAGAAATGTTTTGAAATGTTTGAAATAAATGTTATAACCTCTGTAGCATAACATATACAGGCTGTGTGTTAAAAGGCAAAACATAAGAATTCACAATACCATCAGCTGCTAAGTGATTAACAGCCGGAAATGTGATCATTTGTGTTGTTCAGTAATGTAATTTAAGACCCAGAAGCAAAGTTTCCAAAGTTAAGTTGAACAGACAGCATCCAGTCTCTTCAGGGTGTTGTTGTCATACTCCTTGTATATAGTTGAGTATCCAAGTATACTAATACTCAAAAAAAGTTAAAAGGAGTCAGAACTGTAGTCCTAAATCTCAGTCTTTATTATCATTCTTTTTTTTTCTATTCACATTATTTTCTAAATAGAAACGAGTTGTGAGTTTCAAATCAGTCCATCCATCTAATAATTGCTAATAACTATTGAAAAAAAAAGTCTATATTTAATATAACCATGTACAGACAGAGATTTTCACACTCCGCTTGTCGTTAAAGTGAGTCATTTTTCCGTTTCACACTGAGTGATATTATGTTACTCCTTTCATGTGGGAACAGAGATGAGTGTAAACTTCTCAATATCATAATCACCCGCCCGATCTGCTCAAGAGGTCACAGCCCTCACTACAATGACTGCCGTTGCAGTTAGGTGAACTTTGCACAACAATCAAAAACAACAGAAAATTAAACCGTCTCTTTAGATTCGCCTTTGTCGAAAATTCAAATGCCATCTGTCCTTTTTTTCTCTCAATTCTCTTTTCAACCGCAGCACTTCCTCTCATCTGTTTATTTCTGATCCTGTCCATTCTGATCACAATAAATACAAATCTCAGCTTATTCAAGTCAGCCAACAGTTTAACAGTTACAACAGTAAAACATCCTTGCAGCTCTGGTGCATCTTCTCTTGTACACTTGTTTCCTTTGACTCCATACTTCCTGCACACTTTTTAAAAATTACCTCTTTTTTGTACTCTACTTTTTTGTATATTAGATGTTTACCTCAGTGCCAGCAGTGGGAGATGATAAGTTTGAGGCAGCGACAAAATGTTTTTATTTTACTTCTTAACAAACCACAGTCGCTCCCTAAAGTGCAGACTTTAATGAGCTTTCTCTTTTGCAGATGACCATGTGAAGGTTCACATTCCTCACTCTATCCAAACTCATAAGACCTTAACCAGCTCACTGTTTGATGCACTGCAGGGGTGCTGAGCACCTTTGTGGGCATGTGGCCTTAAAGCTCATAATCAGGCCACAAAGCAGAACCAGTTACTTTTGTTTTCACGCAAGTATATAAAAAAGAGAGAAAGAAAAGGTTATCACTGTTGCAGACTTTGGTTGTAGAAAAACATTCAGCAAAACTCTGGAAAGTGATTTCAGAAGTAAAAAATAAAGCTACGCCTCATTTGGTTTATAGTTGCAGTCATTTTCCCAAGAGTTACGTGTTCTGGCTCTTCTTTGAAACATGATTGCATAAATAGTATATTGTATTGCCAGAATGTATTTAAAAAGCAAAAAAACATGTAAGATCTGATAGGCATTATTAGAATATAACAACATCTGTTCCTTTGGTGTGTTCTATTTGCACATTATTGTGTTAAAATATGAGGTATTTGCCCAGGTTAAGATAAGAAAACTTGGAGGAGTCATTGTATCTTCTCCTGAGTTTATTTTAACACCTCTGTTGCTCTTTGTTTTTGATCTTTCAACAAGGTTTTCAAATGCAAAGGTTGATAATGACATGCCACACTTAAATGACATACATTCAGCACAATAGAGTATGATTTACACTGTGGTGAAGGAAGATTCTTAACAGGGGAAAATATGAAAGGCTCTTTGGAAAGGGCAAAATGGGAGGGGTTCTATTTTGAGAAACGGAGAATAATTTAAATCAAAATAGGTGATAAAATTACAGGAAAGGGATGATAAGGGACACCACTGATATCACAGAAAATACCCAATGTCATCATGGAAGTGAATATATCAAATATTGCCAAGAGCTCTACAGATGATCCACCAGCAAATCACAAACTTTATGACTCTTACTATCAAGGACGTATGTAGTTAATAGATAATGAATCAATGTTAGGATAAGGTTCTAAATAAAAAACACAGAAAAAATCACATTGGAAACAAAACAAAACAAACAAGAAATACATCGTCACTAGAAAACGTGGATCATAGCAAGTTTCTTGGCTGGGCTGAATAGCTGGTGTAAAATTAAAGCACATTTTAACAGCACTTCTCTGGCAGTGATTGTGTTCTTTGCATTTTAATCATGTAGTTCTTGCATATAGTTCTACATTCAGTCATTTCAACTGCTTGAATTTTTGCAGTGCAGGAACTGATGCCATGTAATTACCAATGTTGGAGATTATTAAACTGCCTCTTTCTTTACACGCCACACTGCAATTTAATGAACTAATGTTTTTAGAAAAGTACTTTATATACTACCACTTGTTAATTCTCTCAAGCCCTGTTTTGCTTTCTCTTTGAACTCCTTTGCCCACCAAGAAAATTGCATGATGCTACGAACAAGATAAAAACACACTGTTATCATCACTGATCTTCCCTGTATCTTTGTACAAATTACCATGGTAACCGATGAACATCTTGTAAAATGATGATGACTTCCTAAAATGCTGGGGAAAAAACTAACTTTTTCTTCATATAAATCTAGTGATAATGGCCTTGTTTTCAATAAGCTAAACAAACCAAAATCAGCTTAGTACTAACAATCCTTTTCCAGCAAAGGCATTAGTGAGCCTTTGCTGATTTTGTACAGTTATTTTTAACTATATACTCTTATTTATGTGCTGTTATTCTATTATTATTTACTTCTGTCACACATGACAGATATTACAGTAGAGTAAGCTCACAAGTAATTACCAGTTGGCTCTCCCCATTTCACAAAACAGATAGGGACAACATGAAGCTATATTATATCATACAGTTTAGTGTACTGTATTATGCTATTCAAATTTCGCAACAGTAGAGAATCAACAAATAAAAATTTAACGTGAAAACCGACAGCACTAGACCTAATTGAGACATAAGTGGCTAAGTAGAGCGAAATCAAAATAATGAATCATTCTTTTTGTTGTAGTGTTGTTGTACTTCAAATGCCTAAAACCTTACGACACATTAGTGATATTTAGAGGCAAATGAAGCAGATAAAACGCTGCACAGTGCAACGAACAGCACAAACACAGTGAGGCCCCGAAGTTGTCTTCGGCTACTTAGCCAGGAAGCTAGCGATATTCCATAGGTACAAACCTGCACAACACATGACATGCTAACTGTGTCACATTAGTCAATAGCCCAGTACATTCAAAACGTACTAAAAAATAATATTACAGTGACAATGTTGCACCGGCTACGTGGTAATATTTGTTGACATGCACAAGTTCTCAGTGGATAGAGGACTTTCATTTTCTTTAACCCAAAGCTCCCTGAATTGGGCTACTTAGCTTAGTGCTAACAGTTACGTCGGATATTTAGCATTAACGTTCCACTTCATTTCCACAGTGGAACCTTCGTAGGCAAGTGTGACAGTTGATACAGGAACGTGACGGGCGAATGAAAAGCCCGTGTCACGCTTTTGTATCGATATTTCTTTCATGCCGTGCAAGGAACATGGAAAGTGCCGCTTTTCAACAACAAAACCCATCAGACTGTTGTGGAGGGTTGTCAGACAAACCCACTCTCTCAAACTCGAGTCTGCGACAAACTCCCTGCTCTCTGCATTTACTAACACTTCATACTGTAGCTGCATCTCCTGCCGCCAGCTACCGGCGACCAGTGAGGGCTTTTACGAGCGAACGACACGCTTGTCACAAATACAGAGGCTTACATTAATTTTATTTAGACACATTTTTGTTGTTGGTTTTCTGGCTTACCTTCGTGCAGAAGAGCGACCTCCCTCCGTGCAATCGGAGTTGCACAGATTCTGGACTGAACACGCACTTCTCCTGTTTGCCAGCCTCCTCCTCTGCTTTGGAGGCGGATATGCATTTGTTCGAAAATGTCAGTAGCCTTTTGGAGGGTTTTAATATTGCAGGAGAGGGTTTGTTGATGGTGCGGGCTGCTAAGGTGTCTGCACCCGTACGTCCTCCTCCTCCAGCGCCGCTACGTGGCCCCGACCGAGCTCCCGCGCTCAGGCCACTGTCTGGGCAGGCGCGTCACCGCGTGTCTGAGTCTGTGCTCCAGACGCGGTGCGCGTCCACGCTAGGTTTAAGCCACTCATTGATGAGGAATATTCAATTTCGATGGCGCGTTTACTCTGAACGCAATTAGAACTTTAATTTACCAGTAATGAGACTTTAAATTATATTGTCTCTTGGTATTGCCTTATTTTTATTTTTATTTTATGGTCCTTATTGTCATTGTAACACTGAGATACAACGAAACTGAGCCTCTGCTTTTAACCCATCACCCCAAATGATTCAGTAGTGTCTAAATATTTCTGTTATAGTGATTCACAAGGCCGTAGTGACTAATCGGGACACACATTATTATGTACACAGAGAAGGAAATTCTCATATATATTGACAATGATATTGTCATTAACAAACTTGCAGAAACCAGTACTTTGCTAAGGATGATTTTGATGCTGAAATCAGCCTACTAAATATGCGTGTAGCTACTTAAGAGTTTAGTGTAAACATAACAATAACCTGTTGGGAAGACAAATTATATTTTGATTTCAAATGACTGTTCATGTACAAAGATAAATACATTTTATTCTTTATCAGATTTTTTTACCTTTAAAATATTTATCTGATTTTAATTTAATCATTGTGAAAGTGAAGTGTTTTCTGTTAACTTATACCCAATAAAAAGGCATTGTAGGAGCTAGCTGCTGCTTCATTTATTTAAATTTCTCCTGCATAGCAAAGTGGGCCGGCCGGTCCCCCGCTGACTGCACGTCTTATGACATTTATACCATTCGCGGTAAACCCGAGAGACGGTGGTTTTGGAAAATCCCAAGATCTGCACAGTTTGTTAGCTGCTGCAGCCTGCGTTACGGACTACCACTATCATCCCCCGTTCAAACTCACCCGTGACTTCCCCATGAATCACAGTTGCAATAAATCCTGGCGTCTGTTTTTGTAGTGTTGTATTTTTCTGTTCAGCTTAAGCCAACCTAGAGGTCTGCATTAAGTAACATCACTGCCACCTACTGCGTCAAGCGTACAATTTACCGTGTTCCACATTTAAATTCAATTTTAAACCAGATTTTATTGTATTTCATTATCGACATATTATAGATCCAGTATATACACCCCATAGCAAAGTGGGTCGGGTTTGGGGATGAAATTCCCAGGGTGAAGAAGGGGCCCACTCCGGCTCCAGTGTTTGTGGGGAAAAATATTACCCTAGCTGAGAAATTAAATAAATAAAGGCATGGTGCGAAGCTATTTAGTGTTGGAATTCTAAGAAGAAGTATACGTCACTGTGTGTCAGACTGGACTTACAATACACATCCGGCAGGCATCTTTATTCGTGCAAACCTTGCTTTTCCTCTCCTTTATAACTCAGAATTATGATTAAAAAATTCCACTTTTGATCAATTTGACCCTTAACGTTAAATGTCTTACAAACATTTTATCGGAGCGAAACACCCACCTCTCCCACATCTTCTATTTATTCCTGTTTTAAGTGGTGGAGAGGGAGCTGGTGTCATTCACAGCCGACGGCAGGGTGGACAGGCTGCCAGTGAGTCACAGGTTCACTTACATTCAATTTTTCACAATCACTTTCAGACATATAGCTCATTTAAATTTCAAATAAAGAAAATAAAATTGGTCACACATTAGATAATTAGATGCTACAATGCATACAGTACCTCAAAGTAGTTGAAACGTATATTTAAACATAAGAGAGCAATGTCAAATGATGCAACCGTACACTACGTGCCACTTTATACTGTAACAACAGCATCCTCGTGTGGTGATAACTAGAATTACAACTCAAGAAACCACCTGAAGCTTTCCAGTTGAACTGGAAAGTTTTAAATTATTTAAATAATTATAGAACTGATGCTTATTATGATTTTCATACAATTTCAAGGACACAGTGACAGTAGTAGAGAAGGCAAAATTATTTTGAACATTTTAATCTGAATCCATATCTCAAAGCCACAAACAACCAGTCATACACCAATATTGTTTATTGTTGTTAGCCAAAGAGATGTTCCAGCTGAACAGAGTGATAGTTTATTAATCACACAACTTGTTTATAGGAATCACCTACATGAAATCAGTTGTTTTTTTATCTGATTCAGTGCGTTGCATTTAAAACAATAGAGTAAGCACAATCTTTAGTAAGTACTGCGTCATCAATTCTTTCAAAAAAAATGTGAATATATGGGGAGGGGAACAACATACTGGAAACAATTGGCTCCTCTTCACTTCAATACACGCAGATGAACTTCAAAACTGTGTCCGTCAGTTACTTTAACTCCCACCATGCTGATGAACAGAGCTCAGTTCAGAGTTGGTTAGAAAGAGTGGAGGAATGTGTGTGAAGTTAGAAAGTTCATTACTGAGTCCTCCAACTCCTCCTTCAACGGCCCATTTAGCAGGTGGAGACAGCAAAAGTGGGGCGAACCTTTGGTGAAAAATTATTACTGTGGCAGCTGCAGCAAGGTGCCCTGCCCTGAGGGAAGGTAGGTGATGTTACGGGAGCGGGAGAGTTGGAAAGCGATGTCCTCGGCTGCCTCCAGCTTTCGCAGCTCCACCAGACCATCCCCAGCCTCCATGAGTGAGTTGGCAATGAGCAAGGCAGCTTGGGAATCACCCTCTGCTGAGATGACAGCAGCCTGCTTCTGCTGCTCTGCCTAAAAGGATACAAGGGTGACACAAATTATGCCTTGTTCCAAAAAAAACAAAACAAGCAAAGTTGAGAAAAGCATTTAAAAAAGAATACCTTTTCTACTACAAATCGGGCCCTTTCTGCCTCCTGCTGGGCCACCTGCTTCATCTCTACGGCCTCTGTGAATTCTTTGCCAAAGGTCAGGTGTGTCTGAAGGAACACATTGCGATTATGTAACCAGTTCAAATTGAAACAATTCAAAGTAGTTGTCACTGCCCACTGTGTCTGCTGCTTCTTACCAGTGAAACATCATCCAAGATGAGGCCAAATGTTGAGGCTCTTTCTGTCAGGTCCTCGCTGACCTGTCGAGACACCAGTTCTCTTTGTGTGATGAGCTCACCAGCGTCAAAACGAGCCTGGCAGACACATTTTCAGAATTGGTTAACCGGCTCATTTAAACACACCAACAAATATAGGGATCTCTCCATTATTTTGAAACTCACCACCACAGCTTTGAGGACCTCTGTGGTGATGGAGGGCAGCACGCGCTCATCGTAGTCCTCACCAATACTGGTGAAGATTCGAGGAAGCTGCTTGGTCATGGGACGGAAGAGAATACGCAGTGTGATGTTGACATTCTGCAGATCTGTGGGGGTCAACGTTCAAACGTCAATCAAGTATCATACATCCAAATATTTTCTTATGCACATCATGTACCAGGATCTGCTGCCAACATGTATGCTGACAAAAGAATACAAATCCAAGTATTTTTTTATTTTACATTTTATTTAACAAAATGTACCTTTACTGCCAGTGATGACAGGCACATTTCGTGGGCGAGAGCGGCAGTCAAAGATAATTGGCTTCTGAACCCATGGAATAAGGAAGTGGGTGCCTTCACCAACTACGTCATCCTGCACTCCTTTGAATCTGTTGAATATCACAGCTTGGTGTCCTGCATCAACTGTGGAAAGACAGGGAAAGTTGAAAGACTGTCATCACATTGAGGAATTTTAATACAACACAAGGTGTTAGTGTCAGTACATAGTTCATGGGTCTATTGTTTTAAAAAAAAATTTTAATTATACAACCTCTATTAAAAGAATGCTTGATTTAAGATTGTAGACTTGATAATGTTATAACCAAATAATGGAATAAATACACATTCTAAAAATTAAGTATGAGGGCCAATCGCATCAACCACAGCCCATAATTTGGTTACATGCATGTGTATAACATTTTCAGAATGTACTGGGTTAACCTGTGGTAGTGACCCATGAGATCAGGAGCAGATAAAGGTGAAACCCAAATGAATCATCATTTTATATCATAACCACTAGTTCAACCACATGCTCTGTCTGAGGCAAACAACAAATCAGGATTTTAATCTTGAAGAGTAAGACGTTTATTAATGACTTACCATTGAAAAGGGCGGAGTTAACAATCCCTCCACCAACAGCGAGGGCCAGCCCCAACTTCCCAATAGACTCAAACAGCTTTGCCATGACAGCCACCTACTGTGGAGTTAAAATACACAGGAGACAAATACTTAACATGCACGTAAACCAGCACTTGTCCACTTTAATATCACTGACATAAAGGGCGATAAACAATTTATAAAGCCATGTAACCCCGACCCCATTTTTCACAAAAAATGTTCTGCCCTTCGGGTTGACTGATGCCAAGGCAAATGGTGTTAGCTAGCTGTCTAGCGTTAGCCATGCAGCGAACTAAACTGCAGCAGCTCGAATCCAGGCAGCACAGTCCTAATACAGCAAAACACACTGAATCCAAGTAAAAAATAACAAGATGGAACGTTTAGATAAAGGGAAAACAAATCACGTGTTTGCCAAAAAAACTAGCACGCCGGGTGACATGTTGGCTTAGCTGACAGATGGTTTTAACTCTACATCCGTGACGCAACATGCCGTTCTAAGTTACACTCGCACTAAATGTTAACGCGGTTTTTATGTTAGAGCCACACAAATTTGGACAATCAAAGTATTTATTTTACTCTACCAGCCTTAACTCACCTGGTTTTCTTTCAGACGTATGTGACCTCCACCGCACACGACGTTTCACACATGTAGCTTCTGCGCCTGTGCAGAAGATGAAGTAAAAGAGCTTCTGATTGGACACAAGCTGGGTCTCTTCTTGCTCTGTTGTGTTTTTGAGTAGAACACAACGTAGTGTGAGATATGACTCCCCCCAGACGTTTATTAAAGACAATATACCCTGAAAAACGCCATACACGGTACATGTACTCCATATTTATACGATGATTAAACTTCGATATTAAGACAATACCAGAAGATATGTTTGATAGGTGATTCCTGCAATCTGTATTTATATGTGTGTAATATATTAAATACATGCGCTGCGGAAAATGGGACATTTAAGCAGGTTTGAGTCTTTTTTATGTCCACATTGAGGGCAAAAATAATGCACATTTTAAGTTGTATTTTGGATATATTATCATCACATCCTTAACTTAGCATAATAATGTGTATGGCTTCCTCCATATTACCATTTGTATAACGGAGTGGACCAAAGACAATGAAATATTGAAAAGTGAACTGTAGTTACCGTGTAATGGCAGGAAATGGAAATCAACAGGTTAAGTGTAACTTTGTCGCCCCCTGGCATAGATACTAAGAAACACATAGCTTGTAGTAGTTTCACTTTTCCTCCCGTGGCTTGTACTGTGTGACGGTTTTTCAAATCTGGACATAAGACGCTCGTCCAGCTCTCAAGGTCAGTGACGGTTACTAATGTATGTGCACGTAGCGACGGACTGTAAGAGCGTCTCGTCCACGTTTGCGATCCGTCGACAGATGAACTGATTTAGACGAGTTTTGGTTTCCACTTCCTTGTCACTCAACCCTCCTATAGATGTACTTACATTTCCTGAAGTCCTTCACCAAAAGATAAAAAGTCGTATTTGTTATATACGTTTAAGTTGGCTGTAGATTTGAGCTCAGGATCGTTATCGATGGTTCGGTTAGACATCGATCGGTATCAGACTCATTGGGAGCAAGTTCATTTGTTTATTGTTATCAAGACAACGTGAGCTTTGTGTGTGCGCGCGCGTGTGTATTTGTTTTCTGTGTGTTTGTGGAGGTCATATCTATATAAACCTCAGAATCTGTACACATTGTTGCACATGTGACATTTGTAAAAACCACACAAATATCACTGCGTTGGTATATAAACCACTGCAAAAACAAAGGTGTTCAACATAGTAACACATTACAAAGGGCTCAGAATGCAGCTGTTGCAGCAGTTAAAACGAAACTAAATTTAGATTTTCACACTCAAATAGAGCCATAATTCTTAAATGCAATTTTGTTATTTTAAAATAGGAGCAAATACTACTACTACTACTAGTACATAATAATAATAATAAAAGTAATAGTAATAACAACAATAATAACACTTACAAAATGAATTATTTAGTAGTTGTAAATTGTTTAATACATATACAAACTCACAAACCTACTAGCTTAGCACCCCCAGTAGAGGGCGCGTTACTATCAAATATGTATTTCTCACTGTTTTAAAGGGTGGGGTCTTTGAATGGCTGCCTGATTGTAGCGTTGACCACGTTAACGCTTCATTCAGGTGTAACGTGTGTAAGCATAACCGTGATAACAGTCAGTGTTCACACTCATTTTCACTCTCCCCTGAGGTGCTTGTGCTGTTTAGAGTTTTGTGCCCTCACAGCAGTGACTGTGGTCTCCCAGCAGATGGCAGAGCCAAACAGGACCATAAGGGTCTGTGGTCTGCCCACAGACATGAACCATGATAGACTGAGAGACAAGCTTCTTATCCACTTCCTGAGAAAAAGAAATGGAGGAGGGGAAATTCAGTCTATCAACATTGTCCAGGCGTCACCTGCTTCTGCTCTCATCGCCTTCGAGGAAAATGAAGGTCAGGATAGTTGAACAGAGTGCATACTAATCATTTTGCTGTCATGATTGCAAAATTTCCCAGCAGTGTCATTTGAAGAAAACTCTCCAATATACACAGTTCAATAAAAGCAAGTATCATAGTACAATGTGGAATATCTTATTAACAACAAATTAACAACACTATGGTGCAGTGCTCTATTACGGTGCAGAAGTTTGAGACAAACTCAGAATAGACTTAAAAATTAAAAATTACTTGTATTTAAAAACCCAGGTTCTCACATCAAAATCATGAAGTTAGTTTTATTCTTATGACTCACAACCTCCTATATATATATATATATGTGTGTGTATATATATACACACACACACACACACACACATATATATATATATATATATATATATATATATATATATATATCTTAGGGTTGGATCCTAATAAATATACAGTGAACGTGAATGCGTCTTTGTAAAGGTGACATAGCTCTGTGAAAAATGATATGTTATGCAGTGTTTTGGTGTGAGGTCAACCCAAACCACAATGAGGACACCAAGCAGGGAAAAGCCTACAGCTAGTTTTACTTTCGTCTCATTCCGGAAGGCTAATTAAGTGCTAAAAACAAAGAAAATCTTTCTCCATTTAACAAAAATTCCTGAAGCTGACTCTGTCATCACATCAGACAATATATCCTTAAACCTAATAAAAGAAATAAAAAATATTAAAAACTAAGGATTAAATAATATTTTAAGTTCGGCATAGTTAACACAACCACAGTCTTAATACAGCATAGTTAGAACAGAAGGTGAGCAGAGCTTTTTAATTAAATGGACATATCACAAACACCGTGGAACTTTTTCAACTGCACACTTATGTCCAGCTCTTCAACTGTGGTTTTCAGTAAACCTCACTGTCTCTTTGCCCACAACTCATTCCAAAGTAATAATGAATTACTGCACTATGTTGGCTGTTACCAGTGATTTACACCGAGCTCCACTGACCTCACATGCAACTCAGCGGAGTGGTCAGTGCTAAAGGCTTGTAGTCAGAGTGCTTCATATATTGATTTCCCTCCTGATGTCACACAGTGGCACAGAGAGTCCTTCAGCACCGGCAGCATGTTCTGGAAGTGGATGGCAGGAAGCATACACTCACGTTGAGAGAACATCACGGAAACCTCAACCCAGACGAGGTATTAAAATTGAATGTATAAAATGATCAAATGTGCAAATACACACTGACTGGCTACATCTTGTTAGCTAGCAGTTTTGAGCTTTCTTTCTTAATCGTAGACTATGTCCAAATATCAGACAAACAATAACATGTTGTTTATCTCCCACTGTTTTAGGTCGTTTTGAGTTTATCAGCAACCATCAACTACACGCAGCTCCCGGGCGGGTTGTTGTCTTTAACGAGACTCCAAGAGAGTCACCCCAATGTGCAGACAAACTTCACCACCGAAGGATTCTGCACATTGAACGGCACCTACTCCAATGTCCAGGCTGCCTTGGCTCATTTGCTTGGTTCTTGTGAAGGCCTTCAGCCTATGGAAAATGGGTCATATCCGTCAGACTTCATTGATCTCAGGTCTGATCAGGCCTCAAAGGTGTCTGTTACCCAGGGCTCAGAGAACCGCAGCAGGAAACCTCATAAACACAAAGACGAAAGGCTAACAAATGATTACAGCAAAACCACACACCGTACCACCAGGTTTCTGGGTCACGGTGCCGAAGGCAGCAGTCAGGTTCAGGGTCCGGATGTTCGGTCCTCTGGGCCTCCTAAGACTACAGTGGAGGACTTTGAATCAATGATTGTGGATGCTGGCATGTTCCAGTACCTGAAGAAAAACTATCAAAAAGAATTCCAGAAGATTCTCAGTCAGAATGGTGTGGAAGTGGAGGATGTGACAAACCAGGGATTGACTACTTTGTTTCTTCAAGTACTACCAGACGTGAGGGAGAGTGGCCAAGACCTGCAGAGACTGGAGATGGCACAGAAGGCCATTAGAAGGCTGTACCAGGAAAACGAAACCAGGATCCGTCAAATCCAATTCCCTAAGAGTAAACTGCCGTCAAGAAAAGACCTTCAAAGAGCAAAAGAAAGCTTAGCCGCTCAACTGCCGAAACTTCTCCTAAACGAAGATGCAGAAAACATTTACATCATTGGCAGCAGTAGTGATGTTTCAGAAGCCAAGCAGATCCTTCTCATGGACCATGGCAAACTAAATGCTAAAAAAGAGAGTGTAGCCAGTCTACTTAAACATACTACACAAGATACTAGCCCGGCCCAGAATGTGAGAGCGCCCTCTGCCGAAAGCTGTCCGAATGATGGGACGGACCGTCCTCCGAGTACTGACGAGCATGAGACGGCCGGTGATGGAACCAGAAGGTGTAAACTAGCAGCTCGATTCAAGGATTCGGGACTGGCGACATTAGCCAGTCGACCAGCCGACCTAATCTCCCAAAGGTTTCAATCTTCTGGTAGACAAACATACGCCGGGCCAACGTTGGGACGGGATTCTTTGATAGAAAAGGCGTCGATTTTAGGAGAGAGGTTCTCCAGAGCAGAATCCCAAAACACTGGAGTCGACATCTTGTTTAAAAATGAAGACTCAGTGAATTCCTTCACACAGAATAAAACACAAACCTCAGATGTGATGGACAATCAGCAAAAGCATTTGACGTTATCTCTCAGCAATACTCATTCCAGTATGTCAGAACAACCCAAGCTCTCAACATCAGGGTCGGGAACTTCCTTGAAACGAGCGAGCAGTTTCTCGGGAACATCTCAGCAGATGGCACAGGTTTTGATTCAGAAGACGCAGGACGACAGCAGCAGGACCGCGGTCAAAGACAGAGCCAGGTCTTCCAGCTTCAGCGTCCCAAAATCTAGTGACAGTGTGTATAATGCGGAGATCACAGTTCCACACCTACTGTGGCAGTACATTAAAGAAGCCTACAAATTCCGGCTGGATACCCTGACCTCTGATGTCCAGATGAAAGACAGACACTCAGATATAACCAGAGAGCAGGTCGTCACTCTGAGCGGCTCACAGCCTTTCAGAGTGACCTCCTGTCAACTGGAGCTCCAGAAGCTGCTGGACTCTGTGCGCGTTGACTTCTCTGTGCAGGAGTTGAAGCTGTCACAGCTGGGTGTCACCGATCCGGCAGACGACACTCTGCGAGCCTGTTGCGCTGAGGTGTGCAGTCGCTTCAAGAAGGTCACTGTGCAGGTTTTTAAAAATGTCTTATTCCTAATGGGTCCAAAAGAGCTCTGCTCTAAGGTTGCTGCCACACTTAAGGAGGTCTTCACAGGAAATTCTATGACACAACGGGACGCCAGTGATCCCCCCTTCAACAGGAATCCCTCCACCTTTTTACAGAGTAATGAGGAAGAAGATACTCTTCTGCAGCTCGACAGTGCTGACAGAGCAGTGAGCTGGGGTTTTGGCTGTGAACGTGAGGAAACAGAACATTTGAATGGCCAAATCAACCAGCAGTTACTGAGGAAGGACCCTGTCATCAGGGAGAAAATAAAAGTCCCTGGGACATTGGAGATAGATGGACATAAGCAAGATATACATGTCCAGCACTGTCCAGCAGAAAATGGTAAAAGTTTGAAGCGTGGGAATGGAGTGGGGTCAGCAGTTGTCAGTCCAGATAAAGCTGGAAAGAAAGAAAGAAGCCCACACCCTGTCCTCAAGGACGGCGTCCAGCACAGGCAAGGAGAGACATGGGATATCCCACTGGAGTCCAAGACGGCTCAGCATAACGTGCGAGACATCTGTGTGTGTGGGAACAATGGGCCGTCAGTGGTGAGAACGCAGTGTGGGGCTGTCCTGTGCGCAGAATGCCTGGACCTGGTGCACGTCCACTGTAGAGTGTGTCATGAAACAGATCCAACGCCGTGGGGCATCCAGGGCAAAATGAGCCACAACAAACTCAATTTTAGCATCCCTGGTCACAGCAAGGACCCGGCTATCAAGATCACTTACTGCATTCCAGATGGTATCCAAGGGGTGAGTGATGTTCTCGTGAGATATCCTCAATATGAGCTGATTGAGAAGAAACCTTTCACAAAGTGCAGCGATTGGGATTTAACCATTTAGAAACAACACGATGTAGTGAGGAAATGCATGTGCGGTCAGTGTACACCGGTTTATGTCTGCGTGATACAGCTGCTCTTTGTCTTTACACGCTGCACATTAGGGCATGTTTTCAAACCTTTATTAAAAAGTGAGGATGGTCTATTCCACTAAAATGAATTTAACAAAAATTTGGAATTAAATTCAGTTCAAGTTGGATGTGACTTGGAAAACTTTCATCCTGGTTGCCACATAAAAACAGTTAAAAGCTCTGACTGACCCTCAGGGGAATATTTAGACATGTCGCCACAAAGTCTGTACTTATTGCAGATTAATTAAATTCCCATACAATGACTAGTATATATAATGTATTATTTATTATTTTAACTAACCAGTGGTAGTATTAGAATCAGCATTTCTGTGGCTGAAATCCTTCTTAAATATATATATATATATATATATATATATATTTAAATAATTTCCATGGCAATTTTATAGTTTCAACATGGCTAACATTAGCTTTCTCTATGGTAACATTTTTGCTATACTATATTCTTATTTATCTTTTAACCATTTTACTTTATACACTATGGTATTTTAAAAACATATGTTTTATAACATATCTTTCTGATTTAGCCATGGTTGCTAAATTTCATGTAATTTGTACTGTACATGACAGTTTTAATTATGTTAGCTAGCATTAGCATGTTCATAGCACAACTTTTGGTTGTCCTACGTCGTATTATTTTCTCACTTACACATATTTTGTCCTTTATTAATTGCTTACTAACTTTTCATTAGTATTGAGTCATCTTTTATTTAACACTACTGTTAGTTAGTGATCTCAACACTATCACAAACTGCTTAGATATTGTGACTGTGAATGTTCTTGGGCAGGGCCGTAGTAACATGGGGTGTTTATAACTTTATTTTCATCTACCCGACCAGAGTGATCACCCATCTCCAGGAAAACCATTTCAAGGGGGTGTTTTCGAAGCCTTCCTTCCTGACTGCGAAAAGGCAAGGAAGCTTCTGCCCAGGCTGGAGAAAGCCTTCAGGCAGGGACTTGTCTTCACTGTGACCTACAGAGACTCAAAGGCCAAGGTCACTTGGGACAGCATTCCACACAAGACCAGCCTACATGGTGGGAAATCAGGGTGAGTGGAATCAGTGGGAATCACATCTATATGAACATCACAATGTGTGTTTTTAAATTTAACATTTCTTTTCTTTGTGTATCTCCCCGACAGCAATGGTTATCCAGATTCTTCGTACTTAAATCGTTTGTCTGAGGTTTTGAACTCCCTTGGGATTGGCGAGCAACCCACCATTTTCCGAAAATAATCCGGAGTTCATACTTTCTTGCTTGCTTTATTTATAAAATTGCTGTTCTTTAAATGTTTCGAGTAGAGTGTTGGCTGTTCTTCAGATGAAGGCAGAGATATTGGATTTTTGTTTTCCAAAATGAAGGTCTAAGTCCTGCCTTGATCTTTTTTAAACATTCCTAACATTTATGCTAAACACCACAAATATAATTTTATACTTTGTACAGACATTTCATACAGTAAATTGTTGTTTAATGAACTTTAAAGGATAAAATGTGATTGTTTTTTAAGGACTCTCAGTGTTTGGGTACTCTCCAACATAGAGAGAGTATTACTATCTGAACAGAAATTACAAAGTTAAACTGTTAGGATTTCCCCAAATGGGGTCTGTGGATAGACTGGGGTCGAGAGACATTGGTTTGATCGGACACTTTAGTCGTTCAAAACAAAACAAAAAACATTGAAGATCCCTGATTTAGATTGTGTTCAACCTGCTCAAAATATCATTACAAATGCCATGTAACATGAACCAAGAACCGAACTGAAATGCTTTGAGGTTTCAAAACTACTTAGATGATTTACTTTTGAATAGTTTGTTGGACCTGCAGATTCTACCTGGTAACCTTGAAAAACAGCACCATGTGTAAACTGCTGATTTTAGCTTGTAAGGGAGTTGTCACAGGTCATTGTTTTAAGACAAATTGTACATGTATTTCCTCCTCTGTTTATATGTATATATATAAGATTGAGCAGCGAAATAAAAAGTTCATTTCCTGACATTTTTTTTGTTATGCTTTTTTATTAGTCCTGGAAAACATGTAAGGCATATGGTAACATCACACACTGAAGCATCACAAGCTCTAGGGGCCATGTGGACACCATGGCACCACGTAGTAAACCCAGAGTCAAGCACAGAAGCAGCATCTTTTCAAAGGGTTTAAATAACAAAGTCAAGACGAGAAGAGTGTTTGCAACCACTAAATGAAACCCAACGAAAAAAGAAGGAAAGAGAAGAGGGTTAGAAATCAGCTGGTTGGCTAGGATTTTACTTTTTAGTTTGAAATTACCACTGCTGACTGTACACTAATAGGGAAATCATAGCAGGAAAATATGTGAGTTTCTGAAGCATTCCCAGAGTATCATGAAGGTACCAGCTGGCCATGCTGAAGGTGAAGACACAGGTGGCACAGAGGGCAGTGGATTGGCTTTACTTGGCAACTTGATAAGTCGAGGAGGACATTCTACTACTTGACATTATGCCTATACATGAATAATAAACAAGGGTGGGAGATGGCAAACTGCACACTCTTTTTCCTTTGGTAGACTAAAACGACCCAGCTATCAGTGCCATGTGGGCGTCACCTCACTTTACTTGGGTTACAAAGCTAGAAGTCTAAATGTGACCCAAGTAAATTCAAACGGTTTGAACTGGGCACATCTTGCGACCCTCATTGGTTACCAGTTGCAGCTTTCTCACATTGGAGCAATTTCCCTAACGAACTGAAGGATCACTTTTGAGCCCACCATCACTCCAACCCACCAACACTGGGTGGAATGGATCCTGTTACTGTACGTGACAAGCACAGCCAAATTGCAAAACCTTCACAACAGAGAAACACCAGCTGGGAGCAGGTGTGACTGTTTGGGTTCTCAGGATGGACGTGTGGAAATGTGTTTGAAAACGATCCAGCACTAGCGCTTTTGTTGAACATGCGATGGAGTGAGTGAAAATGCATGTGATGTTCTGTGCAGAGATGTTTGGTGGAGTGAGTGAAAATGCATGTGATGTTTGGGTTTTTTTTTTACACAATAAACACTCTGATTTGAGAAACACAGCTGAACGATGGGATTCTGTGAAGGACCCAGGCTAAAGCATGCCGTGACGAAAAGATGAATAACAGTTGAAACCGAACTGTCTTTTAGTGCAAGTTTTAATTCTAAAACCATGTGTGTTAAGTCTATGAAATCTAATACTGCAAACAATGAATTATAAGTGCCTTGCTCAGGTGTCTAAAATGCCTGGGAAACTTTTTGAAAATGCTGTACAACATAGTTTTACCATGGTGGAAAAGCAGTTAGGCTGCAGGCCAGAGTAGAAGGGCTTGGTCTGAGGAAACCCAGTAAACACCCACCCCACTGATTGAATTCATCTCAAAAGCATCTCGCCTCAAAGAAGAACTAAGTGGGAATGTTAAAAGAAAAAAAAATAATCTGTTTTTCAAATGCTGTTGCAAGCATGCAATCAAATTCCAGATGTCAGAGTAGTGTTTTCCTTGGTATGAATGTAACTGGAGAGGAAAGGTTGCAGGATGATTGTCATAGCCAACCTGCAGGTGAGTGGACACTGAAAGGACTCTAGGCTGATCTGAGATCAGCTGTAAAGCGGAAACGTTGAGTCTGACGTTGGCCAACACTCTGAGAAAACATCTGCTCCCTCAACAGAAACACGAGCCAAACACTGAAAATCGGACAAAAGTGATGTTTTTTGGAATGGTAAATGTAACTTTTTTTTACATTTTAATACTGACATTATTATTAAAACAGAAAGTAGGATTGAACCTGGTGGGCTTAGAGACTATATGTAAAATAAACACAGCCTTCCATTTGTCAACTGTGATGAAACCAAATGTTTTGCTGGTTTAAACACCTTCTCTCCTGTGATATAGTCTACAGATTTGTTTGTTGTGTAAAATGAAATCCACAAAGACACTGTACTGCTCTCTAGTCTCTCTTGGAATTGAAGTCTCTCTCTTTTTTTTTAAACACCAAAAATGCAGTTCTGGCTACTGTAACCACTGAGGAAAGTGACTCCAGAGAAGTCCAGATTCTCGAATGAAAATACTGAAAATCCATATTCTTCAAGATCATATTAGTTTTACTTCCACGAACAAGTTTTGAACTGTAATTGTACGCTTTAGAGTCTAAAGGCTACCTAAGCTAGCTCTACATCTCTACCTTTTTGTCTACTGTAACACAACTGGACACCCCTTGAAGAGTGTGCTACGATTGGTAGTCTTCAACAAGCATACTGAAGACGACAGTAGAAGTGAAAGTTTGTGGACAGACCTTTTACTTTGTACAACTGATTCCAAAACATTTTTTTTTTGTAGCATAGCTACATGACATGCTAACATCATTTCAGCTGAGTTCTTGAACTCTGAAAGGCCCTTGTTTGAAGAGCGACGTAGCACTTAGCCAAGTTAGCCTCTGGAATAGAAGGTACTGGGATGGACTGCCTTTTGTTTGAACATGTACTAGCTGGACAGGCTACGATTCACAAGTGCTGTACAAGAAGTCGTTAGGACAGTGATTACTGATACTATGAATCAAATCAAATTGTAATTTCCTTTTCCTATAAAGTTCTAATGTCAACACCAGCCTCATTTCTTCCAGTCCACCTCTGCCGTAGCCAACAAATGACCAGCCCATTTCCTAAACATGGCTGTGTTTGAAAAGGTGATAAAGCACAGTGAAAAGGATGTAAATATTGATGGATGAGCCCCATGTTGAGGTATGCTTTGTGCATGAACAGGCACAGTGCAGGCCGATGTTTGAGCAAGACTCCAATCAGTCAAAAACAACACGTTTTCCGTGTAGAAAATGGTCTCAGCACCTGTGAGTGTATGCAGTACAAATCCGACACACCGGGAACTCCTACTTCCTTTTAAAGTTGACGGAAATGCATCCAAAAGCAGAATTGTTCTTCAGATTTTTTATGCACTGTTTATATTGAAAGCATTGACAGAGGAATATACATACAATTTGGCACACATGGTTCAGACCAACATAAAGACTTCATCACATTTAAAAGGAGTGCAGGTTGGAAAGTCCCCACGTAGAGGGTTTGATATTTGAACTTTAAACCCTTGAATAACCAAACAAAAAAATATTAAGGTAAATTAAAATACATAATAAGTAAAACATCCTCTTTTTTTTTTCTTACTGAAGCGTTTTGTTTCTTACATGGCACTCAGAACAGAAGCACCGTCCACAGGTTCACAAAGGGAGCCCAGCAGATTAGAACAGAACACTAACCAGAGGCTGACAGGACACAGTCACTCCCCACACCAGCGTGATGGTCTCACTCCAGCCCAGTTCACTCCGTCCTGCTCCAGGTTTTACTTCCCACACCAAAGAATGGAGGAATACTTTTGTTTTTTAAGCTGCTACCCAGAAGAAGTTGGACCCAGACTCCGACCGGCAACTGACACTGAGGAGACTTGACGTGACCCTGTATGTGTGTGTGTGTGTGTGTGTGTGTGTGTGTACCACCTGTAGACGCTCAGTTAGCCTCTGCAGCTGATACACTCGGAATGAAAGATGGGAAGCAAACCTCAGGCAGAATCAGAGTCTGTGTGGGACTGGAGTGTGACCATCACACTTGTAAGTGCATTAAGATCAGCGAGCAGAGTGCAAAAATACCAAAAAAAAAAAAAAAACAAACGGCCCTGGAAACACAGGCCTCTTATCAGACGGGGAAAGAGAGAGTGAGTAAGAAGAGGGGAATGGCATGGAGCGGAGAGGAGTTAGGGTCACATGGTGAATGAAGCAGATGTGGAGTGGAAGCTTTTAAATCCTGACACATGACCTGAGGACGCACACACATCTTCACATATGATGGCACACCACACACGGCACATGAGGGAGGCCACTCATGCTAACAACAATTTTATTTATTTTTTAACTATTTTTTTTTCAAACACTTTGTTGTTGTTTTTTTTTTACAAAGTAACTAGTCACCATCTGAGTCTCAACGCTTCGGCCGGGCACACAAACAGGCAGAAGAGCAGAAGGGCAGTCAGGCATGGAAATGTTAATACCCACCCACATTAAAGATTGAGACTCCACCTGGTGGGTTTTGAGATGAACTCTTAAGGATTAAACCTTTAGGCTTTTAATATGGCACCAGGTGGGAACAAATTCAAACAGGGAGGAAGCTGCTTTCAGCCAACACACTTTAAACTTCGCATGCTAACAGCGCTAGTGATAGTAGCAGGGCTGCAGGAAGCACTGACCAGGCCTTAATATCTTCAGTTCAGGCTGCTAACTGCTAACACCGCAGGCTGCATTAACCAGCAAAAGAACAAAATAATGTCCTTATTGGCAGAACAACGTAAAATAACACTAACTCGAAAAGAAAAATCAAGCACTCCTCTAGTCGGTATTATGTTTTTGGTGTATGATAGTTATTGGACCAGAGAGACCAAATTAAAACTGCAATGAATGCAGATTACTGAATTATAGGATGAAACATGACCATGTCGATATATTGGTCTCCACCGACTGTTGGCAAATAGGGTTATACAGGGAGAAAGGAGAGACATGGGGAGTCAGAGGAACAGAACAGTGCCATCTCTGATGAGTCTGACGCCTGTTGCTATGCCGACCAAGAGAGTGAATGAGAAAGAGAAGAGGCAAAAGGAGAGAGAGAGAGAGAGAGAAAGAAAGAGAGAAAGAGAGAGAGTATGAGAAAAGGCAAATATGGACGCTGGCTGCAACTGAATTGAATTCTTCCCCCAGGTCAGGGTGATGGACAGGCCTGTAGCCGCTGTAAGAGCAGCAAAATACCATGGAATGCCTCCGGAGGGATCAGAGGACGGGGGTTGAAGTAGGGGATGGGAGGGTGAGTAGGAGTGGTAGTCTGATCCACAGGAAAAAAAACAAAATGTTATTCACCTTCTGAAATCGCTCATCGCAGACTTTTCCCTGTCTCTGCATAACAGTGGCTCCTTCATCACATTCTGACGTTGTGTTTACGCCAGTGCATTGGCGGCTTGTTTGTGCAGACAACAAATTCTCTCTTAATTGGCACGGTCCTCTTCTTGACAACAGTTGGGAAGCTAGAAAAATCTGTAACTAAGGAGCAAGAAACTGTGCAATGATTTCTCCCTCTCTATTCAGCAAACACTGCATAGAAAGGCTATTATTCTTCACATTCAGGCGAGCAGTGCAGGAGCGCAGCCACTTCTCAGACATAACTGAAGGTTAGTGGGAACAGACGCATAAAGGAGCTGATTTAGAGGAAAAAACACCAATTTTAAGACCTCGAGGCGCTGACCCCAGATTATCAGTGAGCCAAGCTGCATTATGATCAAAATAGTGATGCAACATGGAGAAGAGTTGACCAATCAGAGGCTTCTCGGACTCATTCTCCATGACATACCGATAAACACTGGACACCAGTGTGGGTGGGTGTGGTACTTTGTTTTGTTTTTTTTCTGCCTCCCTGTCTATATGCCTGTCTCTGGGCTACGGCCTATGAGTTGGTGTGGGGTGGTGGAGGTGTGGGAGGTGAAGGAGACTGGAGGAAGGGAGGAAGGGGGGGGTGACAGGGGCCTTAGGACAGTGAGGGCCAGGTTGCTGGGTGAGAAAGAGGAGGAGGAGGAGGTGGCAGGTGGAAGTCAGAGCAGAACAATTTAGCACAGTGGGAGTTAATGTGCGGAGAGGTTTGGGGTTCAAGGGTGGGGTCCGAGCGCCAGTCAGCGGTGATTAATGACTAGCAAAGGAAACAATAATGTGTTCCTAAGCCTGGACTTATCCACAATTCTCGACAGCTTCCTAATCAGTTTCTTGACAAATGAAGCAAGAAAGTTTTTTTTTTCACGAAATGTAACAAGGCAAAAGAAGGAGGTTCTCTTTTACCAACATGGAGGTACAACAATTGCTGTATATAGGAAATGGACGTAGCCATCAGTGAAGATTTGAAAAAATAAAAAAATAAAAAAAAAACACAGGAAGGAAGTCATTTAACTTCTTCTTACCTGATTTTTAAAGTAACACAAACGAAAAGAGTTAATAGTCCTAACTGCTGATTTTCCGTCTTTTATGTCTTGAGGTGGTTCCATTTTTGTAGTTATGGTCACACCCAAGGAAAAAACAATACAAACACATCCTTAGATCTAAGTCTTCAGTCGTTATTGGTAAGACCCAAATAGCTGATCCAAGATGGCTGACAAACATATTGTATTTAACCATTTTATCTGTGTGTGATCTTTCTTGTATGTCACATTGTCAAGGTTTAATGTAGTTTAAGAATGACACAACAATCTGTTAAAGACGCAAACCATCACAACCATTAACTCCTTCAGGACTGTGTACTGTTAATATAAATGAAGTAAGAAGTAGTATCATGTACCCACAGGCGTCCATCGGCATCTTTGGATTTCAAACAGCTCGAAGCTGAATAGCTACGCCTTAAATTTCTTATAATTCATTCTTTAAGTCGATACGTCGGGGAATGGAGGCAAAGCCAGGCCTAAGGAATCAATCACC
>NC_024323.1:9880158-9897453 GCF_000523025.1 Cynoglossus semilaevis | reverse complement strand
TCTTACCACCACCCCACACCATATACCCTGCTCCCAGGACACAAACTCCCTGCTGGTCTGCTTGACTATCCCTCCCTCCCTGTCGCTCACTTCTCCTCCTTCTTGGGCTCCTCCTTCTCTTCCTCTTTCTTCTCCTCCTTCTTGGGCTCCTCCTTCTTCTTGTCATCCTTCTTCTCCTCCTTCTTGGCATCGTCCTTCTTCTTGTCGTCCTTCTTCTTGTCGTCTTTCTTCTTGTCGTCTTTCTTGTCCTCCTTCTTGGGCTCCTCCTTCTTCTCTTCTTCGGGCATCGGCTCCGTGGTGAGGATGACCTTGCCAATGTTGTTCCTCTCCTGCATCTTCCTCATGGCATCACCCACCTGGGGGAGAGATAAGGAGAAAGACGAAAGATAAAGAAAGATAAAAAATATATAAAACGTTGGCATCTCTGTGCTTCACTTTCCATGAGCATTTTCAGCCAATTTGAAAATAGTGTTTCTCAACACAAGACAAGAGCAAATCATTAAGGGCTGATACCATCTCCAGATCTGCGTTTGGACACAAGCTACTGGCCGCGTGCTCTGAGCACACTGACGACTCGGAAAATGTTGCCTAAGACTGAATCAGGCGCACAGGAAGCGAAACAGCAGCCCGGGTTCAGACACACTAATAAATTCTCTGGGCTAAAGCTCATCGGAGTCGTACAGACAGACATGGGGAATGTTGTCTGTACAGATCAGAGTTTTTAGTCTATGTGGACGGGAGGTTCAATTCTATCCTGCCAAACACAGCATACAACCAGTGTCTCAGCTGACTGTCCTGCCTGTGGTCCAGATCTGTCTCCTACTGAAAAAAGTCCAGCACAGCATAAGGAGGAGATTCAGACAACATCAAGGAATCTGTGTAAAGAATCAATCAGTTTTACATATAGAATAAAGTTGTGGCTAATTAATACATAGTTAATCAAAGATTAAATCACTCGTTTTATTTATAAAGCATTTTTTGAAAGAATAGAGATTTCAGTGAAAACATTATTTGTGAATCCACCAGACTCTAGCTTTTTATGATCTACTCTATTTTCGATAATGGCTTTTTAAGAATGACTGATGTGACCGCCCACGTACATTAATAATGTACAGTCATGTCGTGTCGCTGCTGCTCAATAATAATCGCCTCAATATTCTTTTAATTGGACAGAAATACTATCAGGACCAATAAAATGATCGGTGCCGGTGCATTAACTACCAGTCCAGCAATAGAGGTCACTGCAGATGAATTATTAATCAATAAAGCACTGTGGGGAGGCGGGGCCTCATCACAGCACACTCCACAGGTATGAAACTCTGCCACTGTAGTCAGCAGTGACTTATTCAACATTTATCAAAGAGAATTTGGGAGCAAAGTCACAGTTTTTCTTTTGTTTAAAAAAAATGAAACAAGCCTTTCTATTCCTCCTGATCCAGAGAGGGCTGGATCCCACCGTCTGTCCTAATGACAAGAGGAGAGTCCCAGCCTGAGGAGCCCCACCCTTGTCCTTGACCACCAATATCTGTCCACTGTCCGTTCTTGTCCCCATCACTCGGCGAGGCAGGCAGACCACCTAGCGACCAACACCACGGCAACAGGACGATCTCCTAGCAACGTAAGGCCTAGCTGCAATATGGCCCCGATGACTCAGACACATGGGAAGGAGGGGAGGTGGGGGTGTGGGTGTCAGAAGAAATGGATATATGGGGTTAAAGGGGACAGCGCACGCCGCAACTGGTGTCGGCCTGATGAAGAATACGCATCGATGAAAAGTGGATAAAGAAACGATGGGGGGGCGGGGGCCAGGGGAGGAGCCGAGGCGCTGGGGAGCGATTCCAGGAATGATGACGAGTGATCATCATCGAGCGACCGAGGCTCCGTCAGAGATGACTCCGCCCACTGACCATTAGTCACATGTCGGCCTCTTGTGCTCCTCTGGACTGTGGACTGTTTACTGATACACTGACATGACTGTTGGTCCGTCGGTTATTGGTCTGCTCCCCGTGGAGAGTGCTGGTCGTTCATTGATAAACGTTTGATTCTCTAATACAGCCTTGGCTCATTTCACTTCCGAGTCTTTTTTAACACCTTTTTCAATTTTATGTGTTATGATATTTGGCACTGCTTTTACATTAAATCCACTTCCTGAAGTCATTCGTTCTGAGGTTGAGCTGAGGGGCAAATTAAACAGAGCAGCAATGCTGAAAGATTTTAAGGTGGTATTAATATCTGCTGTAAAGTTTAGACTCATATTTGTATCTCTTCTCTGCAGGGCTTCCTAAGGTTTTATTCATTTACTTTTGAAAGGGAGGCTGAGAATCGGACAGAGGATAAAATAAAATGCATTTGTTCAGATAACAACAATCCTGGCAGCATTCTGTCTTTTTATAATAATATATGCATTAATAATACTATACTATTACAAATCTTCCCTTTTCTGTTAAAACTAAAAATCACTCCTTCCGTTTGTTTTATCTCATTTCAATCTTTCTTTCTTTCTTTCATATCCAACGGGGCACCTCCCTTCGACAGACGCACACACTAAAGGATGTCACCATAGCAACAGGAGCGAAAAAAGCAAAAAAAAAAAAAAGATACACTGTGCTGTTTGCCAGAAGAAGCAGAGGATACGGCGAGATGGAGAGAGACAAGGGAAGAGAGAGAGAGAGAGAGAGAGAGAGTTAATAAAAGAGAGAGACAGAGCCTGATATGAGGAGTGAATGGGCAGATGGGGGAGGCAGAGAAAGAGCGTCAGATGGCGGATAAAGACAGCGGGTGTTTCTCTCTGGCTGCCGTTGAAGCAACTGACCAGCACCGACTCTGAGAACAGTAGATGTCAGCCTCTGACTCCCTCTCCCTCTCTCTCTCTCCCTCCCTCCCTCTCTCTCTCCCCCTCCACATTTTTCATATTCTCTATTTCTGCATAAGACCTTGCAGGGTTAATTCTGCCAAGTGACAATGTGACTCTGTGTCTTCTTCTCTCTCCCTACACAGTCCACTTTGTGTCCACTTTGTGGACAAACCACACATAGTGAATGGGACTATGGGCAGTATCTGGGCCACGCCCAGCTTCAGTGGATCCTATGGCGTCGGTCATTTACGCTCATTCTGCCTGACTGGGTAGGCAGCACATGGTGTCAGGACACACGGCGCTCCTGTGTTAATCCGTGTCACATTAAATCATTATGTCCAATTAAAACAGAAGACATGGAAATATGTAGAAACCATCAGGCTTGACAGAATGTGAAGATCTCATCAAAGTAACAGACCCTGGTTATGAAATATGGAAATATTACGTAAGACACTGGAAATGAGACGTGAGTTCAGTGGGTTTCCTCTGCACCTAAGGTAGAGCAGGACTGTTTCCCCCCCCCCATCTCCACCACTGGTATTTTCACTATACATATTATTAAACGTTATGCAAAACTGTTTGTTTTCATTCATTTTTTTTAGATTCAAGATTTTCCCCAAGGCAGGAAAAATCGAGGGACTCTAAGTTTGTCTTTTTAGTCAGTAAATAACACGTGGAGTAAGCCAGGGCATTTCTGTGGGTGACAAGACTGCTGCTGAATTTTTTCTTTTTTTTTCATCCAAGTGGGAGTTATTTCATGAGCATGTCGTGTTTTAGCTCTCATGGCAAGGCACTCATTTCAGATATCTGTTCTAAACTGAAGAGTTTTTTTTTTTTTTTACAGAACATTGTGTTTAATTTGTGAATTAGGTAAATGACATAGGAATCAGCCGTCACTCACCTGTTCCAGATGCCAAGTGGAGTCGATACGAGGCTTGATCTTGTCCTGCTTGTACAGATCCAGAATGGAGTTCATGGCCTCGGTGATCAGCTCCGTCTCCCCCTCCAAATAGCCCAAGTGGAAACCGCACACCGACTTGTTCCCCTGGATTAAGCTGAGCGTGTGGATGGAGAACTGGTGGTACCAATTCTTGGCCACTGCGATCAGGTTCTTCTTCTGGCCTGCCAGCATGTTAGCCGCACCTGAGGGAGGGGGACAATGAAAGAGACAATAAAAGGGTTATGGTGGGGATGATCAATGGGTGGAAGGCGATCAGCATTGCTCCATGGGTTTTGGTCAAATGTATGTACTGATATTGGGCTGATTTATAATAATTGTATTTATGTCTGTGAATAGTTTCCTTTGTGATCGACAAAAGGAGCCTGGCATAAGAAATGTTGTCTTCGGTAAACCTTCCAACTGGACAGTGAATCACACTCTGTGTCCAATCAACCTCCGACCTGCTCCACTGTTGCCCGCGTCCTGTCTTTTGGCAAATCATTTTTCCACTGAAGCCAAATATATCCCATTTGACTCTTCAGTCCACGGCACCTGCTGCCTTTTGTCCCCTGTTTCTGTCAGAAGTAGAGCCACTTGGCCTTGTTTCCACGTTCACGTTCACTAATAGATGCCATTCATCAGTGACCACATCTGGCCAAAATTTGCCCGACAACAGATGGACTAACCTGGCACCTGCTGGTTTCTACCTGTTCCAAGCTGTGGCGCCGTTGAACGTCTTCTGATATAGGTTTAGTGAGCTTGATATATCAGCGGCCCCCAAACCTTTTTTGGTACCAAGGACCTGTCGGCCGGTATTACCAATTACTGTGGACCGCTAACACTGTGACATCATTGAAGGATCGTGAAATTTTCAAAATAAAACATCTTTTAGACTTTATTCTGTTAGTATCAGAGTCTGAATGACCTGTTGTTTTGAAACATTTTTTTCACTGTGTCTCACTGTGGCCTGGTACCAAATGACCTACGGACCAGCACCGGTCCCCAGACCGGGGGTTGGGTACCCCTGTTTTACATCTTTTGCAGCAAACCACTGCATCGATGATTCGCAATCTTAGTATTTCTTTGGAATTCTTCCAAACAGCTGCTCCAAACAGCAGTGTGAGTAGAACCTCAGTCTAATCAGAAGTATTTCCTAGTAGAGACCCTGCTGTGGCTGGATAACTACCTCGTACCTGTTACTCTGCTCAGTCCTGACCTCTGACATACTCTCTTCTACAGCTTCAGTAGTACAGATACTACAGTGAGCTGTTTATTTTCTGCTAAGAACTGAGTTTAAATAGTCATATAGGAATGCTGATCACTGCACCTGACTGTAAGAATACGAACACTCTGACTAAACAAAATAAATGATGGGTTGGTAATTGACATTCGTTGTCATGACAACTTCTCTCTTTTCTTCTATTCCTTTCTTCCTCACGACAGCGTTCGACCTGGAAATATCTCGGGCACTTGAGCGCTGGCGGGAACGACATCACCTTTCTGTCCCCATCTTCACCCTCCGCACTCTCGCAATCTCTTTCTCTTTTTCTCAGGAGAATATGTGGACACAAAGACGTCTCTGAGAGGAGGGAGAGACCCAGCCCGCTACATTCAGACGCATTCCAGGGTTTGTGTGCATAGAACGCTCATTGTTCAGTGGTCGCATACTTGTGATGAACTGGAAAAGAAGCAGCAGCCAGTACGGAGGAATTGGGCAGGCGGGGTTGCAGCTGAAGGGGGGAAGTTCTGAAGGGGTGACAGAGAGGGTGAATAGGCGAGGGTGGGGGGGGGGGCACCTTGCTGGGTAGTGGGTTTTTGTGCAACATGCAAAGGCTCAGCCCTGTTCTCTGTGAATGCCGAACCTGCCCACTGTTGCATACATGCAAGAATTTCGCAGATTGGCACTGCAACACAGCAGGCTCATAACGGCCTTCCCACAGATGACACACAGAACACCGAGGTCACACACGCTGCCCACCGGGACGCAGCTTTACTCCACATCATCTGTGGCCGTGCTGCTACTGCGTTAAAGTGGGACACTTTATTTTCATGATTCCTTGATAGAAGTCCTTTAAGTGTGTGACCAGGCTGAAAACCCCATGAAGGTTGTTTGTTGTGGTTGAATGTTTAAGATAGTCTTGGAGTTTATTTTTAACATGAGTCAGGAGTTTCCTGTGTTTGGTCATCCTAATGTGGATTCCAACCTTACAAAACTTGTATAATTAACTCCTGGCTCTAAAAATGACAAAACCTCACCAATTTAACTATTGAAATACATTTATTTGACTATTTTGTGGTTAAATTTGACTAATTGTATTTTTTTGAAACAAGCTTTGAGCACGTATCGAGACCCATATTTTAAAAGTCACAAACTCAATAACCCGAGTCAGTAGACATTATTTGTAAACTCCTGGGAAACAAAAATGATGCGAGACGACCCCAAAAAAATCTCTTGCGGCCCACCTCAGGGTCGCAACCCAGTCTTTGGGAAACAATGGTCTAGCAGCAACAGCATAGTTTGTGTGTAGTGTGGAAATTTTAAGGATATAAACGGCATTAATCTGGACCAAGGCCACAAGGAATAAAACACTCACAAACAGTACACACTCACCTGGAGAAATGTCACACACACGGGGAGAACACGCAAACCTGAACTCGTGACATCTTTCCTGTAAGAATACTCACCGTTTAATTATAGCCTTTAGCATCGTATGTGTAGATGTCGGTTAAGTTTTGTAGGTGTCAAATCTGACTCACAGGAAATGAATAATTTCGTTCGTTTACTCACCGTAAGTGATTAATTTACCCATGGGCTTCAGCAGGTTGTAGGCCTTATGGGTGTCTGATCCGCCGAGAGGGTCCAGGATAATGTCCAGTCCTGAGTTAGTGAAGATAGAAAAATGATGAATACAGTGAATTAAAAATGATGATGGAGAACTTTCAAATCTCTTCAGCAGCTCCTTGTTGTTTTTTTTATTCTTGATCAGTCCATTGTAAGACATGGTACATACAGTAAGCTGTCTCTCCATCATTGTTCGCCCTGTTCCTTTGTGCACTGATTAACAAAGCAGAGAGTGAAGCACGATAACCGGACCATTAAGGCTCCTCAGTGTCTCATTAATATCGGACCACGGCAGCTCAGCCTTAATAATGTTCCTGTGTGCCAGAGGGGACTCCTCAAATTGGGCAACCCTTGCTTTCACCACAACGCCCTGGCTCTATTGATTCGGAGAGCCTCGCAGTGGGGCACCGCCTTCACCGCGACACAGACGAATTGACAGCGAGCCAAAGACAGAAGGGAGAGGTAGTGAGCGCCACATCGATCCAGACTTCTAATTAGATACATTCTGTCTAAAGTGTCAGTTCTCTCTTTCCTCCTATTTGTCTGTCTCTCTCTCTGTGCTGCAAAGGACAGAGACAGTGGGACTAGGAATTAAGCCTGCGGCATAAAAGGTCTCTGCGTCCAGCTAGGAACACAGTGGTAGGCACAGGCGAAACAGGAACTGGACGCCACCCCCCCCACCCCACCGTTTTGCTAAAAAGCAGCATTTCTCGTGTATTTCCACACCCGAAGCAGCGCCGCTTAGTGCAAGGATTAAGCTTAGTCTCCATAAATGCTTTGATTCCTACCATGCGTAAGATCTGTGTCATGAGTAACAGGATAAAATAGTTCCAGCTACAGAACTGGAGTTAACTCTTTTTGTCCCTTGTAAAATATTTTGTATTATGTTGTTTCAGGGAACAAAAAGATAATTTCCAGGGCAAATTCAAATGATACAGCAAACTACTCTCTGCTAGGTTATTTTTTATAGTGCTATGCAACAAATAGCAAAGGCTAGGTAATATATATATATATATATATATATATATATATATATGTAATGTAGGTTATGACGTCTTCTACGTATTATTAGGAGTAGTAGATGTATATGTAATGTGGTATACTTAAACGAAATTACAACAAAAACTATACAATATATATATACACATATATATATATATACCCCTGAGTCACACTGTTTATCTATCTATTTATTAGCTGTTCGTGGTGTACGACGGTGAAACATCTCACCTTTGGGGCTGATCTTGCGAACTTCGTCCACGTAGTCCTTGGTGCGATAGTCGATGGGATGTGTGACACCGCCCTGGGTGATGGTCTCATGTTTGCTGGCTGATGCTGTACCAAACACAGTCACATCCTTCACTGTCTTGCACAGCTGGGTGGCTGCAGTACCCACACCGCCTGAAAGAGAGAAGGTGGAGTCGGTCATGCCCCGCTGATGAGGAGAAGCTGCCTGGGTGCAGACTTACATGATACATGTCCAAAGTCTGGCCTGAGGGCTTTCTACTGTGTACTTTAAGTTATTTTTTTGTAATATTTATTTGCTATAAAGTATTAAATGGCACTACACAAACATACATTTCTACTTCCATTCTAATCATTTCAACTACTATTGCTAACTTTCAGCCATTTTAAGGCTAAAAATAATTCTGATATGTCAGTGGTTTCTTTTGTTAGCTTTGAATATTTTTTTCAGGTTACTTTTAGAGTATAATAAGCAGCATTCAAATTGCTCCATGTTGTGGGTTATCAACCTTTACGCTGAAATACATAAGTAAAAAAGTTGATGTTCTTTAGAGAAAAATGGTTTACGCAAAGTTTACTGACTTGTGGCCTCTTGACCTTTGTGCAGGTCAACCAGGCTGAGCTGAGGATGTTTAAGACGGCACCAAGAACCCCTTGTCCACAGACATTTTCTTTTACAGGTAAATGTGATTTACGTTATTAAGTTATTGGTCCAAATAACACAGTCGATAACAATGTGGACGTGTTTTGCTCCCAGTAATGTGAAGACACAATCACATTACACTGGCCAGCCTGAGGAGAACAAACCCCCACTTTAACACACAGAGCCATGCACATGATGGTGTAGGGTGACAAATGTAGCTGAAATGGCAGGTTTATTTTTTTTTCCTTCCTGTTGTTCAACACAACACTGAGAAAAAAAAAGTCTAAGAAGAGAAAAAGTAACCGAGGTTTCAGATACACTGTGAAAGAGGAAGTACTTGACTGAGCAAACGCAGCCTTTTGTATCCAAACCAACTGAACACCTGTGTTACACTGTTTCAGATAGAAAACATTGTAAGGACTAAGAATGGGGTCCGTGGTATCTGTGACTGTGCTCGCTGTATTAGAACATGTGTACACAGAGGCAAAGAGCCCGGGCCAGTGTTTGCGAAAGCAGCCAAAGCAAGAAGTAATAGGTTACTGATAAGCAGGGCCTTGTTTGACTCAGGGACATGAAATGAACGGTTTCACTAAAGGGCACGACCAAGTAAAGAGCAGATCAGATCTGATACATGACTAAAAAGAGGGAGGAAGAGTGGGTTTGTACTCTTGAAAGTCTTTTGATGTGTTTGAGTTTGGAGACCAAACGGCAGCCGTGCCTTTACTGCACTTCTGTAGCCACAAAACCTGTATTACGGTATAGATGTGTGTGGGTGTGTGAAAAAAAAATCTTCCGTTTACCCAGGTTCAGGGACGAGATCGAAGATTTTTCTGGGCTTTGGTCTCGCAGTGAAACAACAGAAACAGTTGGATACGAGTGTTGCTGCTGTCACTGTGATGAAACATCAACCATCTCCTCCAGTCCTCCTCTAGTGAGAAGCCAGGTTTTTTGTTGCCAGGGAAACCTGGGCCAAATTGCCAACAATGACTAAGCAGAGGCAGCCATTTTCTTTCATTGAACGCTCCCCTACTGAACGTGTGTGTGTGTGTGTGTCATCTGACAGGAACCACAATCTCATCATTTTTACGGATGATTTCAGCATTCTATAACAAACAATTCAATGATGACAAATACTGAGGTCAGTGGGTTTTTCCGTCTATATCTGAAGTAACTATGTGCTCGCACATGATTCTTCTCACGTACATTGACTGTTAATAATGTTTTCGCACACATGCATGTGTCTGAGGGGGGTGTTTCAAGCTGGATTCAATGATTCTGATCAGTTATTTCAAAATAACCTATTGCTATCTCTCTCTGGGAGAAGAATGGGTTCCAGCGCTTTTTCCATCTCCGTCTCCAGACATATGTGAATATAGAGCAACATCAATAATACCATCATAGAAATGAAAAAATAGGCCCTTAAAAATAACTTGAATGAAAACTTATGGGAACATTTGGCGACTTTACTTTTATTGTTTTTTTTAAACCAATAAATCCTTCATGAAACAATCTTAAGAGTTTCAGATCAGTGTTGTATTCCATAATACCTTCCAGAAGAAGATGGACTGTAATGTATGAGTATATGAATGATTGACAGCCAGGTTAGAATTAGACTAGACGAGACTGGAAATGAGTGACTGGGACGTTTGACTCTCGAGTCTCACTGAAAAAACGCATCTGACTGCGTTCATTTGGTTAAAACTCACAGAAAATGGAGCACATAAATCCCAATTTTTCAGCATTTCCTATGACCCATAAAGATGGAGGGACTCACTGACACCACTAAGCTGTGGTCTAGCGCCACCAGATTTCTCCTGTAAGACATTTCTCACATTATTGTCATTCTGATCTCTGACATGGTTGCAATCAAAAATTCACACTCACATCGACACCTACGGTCTGCTCAGAGTGTTCTTTAAACCTAATCTGGAATCTGCATTTTCTGGATTGATGTAGAAGCCGGGGGATATCTTCCATCTGGAAAGACTATCAGTTACCATCGTGGACTGAACTGGTAATCGCAACAAACCAAAAATGTCTGTTGCCAGCTGTATAGAACAGCTAGAACAATTACAACTCCTCGGAATCCATCCTGAATCAACATCCACATTTTATTTTAAATGTCAGTTCTTCCAGCTGCTGCAGCCAAAGCTGTGAACACAGATCTTTCCATAGTAACGAATCAGAGATACAGGTGTGAAGGAGAGCCCTTGATAATGAATTCATCACACCAGGCTCACACACGTTAATATGTAACCGCTGTCATAAACGCAGGGATTTTCACTTTCACTGTAACTACAGAATGACGTCAGCATAACCACAGCAGAGGGGTCTTTAAATGCAGGGTGAGTTGACGGGAGAATCAAAATGCATTCATTCAAAAACTGCTTAAAAAAAAAAAAAAAAGCCATGGTTTGAACACACACAGGTCTGTGCCACGTGAGATGCTGACTGCCTTTGGATTCATATACAATCGTCTGACTCCTGATCGCTCATCACAAGACTGACCCGCTGAGCCAAGAACCTCTTACCACACACACCAAAACACACACACACAAACACATTGTTTTTTTGTGTTTTGTGAGAACGAGCCTTTGCTATACTAAATATTACAAATATTATACATAATCCTAATATTCACTTACTCTAATACCGCAAAAAAAGCATTCTCTCAAAAATGTTTATCTTCATAAGCGCAGCACACAAAGAATTGAGCCGAGAGGAGGGAAATGAATTTGGCAGTAGACTAAAAAAATCCTGTTCTTGGTTGTTTTGTAGAAATCTCGCAGATATGTACAAAGACTCTGCTGTTGCCAATCTAACGCTCCCTGTTGGCTATGGAGCCAAGAAACACCCGATAATGCTGAGACAAAGTGACACAAGACAATCCTGGGAGGATTTCCCCCGAAGGCAGCTGCAGCAAATTCTTTCTGCAAATTGCATTTGTTCCTCTTCAAGATTCAATTGAAACATTTACACTTGCAAATTAGGAAATATACACAAAAAACATCGTTTAGTTCATTCATCTCTCCGTGAAGAGGAAAAGGAAACACAGTGAAACCTCACACTCATACTTATTCTGGCACAAATTACACTTGGCTTCCACAACATGACCCAAAGCAAAGGAGGAATTTTCCCCAAAACACAGTGGAATCCAGTCTTGACACCAGTCTTGTTGTTCCACACCCAGAGTTCACATTGGTCGTATCAGAAATGTTTTGCAGATTCTTTGGATTTGATCCCTGTTTGGCTTGTCTGAGGCTCGGCACCGCTAGCCCAACACCTTTGGTCATGTGACGGCTGAACCTGACTACAACCTAACAGTTGGTCCACCACTCTGACTATTGTGTAGTACAGGATGAGCACTGAGGATGTTGCCTCCCATAACAAGGGAAACAACAGGACTGAGATAAATGTAATCTCTCTGATATTTGACCACTAACAAACAAGATAACGGCACATTTTTAACATGTCCTATAATAGCTACGTGATGTCGTGGCACTAGAACTATTCCACAATATGTACAAACACATCTGGGCATGGACCTTCCTTTCCAGGGCTGATGGTGAATATGATACGCGATAAATCCTTTTAACACAATCCATGTTGCCATTGAGAATTACTTGTCACTATAGAGCCTTATTTTGAAAATGCAACATCTTTTATTTTGGAAGCTCAAGGCTCATCTTATTTCATCGACCTTTGGTCTATCTTTAAATAAGATCCTCCAAAGACTTTTATTTAGAAAAGAACTTGAATGCAGGGCAACAGACAAACCAGGGAACATTATACAATTTTATTATTTTAAATTCAACAACAGCTTTCTACTCTTTTCAGTGCTGACATATAAATTTGAGGCCAAATCTGAGGTCAATATTTATGCCATAATCTCTGTACTATGACCTGGGAAAAGTAAAGAATGAAAGAATGAAAAATGAAATGAACAACATAGAAAAGTTAACTTTGTGTCGTGTTTCGACAATATCTCTAAAATACTTTTTTGCCTGTATTGAACAGTTGGTTTGTTTTAGAAATCTCCAGGCCTGACTTTTGGGGTTGCTGTCAAACCACTTTTCCATGCGTGAGACCAACGAAAACAAAATCTGAAAGTTTTTACCATTTTTGAATTTCGGCCGGGACCTTGTTAGACAGGATCCTCGGTCGAACTCCTCACATGTCGTTTTCGTTTTAATCACACGTCGTGGCTGTTTTGCTATCAGCGCTAATAAAAATGATCATCACTTCACAGTTTGAGCCAGCAGACTTGGCAGAGGAAGTCCAGAGCGTCACATGCGTCTACTGCCAAAGGGTAAGCTGTGATTTTTGTTCTTGTGTTATTTCCTGTACGCCCGTTGCCAAATTTCCTGAAAAACTTGTGTCTTTCTTAGCCTATCATTAGCTTGCGGCTAACGACGCAAGAAATACAAATGCGGCTCCTTTTGTCCGAGCTCTCTGTGGCAGCTTTGCAAAGTCAACAAACCCAAACCAAATGACTGGACATTTGATTTTATTGCCACATCAGCTGCTCTGCAGTGCTTTAGCAGAGCTGTGTAACAGCGATCAGAGCTGAGGTTTGAGATCTGTAAATGTCTTCTCTGGAGTTATTACAGCGCGTTATGTAACCTGGGTGTTTTTCTTGGATGACTGTGTAACGCGTGTGTTCTGCTGTCGCTGATGATGTGTAAAAAGGAGGATGTATAAATTTAGATACTGTGAAAGGGAATTCTAAAAAACAAATCTCAGATGTGACGATGGTCTCTGAGATTTTATCAAAGTCAAAACAGGTTTAGGAAGTTGTATTTCAAAATTCATTTATTTAAAGCGGTTTCTTTTCGTGTGCTTATTTTTGATATATTTAGCTTTGTTATAATCTACTAGCATATTTGGGGCTAACTTAAAATCATTTTCAACTAATGTGTGCTTACTTTTTTTTTTACCAATTTTGGGCTGAATTATAAACACTTTGTTCTCCTTTTACTTACCTTGTTTTTGGTCAACTTGTGTATCACATTAAATCGATGAGCCTACTCAATTTGTGATTTAACATAGAGGCTCTAATTTTAATACATTAAAAAAGGATTAATAATAATAACCATTTTCTAAAACGTAGAAACCTGTTATCTGAAACACAGAGATATACAGACCTATAAACATCTTCACATAACTATCCAAAACGTCCTGCTAAAAATAAAAAAGTGTTGTTTTTAAGCTGAGAAGTAAAACTTGCCCAAAATGTATTGTGACAAATCCGTGGGGTGTGTACTGTAAACCAGAAATAAACAAACAGCCCACAGTTGGGTCACTTCTGTTTTTTCAGTATTTTCTGAGTATTTTCTGCCCATGTATACTGATGCTGTATTCAAATCTCATTTGATTTTTTTATCCATTTTTTTCTTTCTATCTGCAGAAGCTTTACCTCCCCGCCTCCACATACACACAAACACAGGTGGCTTTTCACGTACACCTGCGGCTGTGGTCAGGGGTTAGGTTGGGGGGAGATGGGGTCACTTGCCAGCGCAGCACTCAGAGTGCACAATGTCAAATGTGATTGGCACGTTGGGTTAGCGCGTGTCCTGGTTTCTCACTCTTATCGGCGCAGCTGATCTCCCGGCAGCGATGCCAGGACCGGGGAAACACAGAGACCGTTCAACCACACAGCCCAGACTCCTGCTCAGTGGTCAGACTGAATTAGCATTCTCCAAACTAGGTTAAGACCTCCCAAGCAGACAAAGTGGCGGGAGATAGGAAGAGGGTGCAGAGAAAACTATTTTCAACAGCACACATCCGTTTTTTTTTTCTCAGGTCACCAAGAAACATTGATCTACAGAAGTGAGAAATGTGCAAAAAGACTGTCATGATTTCATGACATAGAGCTGTGACTGCTGGGAAATACTGAAGGAGATAAGAAGGATTTCCTGAAGCATCTTCAGGACTTTGCCAAACACGGTGTAAACGGCAGCTATGGTTATTAGTTGCTTTTTTTTTGGAGTCAGAGCCATTTGAACCGAGGCCCCTGATCAAATCATCCATCAGGCCGTCTTACACTGCAATTTTCTAGTAGCTCACGTCCAGTCTCCACAAAGTGATCAATATCTCAGCCAAACTTTTCACCCAACCTAGATCGGACAACGTTTCGTGGGATGAAATAGTACAGATATGGGACACAATTTTGTCTTTTGGAACAGTTGATTTGGACAAAACAAGTTTGTCTGTTTTAAGAAGAGGACACTGTGTGGCCAACATTCTACTGTTGATACTAAATGCTTAACACTAAAGGTCAATAGTCCATTTCTGTGGGGAGAATTAGTAAGAGTTGTGTGGCCTGTCATTGGGGCCACGCCATGTTTTTATGATGCGGGCTGTCAACGGTCATTCCACAGAGAACTATGGCCAAAACACGTCAAATGTAGTTGTTTGCAGCATGACACGTGTTAAAGTTTGGTCAACATTTGAAGCAATGATCAATTAAATCACTGAGGGTCCTGTAGTTGGATGTTGAAGGACACACCTATCCAAGACGGACAGACTGGTATTAACCCCGCCCCTTACTGTCACACACCACCTCCCAGGGCGTACAGAGCTACAGAGCTAGTTTTTAAGATGATCCCCAGTGCAAACTGGTGGAACTCACGTCGCAGCTGCAGAGTCAGGAAGCTGCCGCGATTATCTGGTTCGGGGGGAAATAAAAGGTTCAATAACGGCAGAGAGGATGTGTGGAATCTGAGAGACAAACCTCAAACACACTGCTGAGGGACTCTGTGAGAGACAATGATTGATAACACATGTCATTTTCTAGACCAAAGCACCTTACAGAGCTGTTAGTGAGTATGTTCTTCAACTGCAGGAAAAACTCCAGCTGGAAACAAACCACAACTCAGCGCCGGTGCCAAGATGCTTTGACGTGCAGTGGGGACGTAGATAATTCTGTGAAGCAAAGTCATTAGATAAACACAGGCCACAGGCTGCTGTGGGACCACCTCATTTCATAAATATGCATTCCACATCTGCAACACAATGCATGACACTTTCAGTCACTCAAGATCTCATAAATAAAGCAGGTGGACGTCACGTTTGGAAGCAGCCGAGCCCCATATGTATGCAGGAATGTGTGGAGTGGGTGGGGTGGCCAGCCAGAGTTCATAAACGTTAGGGCTAGTTCAGGGAGAGGTCAGGGGAAAAGCTATGGGCTGGCAGAGGGGACCAAGGCCCACGAGATTCATACAAATGTCACTGAACTTCCCCTTGCCCAAAGCCCTCGGGGGAGGAAAACCAAAGGGGGAAACGTGTGTATGTTCTTCAGTGATGAGGATGACGAGGACGGATATGGTGAGGTCGCGCAGAGAAAGCGGAGGTTACAGAGGGCTCGAATGGGAAGGAGGGGGAGGAGAGGGAGGAGAGATGAGGATGCAGATGTGCGGTGGAGAAAGGAGGCACGAGGAAATACAACAGGCTATTGTTTAGAGACAGAAAGACAGAGGACAGGACAGGAGCCACGAGAGACGCTGCCGAGGACTAGTCACCAGGGCTCACGTGCACGCATACATGCAATGACATTTCAGGAATGACCTCCGGACGGGGGACGGGTCGAAGCACTGAACTGGTACCGATGGTGGCCAGCGCTAACAAATGAAGCTATTTTAAAGGGAGACTATTAAACAGGTTGGGTCGATAAAGGAAAGAAACACCAAATTTAGCAAGTTGGAAATCTACAGATCCCATACATGAAGAGAAAGTACAACCGGGTGATGTATAAGGTAGAGTAGGAGATTACTAAAGACAAAGTGAGGGCAGCGTTGAGGAGGATGAAGAGTAGGAAGGGAGGAGGTCCATATTTCATGCTGGACTTGAGGGGGAACTGCTAAAGACCTCACATTGTTTAACTCCATCCTGAAGAATGAACGAATACCCCGGAAATGAAGGAGTGCAATATGTAGGAACAAGGGTGATGTGCAGAGCTGTGACTACAAAGTTATGAGATGTGGAAGCAGAATGGAATTATGGGAAGGATCTTAGCTAAGCTAACCTAAAGAGGAAGTGTGGTACGGTATGAGAAAGTCAGAAATGGCGGAAAAACTACACAAAGCTGGTGCAGGACATTTACGAGGAAGGTGAGGCAGCACTCAAGTGTGCAGTCAGAGTGACAGATGGGTAGAGCTGAACTTTACACTAGGGACCAACTCTGAGCCCTTTCAGTCGGTGGTGAAAGTAGAAAGCAAATACAGCAAAAGTGAACCAGGTAAAAATTCAATACTTTTTATATACTTAGTATTAGTATTGTACTCACCACCAGTTTTGCTAACCAGTATTTTTTTCCTGTTTCAATTAAACAAAGAACCAAACCAAGAAAAACGTCTGTGATTCCAGCTTCTTAAATGTAAATATTTGTTGGTTTCCTTATTCCTCTGTGACATGAACAGAATATCTTTGGTTTGTGGCCTAAACTTGTCAACAAAGATTTCTGTCACGTTGTTTTTTCTAAATCGTGCTGCACAATCTCCACCATTGTCTGAATCTATGGTCCGAACATCGGACTAATTAAGCAACCAACTGATTAATCTCCAGCAAAAACAACAACGCTAAGTCATCGCCCACGATGATGAGCATTTTGTTATGATCATCCTAGCGATGGTTCCCAGGGTGGCTGAGCCGTAGGATTAACTTCCTGCCGTGAAAAAGATTCTGGGTTTGCTTCTGCCTAGTTCCCTAAGCCAGGACTAGTGCTATGGCAACTCCTGATGGGGACAAGCTGAAAGTGATTCTTCACGAATCAT
>NC_024323.1:9871852-9879980 GCF_000523025.1 Cynoglossus semilaevis | reverse complement strand
AGTGAAAACACACCTGCTTTTCTTCTTCTCTGAGTGAAACCACCAGTGATATATCAGACAAATACACCACTCAACTATGACTTTTGCGCGATGAGAAGAAGCTTCTCCAGTATAGACTACAAATATGTGAGAATGGAAGGATTTATGGACATAGAGCATCACTGAAATGCATATGGTCGCTGTATCAGAAGCTGTTGACTTTATAGCCCGCAGTGGAATAAATCAAGCTGCCGTATATCAGCTTCACATCAACACATTTATCACAGATTTATGTTTCCTCAACATAAACTGGCCTGGCAGGCATGCTTGTGGAGGCACGTCTGATACACACAGCGCCGTGTGTTTGGAAACGCTGCTTCATGGGAAGCCCTGCGAGACAGTGTGAGGTACAGTAACGACGGGCTAATACTCTGTGTGGTGAAACTGGGCGTGTGCTCCTCAAGCTGTGGGAAGGATTAAACTGCAGCGCAACACTTCTTACTGCGTGTTTCATAATCAAAGGATTCAACGGAAGGCGCTGTATCCCGATGCACTACATTCAAATACTTCTCATTTGTCCCACAGCACCTGCTACCATTTCCCTGTCTCCCATGTTCTAGTAGTATCTATACTTGAGTTTAATCTGGATTTTGGTTTGATTAGCAATTCTGTTATGTCAGAAAAACTTTGTTTGACATTGTTGCCTCCCATTAATTTATTAAGAAAGTCTTGTTTCTGACGTACATAAGAAAGAACTGCAACTAGTTGTGAGCGTAGCGGATGAACACGCTATCATGCGGCGCTATACATGGAAGACGGCTTTGTTTACATCCGCTTGTTGTACGCCGTACTTTGAATTGTTCTACATTTGCTTTCTGTGGTTTGTGTTTGTTTTTTGGGGGGAATTTTTGCCCTTCGTTTTGTCTCCCAGCCGTAAGTCCGACTCTTCTCGTCCTAGATTATGATGTTACCACTGTGTTAGCATACATCAGTGACATAGGTACTGATGTACAACGTGAGTTCCGACTTATGGCAAAAATTGAGTTACGTTGCATCGTAGGAAGAGAGCTCAGACATTAAGGAGCCCCCGTATTTTTTATTGCTGTATATTCTTTGAAGGTTTGAGTCACAATTCAACTGTCGTGCAGACCAAGCCCTGGGGAACATGTGTTCATTAAACTCTTTGTTTAACTTTATTTATTTCTACATCTCTTAATCCCTGTCCTTTAAAGTTTTTCTTTATTAAGACCAGGTTTTGATTCCTATTAGTGCTAATGCTAACCGTAAGAACCATTTACATTGTCAGAGATGGTCCTGAGTCAATAACAAAAACAAGTGCCTATGCATTACGTGCTAATCATTCCCATATACAGAGAGTGACAGGCCAGAGGACTGGTGAGCAAATGTTTTTGTCATTGCCTCAGTTATGTGCTTTTATTATCCCGATGGCTGGACCTCTGGCGAGACATGGCAGCCTGCCCCGGGAAACCAGAGACGCCGCCTGAACCGAACCGGCGGTAAAAAGTGTCTTCCACCACACGTCCACAGGCAGGCTTCCTGCTGTAGCAAACACACTAAAAACCTCAGATGATGAGTGTCTTCACAGGCGTGAGTGACACCCACTCTGACACTGTGTATGCAAACATTTGGGATTCCACTCTGACCAAAAAGCCCACAACTATGAATGTGTTAGCTGTCACACAGCTCTGGGAAAACTGCTTTTTTAATAACACAAGTGCAGTGTTTCAGTATCAGTGTCTGAAATCCATGGGACATGTCCACCTGGGTCCACTGCTGGCCAAAACTCTGTGGTCAGTTTTTTATCCTCCAGCGAGAACTTAAGCTTTGGACTCATATTTCTGAGTCGGTTGCCGACACCCACACACTCGTCCCACATGTGGACGGATGCTTTTCTGACTTTAAAACAGTGAGAAGGGGAAATATAAAAAAAGTGTACATCAGTTTTAGGAAAAGAGAGAAGAGATTTGTTTTTTTAACTTTCACCTTACCATAAAGAGGAAGAAGCTGGAATCTGACTCTAAGAGTTTTCTTAAATTTCTGTTTATATCACATAATATCTGACCTAACTTTGAATTCCAGTAAAAGATCTTAGGTCTGGAAAGAAATATCAGAAGTCTGAGTTTTTTCTTGAGCCACACAGTGGTCCAAGTGGTTAGCAAACTTGCCTTACCACAAAAAAAAAAAAAAAAAAAAAGGCTGGTTCAATCCTTGATTTTTGTATAACGTTAACACGTTCTCCCAATGTGAACATGAACACTGGTTCTCCAGTTTCTAACCATAGTCCAAGAACATGCAGATTAGGGATTAGATTAATTGAACAACTAATGGACTAAAATGTGAGAGTTGATGGTTGTCTATCTCTATATGTGGCCCCTGTGATGAAACAGAAAACAGTAATAATAATAATAAATGTAATTTAATCTAATCTAATTCAGCCTTTAATTTTTCAAATATAAAACACATTATTGTCCTCAGAACTTTGGAATTCTAACTTAAACATCAGTTGTATTTCTATGTCATTTTTTATATTCTTGTCTCCTTTGTATTTTATAGAAAGGAATTACAACCAAAAAAAAATGTAAATGTGTTCCTAATCCGGTGTGCATTTCCTCCAGCTGGCTGGACTTGATTACATAAACACAACAGAATCCAGTGCTCCCAGGCTGAATGCATCTCTATCCCACCCCAAAACATGTGCTTTTACTCCCTCAGTCCCAGTCTCCCAGCTCTCTCCTCACTGTGAACCCGGACCCTTCAGTCCAGGTGGCAGGTGCTGCAGTTTTCAACCGACAGCATCAACGTCTGGCATTTACAGAAGGACCCTCTCCAACAGCCGTGTTTTGTTGTCAATGGAATTGTACAAACAACAGGCGCAGAGAAAGAGGAAGTTTGATAAAAGTGTCACAGTGTTTCCTCCGTATCAGAAAACAGCCCTGCTGCGAGAAACAGTGAGTTTCTGCAGATGATACTGAACTTTATATCTCTGCCCAGACACATTGTGTCCGTGACTACCTTCTGCAGGGATGTTATTCTGCAGCTGTACAATGACGAATGATTAAATGTGTTTTCTCTTCACTCACAGCATTACAGCACTGTGACGTCTGAGTTGCCAATCCTTCAGTCAGGCTGAAGGAAACTGGAAAACAATTCCTTTTGCGCTCTTCATTGTGCTTTTTTTTTTTTTCATTATATAAGCTCACTGCGTTATTAAAAGCAACAACAGAAATGAAGCACAGCCAGGTTTGATAACACAAACACACAACCTCCATTATGTTCCACGTGTCCCTGTGTGATTTAGCATATTGTCTAAGCTTCTATATTTGTTATTTTGGCAGAAGTAGATAAACGTTTTTTATCATCCAAGTGGCTTCAGTCACTCCCAGATGTCACTGAATAAGTTGGACAATGTTAGCCAGACGTTAGCATATGGGATGTTAGCAGAAAATGACTAAATGTAACAAAAAATAGCTTGACATCAGAGGCACTGAGTGATAAGACAAATAAATAACAAGTCAGGATGGAATAATTATATACCACAAAATAAGAAAGTGTTATATAAAATATTTTTATATAATTGCTTAAAGTTGGTAAATTCATAAACTTGCCCTGGGAAACCCAGCCTGCTGTAAATACATATATCTAAAGGTTAAAAAGGGTTTAGATTTTTTTTTTTTTAGCCTGATAAGAAGTCATGAAAAATCTATTTTATTAAACAAGGAAGTGACCAAAACCCCTTTAAAGTGTGATGACTGGCTCCAGGCCCAGATGTTGGACATTATATTTCTCCATATACAGTTGATCTGTGTGTGAGTGGGAGTGTGTTTTCGCCTCCTCACCTGCAGCGGCATGGATGAGGATGCTCTGGTTGGGTCGCAAGTTGCCAAAGTCAAACAGCATCATGTAAGCGGTGATGTAGTTGACAGGAAGAGCCGCTGCCTCCTCGAAGCTCATGCCCTCAGGGATGAGGAAGGTGTGGTTGGCAGGTACCACCGCCACCTCCTGCCACAGCCCGAAGCGGCTCAGAACCATCACCTTGTCTCCCACCTGGAACAGGAACACCCAGAAGAAACGGGTTAGAAAGAACCAAAAGAGAAAACGGCTTCCATTTTCTTACAAATAAATACATTATAAAAGTAGTAAAACTTCACGGCCAGAACCTGACAGCTCTGTGAGTTAGTACTGTGGGTTTCAGACTGCAGCGGATCAGGTTGGGATCTGCAGCTTCCCTCTTTCTGTGAAATAGTAAAAATGATGCAAAGCAGGAGCAGAAATGTGGTCTGTTGTTTTCCTTATGATGTCAGACACGGAAACATGAGACTAACTCATCCAACAAACCTCAGAGAGTCTTCCGTTGGAGGTAAACCGCTGAACAGTAACAGTAGTAGCAAGTACTATTTTCAGATTTACATTGTTGCTGCTGTTGTACCTATTTCTGACCTTTGCTCACTAGAAAAACTCAACTTAAATTGAATTTTACAAAATAATTGAATTATTGTTGAATTTCTACCAAATTTAGGCTCAACTTAGCATAGTTTTTAATACCTTTTGGCCAATGTGTAACAATTTCCAAGTTCCCTATCTAATTTGTAATGCTTTGTGACTAAATGTTTCATCGGCTATTAAATTGGCTAACTAATTCATGAGCAAAATTATATACATTTCCGGGCTAACGCAACACACCTTTTGTCAAAGGGTTGTTTGTTTTAGATATTTGTTGTGTTCCTCCATTTTATTTTGGTCACGAGTGCCTGTTTAGATGTAACATTTAGTGTTTAGTGTCTTAAGTAACCAATCAGAGGAGCCCACTCGAGGGAGACAGGAAACAGAGACAAGTGAGGCATTCTAACTCTGTTCCTGTTTTCTTCCTCCCTCTTATCCACCTCTCTCTTGACAAAGACCCCTCTCCTGACCAATTTCTATTCTTCTTACTTTTTCTCTTTCACTTCCTGACTGAGTTTCCTCTGACAACTTCAGAATGTCTTCCTTCCCTTTCTCCAGTCCCTGTCGTATCCTGTCTGCGACTGGCCCTTGTTATGGTCCTCGTTCTGTCTCTACTGTCTTTCTCTTTTGCATTCCTCAATCCCTCGTCCTCATCAGTGAGACGGGCCAGTGGGGGCCCATCTTCTCCCCTCGATTCTGTTCACTTATCAGAGTCTCCCTGCTCTTAGGACAAAAGCCTCACCAATGTTGCGTCTCACTGTCACTGCCATATTAATTCATTGTTCGATACTTAGCCAAATTTGATGATGAGTCTTGAAAACATAACAGCAACAGGGATTCGGCCATTTTAGATATTTTATGTGAGTAAATATCACGCAAAAAAAAAAACTTTTGACCTGTGTTTGGGCCAATAAACATTTAAAGCCATGGCATTTATTGATGTAAACATAGTAAAATGGCTCCACAGAGTCTGCACAGCCAGAAAAGTGTTTCCTGAAAAAACGTAGCTCTCCCAAACAACCGACCTACAAAATATTGCTTACGTCCGTTACACAACAGCCGCGCTGTAAAGTTGCTGGAAGCATCAACTTGGGTAAGTTTGAGTTGCCCTGTGTTACCATTTGACCCTCAACGCATTTGGAAAATACAAAGTAACACACCATGCATTTATAGCAAAAATTAATTTGGTACGAGTGTACTGTATGTGCACGTCACGTTTCAGTGTGAATAAGAGAACTGTCCTGGCCCTACTTTGAATAGACTAGCATGAACCCACCATGCTCAAAATAAAAACGTGGATATCTTAATATATTTGAATACCTTAGTACTGGATGCAAATAACAAGGTACTGTAATTCTTGGCACAGTTTTATAAATAATCTTTACTTTCTACGAAATATATTTTAGCTAGAAGAGGTGCCTGCTCCCTCTCTCCATCAGTCTGGGTGTTAAAAAAAAGTTGAGGCCAGCTGGTCTACTGCAGTCGAAGCTCGTTTTTTAAAGTTATAAAATGGTGCCCGTGTGTTCTTCCCATCTATGGACATGTTGACTTCTCTTTCCGTGCCCTTTTACTGTTCATGATGACTTCTTTTCTCAGATCACCTTCTTACCATACTTCTTAGTCATCGGCTGCACTGGTGCAACAGGAGGTAAAGTGTGAAACACTTCAGACGCATCTACTGTTTTTCGCAGCAACAGGAGGTAAAGTGTGAAACACTTTGACGAGAGTTGCACATTTAATTTCAGACGCATCTACTGTTTTTCGCGCATGAAGTGGTAAGAAACATTCAAACTGAAACTTACAGCATCTCGGCACGATACAGAGTTGCACTTGTTGTATTTCCTGCCTCTATTTTAGACTCAACTCTACTGCATTAAGATATTGTCAGGGTAGGGATCAGAAGGGTGAGGGGAGCGAGAGGCAGAACAAAGGCACTTTTAGGAAGCTGTGTACGAACGGACTTAATCAGAGGGTGATTCAGTTTCGAGGCATGGAAGGCCACGAAGTCAGCTGCTTTCTGGGTAAGGGCTCTGTTGAGCTCAGCAAAAAAAAAAAAAGGAAATTCAAGGATGAGCACATTTTTTGACACAATGTCACTGAGGCACAAGACGATGGTTACAAAAAGCAGCCCACGCAAAGCGACATTGTTTCTTATTTCAAAGAAAACAATATGCTTCATCATCCATGCCTGACTGTAATATTACAGGCCACGCCCACAGCAGGGTCTGCAAACAATGGCACATTTTTCTTCGTTTTCGGAACGTTTCTTGGTATATTTAAAATGATATAAATCCAAACCAAAAGTATGTTTCAAGACTTTGAGGTCATATCTAGATATTTCTGCCATATTTAGGATTGTGTAGCTAGCCAATGGTCACTAACGTTTTGGCAAAAATAAGGTACTTTTGTTACTAATAATAATAGATCATCAGCATATTGTTACATATAAAATGACCAATGATGAACAACTGTTGGTAATTTCATTGACTCTAAAGCCTTAAGGGCCAATCAAAAAACATACAGACGCAAATGATTTTCCAGTCCTTTCCTAACACACATGGATACATAAGAATGTGGTTTATATACTGCACAATATATAGTGCCAAAATATTATAATTCATTCAATATTTCATCAATCCGTCCCTCTTTTAGTAGTAATATGTGATTACATCTTCTTGAATTTGGACGAAATATTCTGACCTCTTGCTGACAAAGATTGCAAACAGAAAAATCAATTGTCTTTTTTTCTAGAGCTGTTTTTCTACTGCGGGCCACAAAACAAAACAAGAACCTCATGATCCTGGAGCTTTTTTTCAACATTCTAACGGCACATTTAAAACTGAAGATCACAAATCAAACAAAAAGTGGGTGTGGCCAACAGGTTTCATGAATTCCTATAATATCCCATATCAATATGCATTTCCTGTAACACAGTGTGAGCTGGCTCCACCTTTCTAGAAAATAAGAATCTTTGGTTTGTGTCAGAAACAGAACAGCTGTGGGTGTTGTCATTTTGCGGTCTTGGACACAACAATGATAATTTTCCAGTTTTTTTCCTCCCCAATTTTATAGACAGAATGACAAGTAAACTAACCCAACGGATGATTGATTATAATCTTTATTTGCAGCCCTTCAGGCTGTGATAGATTTTCAGCGTGCAGGATATTTTCCAAAACTTATGGAAAAAACAGTGATGTCCGTGGATAAAAAAATGAAAAATGAAAATAAAACCATCTGATTTTCCTCTTTATCGTTATGTTCAACAGTCACGAGGCTACTCACGTAATATGGAGTGAAGCTTTAAATGCTAGGATGGAGGTTGGAGGATTGTGTAGGATGCAACAACAAGGACAGTGACTAACGTGGGAATAATGGAAGGAGAAGAGTGAGTGGAAAAAAGAGGGAGTTATAATAAGAGGAATTCACTGATAGAAGAACTGATGGAGAAGGAATCAAGAGACCAAATGGATAAAGGAAGGGGGGATAGACAGAGGGAGGGAAGGAGGGATGGAGGAAATACCAGACTGACAATGTGGGCCAGAGGAAGGTAATTGAGAACATATGGGTCAGATGTGAGCAAAACTCAGAAAGGAAGAGAATGAAATTTGAAAGAAAAAAAAGAAAGATCTGGAAACCAAAAGTGCTGATGTTTTGTGTCACGGGAGCAACAGTGTGATTTGTGATATTT
>NC_024323.1:9868064-9871819 GCF_000523025.1 Cynoglossus semilaevis | reverse complement strand
CCCTGCACTCTCTCCTAGGTCACTTGGGGTGAGCTCACTGTAGTATTACTTCACTCATCTTTATTGTTCTTCCAGGGAATGCTTGGTGAGCAGCGATTATTGAAACTCAACATGAGGTTACGCAGTAATGAGTCCATGTATAAACATCAGCGGCAGTCAGCGTCAAAACAATAACAGACGTACGAGGGCCGGCTGGCCGCAAATGTAGCTTACTATACTCACATCAGGAAACTTCGTCAACCTGTTAATGTTCGAGAAAAAAACAGAATAAAACAGTTACCGTAATTTGATCCAGAAATAGGTAAAAGGTGGCCTAAAAATGACAACGTACCAAAAGAGCTAAAAGTTCAATAAAGACTGGAGAAAACTGGACCAGAATTAGCTCAAAACTAACAAAGTAAATCAGGTCCTGGTTAGCTAACCAAAATAGACCAGATATTTCGACACATTGAAAATAACATATTACTTAGTTAGCTATATATTTGTGCACATGTGGCCACACATAACAGAACACTACATTGAAGAAATGGATAAAACTCCAGTCACCATCTCATAAACCCAGAATCATCAGTGCCGTCGAGGTCAGCAGCACATTTTTCCCTTTTGAGTTTGCTGCCAAAAGACCTCAGCCTTCTACGTCCATTAGAGGGATTGGCTCCGCATTTTATAAGCTGAGAGCTGTGAACGGACGTGGACCTGATGTCTCGATGACAGCCTGTGTGTTTCTGACTGTGTGGGTGTGTGAGATCACGAATGACCTTTAAATCCAGTCTACATTACGGACAACAGACGAAGCAGATAAAACAACATTGGTTCTGCTGCTTAAAAGGCTGAGAGAGCTGAGCCTTTACCCACAACAATCACCTCGATAAAAATGTCATTGGGCAATAGTAACTTGGTGAGATAAAAAAAATAAATCCAAAAATACTAAAGACATGCCTATAATTCTAACTAACCAAAGGATAATGCAAAGTTTTCTATAGGAAAGGAAGGCTTACAAATTTGCCAAAAATGGTATAAAAAATAGAATAAATTGTTACATTAGCCAAACAGCAAAAGCAAAACCAAATAACAACAAATTAGAAATAGCATGACTAAAGTTAAACAGAGGAACACAAATCAGTGTAAAAGCTAATTTTGCCAAAATAATTCCACAATTCCACAACACAGCTAGCCATTAGCCAAAACACAACATATAAGGTAATCAAAGTGAGCCAAGAAATAACTGAAAAATCAGCTAAGATAACGTTTAAGGGGGAGACAAAACTATGTAGAATCGATCAAATCTAGCCACAAAACAGATTATAAAACACATGGTCTGACAAAGCTAAAAATAAATAAATAAATAAAAAACTCAACTCTTAAATAGTCAACTCTTAGCCACAATGTGGTCAGCCATAACTGCAGCTAATAAAAGAATTGTATTTTTGAAAGGTCTTAAAGAGGAAACAGCCAATGTTTGCTAAAATAAATAAATATATTTTGACCTTTGGTTCGGGAGTGAGTTTGAATGGCAGTTATTTACTCATTTATTTATGTAACAGACAACGGACCTAACCCTTCACCAATCACATCTCCGCCCCTCTGCACTGACTCCACACAGATCTGCACCTGAAGCCCACATGACCACTCCCTTCCTGCTTCTTTCCACACTGACATCAAGCATGTGATCAGAGTGTGTGATCCACAGACAGATGCACTGAGGAAATCAAGAAGAAAAAAAACTGTGTGAAATGTGAAGCTCTTCCAGATAATAATGTGAGTGAGTCAGCACTGGGCTGATGTGTATTACTGAGTCTGTGCACCTTGATGTTCTCATGATAAAGGCGTCACCATGGTGATGCCATGCAGCCAGCAGCCAGACCTATAGACTAGTGTGAGTCATCAACCAAGTACAATCAGCATCAACGTCCCCTCCCATCACACCGGTTATCTTTTTAACCGATTTCTTAACTCTAATGGTAAGACAATAGTGTCACTTCATCAATTCTGGACACAGAGAGGTGATGGAGTGTGTGTTGACACACTGGGCAGTGGTCTCCTCTCTTAATCCACGCTGTCTGAGGAGCCGCGCCCTTCCCTCAGTACGTCTGTGCGCCACCGTCGCTCCCCGGTTAACAAAAGGCGTCTGTGGCACCCAGCAACGCAACAGTGTCGTGTAAAGTCAGCCGTATTCAGCACCCTAACTCGCCAGTCTCCAAAATAAAGTAACACTTAATTATGTTTTCAAATGTATCCCGGAACACAAAATTGTTTTCCCCCCATATGTGGCACGTCTCGTTATGTTTGAGCTTGTACATTTATTTGATTTTATCTTTCCATTTCATTAACATTACGGAAACTGTGACTTTCCGGCTTTTATTCTGAAATAATTAAACCAAGCTCTTATTTCCGGTGCCCGGTTTTTTGCTCAGCTTGACTGTTTCACGCTTCCGTGGCGCACTTCACACACACAGGTTGGAGTGCAGTCAGGGTGGAAACAGCATCCCACGCGTTTACACGTGCCCCTCCACCCCCAGATACCATTTTCAAAACACATGTTCGACCTAAAGCGTAACGAATCCACTTCTTTCAGTCAGTCTGGGTCAGTGAGCACTGACACTTGTCTTTTGGGTTTGTGCGCACCATGTGAATACGCGGTGGTGACAAGTGGAGGGGGCGACGCCTGCTCCTCCTGCTGCTGCTGCTGCTGCTGCTGCTGCTGCTGCTGCTGCTGCTGCTGCTGCTGCTGCTGCTGCTGCTGCTGCTGCTGCTGCTGCTGCTGCTGCTGCTGCTGCTGCTGCTGCTGCTGCTGCTGCTGCTGCTGCTGCTGCTGCTGCTGCTGCTGCTGCTGCTGCTGCTGCTGCTGCTGCTGCTGCTGCTGCTGCTGCTGCTGCTGCTGCTGCTGCTGCTGCTGCTGCTGCTGCTGCTGCTGCTGCTGCTGCTGCTGCTGCTGCTGCTGCTGCTGCTGCTGCTGCTGCTGCTGCTGCTGCTGCTGCTGCTGCTGCTGCTGCTGCTGCTGCTGCTGCTGCTGCTGCTGCTGCTTTCATTGTCAACTTGTGGCACAGTCACACCTCAAACGCACATACAGACACAAACGCAACCAAGTATGTTAATTTTGGCTATTTTTGGCACTCCTTCCCTGCTTTTGCGCACAAGTGAATGGATGAATGAGAGGCTATGACCCTGTAAAAAGCAGCTTTAAGGCAGTGTTATCTCATGACACGGCACCATAGCAGGCTGACATGAACAAAAACATGACAGTTTGTGACAATGTGCAGCTGCGGTGCCACTGTCTGAGCAGCAGCAGCAGCAGCAGCAGCAGCAGCAGCAGAGGAGCCGACACGCCCATATCCAGATGTACGGTCTCAGGACCAAAAACCACAGCAAAGATGTGATATGACAGAGTTGTAATAAACTGATGTAAATGTGAAGAAAATGAAAAAAGGGTGTCTGGTTTTTCTTACTTTTCTGTCTGTCACTTCTTCTCCCACTGCCTCCACCACCCCGGAGCACTCCATCCCCGGGGTGACCGGCGGGGACGGCAGCCGGTCGTACAGCCCCTGCCTGGCCATCAGGTCAGCGAAGTTGAGCCCGCACGCCTTGACCCGGACCAGGACTTCTCCAGCCTTGAGCGCCGGCTTGCCTTTCTTCACCTGCAGCTTGACTTTGTCATAGCCTCCGTACCCTGTGAGAACCAGAGCGCGGTAGGTGAACGCCTCCTCTTCGGGGACCTTCTCCGTGGTCGCCTCGGCCTCGGCGGCTGCGGCGGCGGG
>NC_024323.1:9837312-9866720 GCF_000523025.1 Cynoglossus semilaevis | reverse complement strand
TCTCCCCCCCCTCCCCCCACCACCCCGGAGCCCTCCACCCCCGGGGGGACCGGCGGGGACGGCAGCCGGTCGTACAGCCCCTGCCTGGCCATCAGGTCAGCGAAGTTGAGCCCGCACGCCTTGACCCGGACCAGGACTTCTCCAGCCTTGAGCGCCGGCTTGCCTTTCTTCACCTGCAGCTTGACTTTGTCATAGCCTCCGTACCCTGTGAGAACCAGAGCGCGGTAGGTGAACGCCTCCTCTTCGGGGACCTTCTCCGTGGTCGCCTCGGCCTCGGCGGCTGCGGCGGCGGGAGGGGACTCGGTCTTGGGTGGCTCGGCTTTGGGTTCCTCGGCAGGTTTGGTTTCCTGCTTCTGGTCCACGGCGTTTTGCTGCTGGACAGGTGCGTCTTCTCCAGACATTGTGCAGAGAGCTGTGAGACAGGGATGAGTCTAGAAAGAAACTAAAATCACTTGAGTTTTCTTTGTGCTTTTTGTATGCCGTGGACGGGCTGGTGGTTTGGAGCTGCGCGCGTCTTTTCTTACTTTTTTTTTCTTTTGCAAATAAAATGAAAATGCGAGAGTCAGAGCTTCTTTCTCAACATGGAGACACAACCCCGACAGAATGGGCTGAAGAGTGGCCAGTGGCTGTCAACGCTGCGCTCTGACACTGAGAGTGTGTGTGTGAGTGTGTGTGTGTGTGAGTGGGACGAGTCGAAGGCAGGCTGGAAAACACGGAGAGCTGATGAAACCGGGGACTGGCATCATGTGGGGATGGGTGTGGGTTTAGCTTTGTGGCTTCAGCCAACAGATCTATCTGCTGACGTAATACATCAGTCACAGAGGTGATTTGCAAATCGTCCGTTGAAGCTAAAAAGGCAGACAAAGTAGAAACCAATCCCCAGATTGCTCCATTAGATTATTGAGGGAATAAGAGGAAATAAACACCTTCTGTACACTGCAAAAACTTTTCGGTGTTGTACAATATACTAGATTAGTTGGACTATATTCTATGTCAGTGGTTCTCAAACTGTGGTACGTGTAGCACAGGTGGTACGCGAGGGCTCTCTAGTGGTACTTGTAAATTTACACTTTAATTTAGTACAGAAAGCATACAGTTATTTTAAAACATAGCAGAAAAAGCTAATAGCTAGTAAGATTAAAATATGGGAAAATATATCAAAACGTTAGCTCGTCTGTTAAGCTAATGTATGTGGAAGTGTTTGGAAGGTGCTTGAATTTGACCTGGGTCAAGGTGTTTGAACTCTTTTGTGTGGTATGACAGGCTAAACATATCAAAAATAGAGTCGCTGTAATCACTGCTGCCCCTGAGGTGTGACCTGTACACTGCCACTGACAAATGACCATTTCTTTGTGAGCTAATTTTCAAACTCCTACATGTTTACTGCTGCATGTTTGACAGAGAGCTTTGTGTTCGCTGGGAGAGCAGCAGCCACAGGAAACCTCTGTTTACGCTGCCTATTCCACAGCAGCATTTGCAGGAACTCTGGGCCTGCGTACAGCTCATTGTTGTCGCTTCCCCACAAAGGCAGCTCCAGAAAATATGAGCTTGTGTTGAGGCCATGCCAGCTTTTGATTACAGTGTGCAGGGCACGTTGACTTCTTCTTCTGTACCCCGGGGACATGCCCGCTCATGGGATTCAGATTAGTGCAGAATATGTTTTCTCTTCTTGACATCGATGGGGAAATGGAACCAGAGTCTGTCCAGATTTTCTGAGCTCTGAAAGCGGTCCAGCCCGGTGTCCACTCAAAGATGGAACCACAATTGGAGTGCTGAGACACCTTGTGGCCGCTAAGAGCCACTCAGCCTTTCTGAGGCCAAACGTCCTGATCAATAATCCCACAGGGGCTTAATGATGTAGGACGTGGGCGTTATTGATCCACTGCTTTGACACAAGCAAAATGTTACACGGCGCACTGTCTGTTCTCGGTCATCAACTGCACTGAGCCGCCCTGATTAGACATCAGTATGCAGCGGCTGCTGGGAGAGTGGCTTTTCTCGCCATTAGCCCTGACAAGGCTAGTATGATAATGCACAAGTCAGGGAAATGACAAAGACTGCAGATTGGAGTTAGGGTGGAGTGAAACAACAAAAAAAAAAAGATTGGAAGATCACCAGAATGCCCAGGCCTCATTTATTAGTTTTACACTCAGGCCAAGGAGACGCTGCTGAGAAGCTGCTGCAGCAGCAGCAGCAGCAGCTGAATAAGGTATGAAAACGTATCCATCACAGGAAATGCTGCGGTTAAAAGAATGAGGGAACAGGGAGGCACTGCATCAGACACCTGGTGTAGGGACTACAGTCTGCCTCCTTTGTTTAAGTAGGTTACTGAAAACACATTCGGCCCGGATAAAAATGGCCTACTGTGTCACACAGTGAGTCTCCGAGGACGTGTGTGTCTGAACTACAAAACAATCTTATTTTCATCTCCATCAACATGGAGAGAATGCCCAGGATTAAACCAGGGAACACTGACAAAAAGCTGCCACCACAGATACAGAAATTCCACTTCTCCATCTTTTAAACCAACAGAGATAAAACATTCCATTGTTGGGCTATCAAGAATTTTATAAGAATAAAATGCTGAATCACTTTGAGTCATGATTGGGTTCAAAAGGTACAAAAGCCAGTGTTTAGGTATTTTTGGCTACAAATATCCTTAGATATGATTTACGGCACTTTAAGTCTGCCAAGAACGCCAACAACCCAGATGGCCCAGAGTCTGCCAGTATTTCATGGTATTTGTAGTTCCATTAGTTTTGATGAGGTCCTTTAAACTGCCAAGCTGAAATGCAGCACTAATCCAATACAGAGCCTAAACGAGAAGTCCACACTGCCACCAATGTATTTTTCACCTAAATGAGGTATAATATGGTCTGAATTTATAGATGAAGTAAAAACATACTTCATATGTCAATAAGACACACGCTTTACTCAGAAAGTAAAGGCATTGGAGTACTGTAAAAGTGAACATGTCCTAAAGATGCTCTCTGCTCCTGCTCCTGTTGGTGTGATATGTTTACTTTATTCTCTGTTACTCTCAAAATTATGCTAATATAGCACAACATGTGACATGTGACAGGTGAACTAGCCTTTGTTTAATATATAGGGCATTAGATTGACTCCAAGGGTGTTTCTGTATTTATATAAATGTTGTTTTTAATCTGGAGTATATCAGGACTATATAGTTTGCCTAATACTGTCAGCCCGAGGTATATTTAGCTGTCTTTGTGTTTAGCAGGGTGTCCTCTGTTACCTCCTACCCTGGACCACACTCTGCTGATCACAGAAAACAACAGCATGCAGCTGCAGGAAGAGCAGAGCGGGTCTTCACTGGTGTTTGAAAGGAGGTCGTTAGTTCTGGGGACTTACGTTGTCAGAAATAGGAAGTAAACAAAAGGAACTTACTTGCAGTGTGCACATACGGTATTAAGATTCTAGCTAAGAGTCCTGCAGGAATAGATAAACACCGCCATCTTCTGTCACACTAACACCAAGACCGAGCCTCTCTTGAGAAACTTTAGAATGAGCTTTAAACATAAAGTAGTATCACAAATGGTGTGTTCTGCTGTATTACACAACAAAATACACTTTTGTGTTAAAAAAAAACACAAAAAGGTGAACTTAGTTACCCAAAGAAACAAAATGTACAGAAAAAAAGCGTGTCCAATCAAAACACCAATCTAACTGTGGGCAAGCTATAATTCTTTGAAATGGTTATTTGATGCTAACACAGAATGTGATTGGTTAAAGAAACAATGTCATTGCCAATCATTTTAGGCTCCCAGCACCAGCACTACTCTGGGGGCCCTAGGGGAGATTTATTTCAATCTGGCAACACATAAGGCTTAAATTTGATTGGCCTAAACCCCCCCCCCCCCCCCAAAAAAAATCAAAAAACTAGAAGCAGCACTGCTAAAATAAAAGCTGAGGGCAAGAATGAAGGATGAATACAGAGTAAATATTGTACAAATATTCATGATAAATACATTGAAAAATAAGTCACTTATTCTGATATGGTTAGGCCAGAAACAAAGACATTACTGGCATTGATGGTTCTCCACATTAGTCTACAATCACTTAGAGTAAAGGATCTGTAATCAAACGAGAATATCGGTTACGGTAAAATCAGGAGCAGTATTTCAGCCCACTTTCATTGAACATTCCACACTCTTCCAGATTCAAAGTTCTTCTGGCTTTCATTTCAAACTTTCCAATTTAACTTAAGCCGGTGCTTTATACAGACCAAGCATTGAATTTCCTTCCTTGTTCTTATAATGTAATTCAATATGGTTTTCTTAATCTGAAGATTTACAATCAGTTCATGTTCTGGGCCTCAGTCAGTGGAACATCTGACATGAGGCTCTTCTACAGCTGATTGTTTTGTTCCTAAAATTTAGAAATCTGATATGGAAGGTGGAAGGTAACCAATGACCAACCTCTGTGCCGTGCCACACTAGTGTGGCATTGGAGATCATCAGGTGTATTATGGGAAATTATCAAGTTTACCTTAATTTGCCTGAAGACTATTATTCATGTACGAGAAATAATTTGTCTTCATTTACAGGACACAGTCACGACCAAATACTCTTCCACTAGGAGGCAGCAGGTAGCTATAAAAACTGAAAACAGAGGGACTTGGAGCTGTTGAAGTAGATCCGGGTGGCCACACTTTTTTGTCTTGGGAGCTACGATTCAAATAACCAGGCTAAAGTTTACTTACTGAACATACTTTATATATACATTATATGTTTCTCAGTATATGATCACTACTATACCCAAAAAATGTATTTTTCTTATTATTTATTTATTATTTTATTTTAACTGAGCCGACTGTATGCCGTGGTATTTTTCTGTTAGAAAATCTATGCCCTGGCTGATTAAAGGTTGGGAAAGACTGCTGGAATCGTTTGTTTAATATATATATATATATATATACATTGACCAATTGTGTCCACAGGGGGGCAGTGTCGGCCTTCAGGGAGAAACACATGACTCCACAGCAGTTGACCTGTGGCTGGTAATTATCTAATTCAATAAAGCAATAACAGTGTAGCGCCTCAGTGAGGCGCATCAAGGGAGCATCAACCACGTTTATGACGGTGAGCTCCATAAAAAACAGCCTGTCTAACTACTTAATTTGATGGACTATTTTAGCCAGACATGCTGCATTTATTGTATCTCCATTAGGAAGTCAAGCTGGCGCTGACCCAGAAGCAGTAATAGGTCCATTTATGCTGCTTTCCAAAGACCCTCACTCATCATTACACTGCGTCCTGGCACAATTAGTGATCATAAACATCCAATCAGTGTTACTCCAAACTTTAACACTAAATCCATTGTAAAAATATGTGCACCATGGTTTCCAACAGTATTGTTCTGTGTAGGGAGGATTTTTATCAGTGTAGTTTTCTCCCAGAGAGCTGGAAGCTAATGAAATGATCACTCACTGCCTTGGAGCTGGGAGATACAGTCAGTAAGTGTTTATTGAACAAGTCAAAGGTCTGGGCTGCTGGAGCTCAAGTGGCTTAGGAAATACAGCCAGTGATTACTGCTGTAAATGCTCTCACTGAGCTGCATCTGAAACAGCTCACAGCTGAACTTTGCTAACAGATCCACGTCAGGAATACTTACTATAACAATAATAAAAACAGAAATATCCAGAATGATTTTTGCCCAATACACACAGTCCTTACGGTTGCTAACTGTTAACTAACTTTTTGCTAGTATTGAATACACCGATATTGTCCAAACACTTAATTCCCGATATCAACCAATACCGATATAGGCCTGGTAATATTTATTTATTCATCTGTACAAACCACTGTATGACTATGAGATCAATTAAATGAGCTGCAATGCTGCCATCTAGTGACTTTCACTTTAATATACTACCTTTTATCCCCAAAACAATTTTTAGGGTGCATACATTTTGCGAAAACCAGGCATTGTGTTATTGGGTTTTCATTATCGGAGGAAAAGCCAATTATGATTCTGATTACATAATATGCTAATATCGGTCGGGCGATTTTATGGTATTACAATCATCACGATACCATTTTTTTCTGATTCCATCTAAAGAAAAGCCAAGGATAGGCCACAAGCCTGAATGAGCATACACTAAGTGACCATTGTATGTGGTCCATACATCGCCTGCAACTGGACACCTAACGGTCCACTCCCACAGTTTGTACCATATGGTCTTGTACTTTACTCTTTCGTGTCCTCTCTCTCACAAGACTCACCGACCTGATAACGTAAGTAGACAACATTTCCCAATGTGTTTTGCTCAAAAGGAAATTTTCCTGAAACTACAGTCTGGTCCTACAATAAACTCCTACCGTAATGTCTGTAAAAAACTAAATGAACAGAGTGTTTAACAGTATATATAACAGGCTACTAGTGGCAGAGGAGCTGTCATTCATACAGGACGTCCATCCATGTGCATCACTGTGTGGGTGGGGGCGGGGGGCATGAACTTGTAGGTATTTTCTTTGTTTAAATCAATGTTAAAAATCAAGTGAAGCATGAATTTTTTTATTATTAAAAAGGTTTCTTTTAAGGGGTTCCTTTTGCTCACCTGTCCCCCAAATTAATTAGACCCGCCCCTGACATTAGCCTATTTTGATGAATAAGTGAGAAGAATAAACAAATAAAAACAGAAATGGTACTATTTGAGCAGCCGAATGTTTGGACCTGAAGTGATGACACGAACAGTGTGAAGGCGTGGCCATTTAATCAAAGTAGTGGAGTTTTCAGTGAGGGCTGTGCGTCCTGGCTCCAGCTCAGTCACACACCAGTCTCTGTAGATGCTGGAGCAGACACCGGACGGCGGCTGCGTGTTGGACAAAGAAACCTGGATATAAAACAAGGACGCACCAACGGGGTCGGCGCATGTATTTGCTCAATTACTTCCAATTTCTGCGTTCCCACCGCCGCGTCCTGCACCGTAACGGATGCTGGATGCGACCCACCCCGGTGTCAACAGCAGCTCACCTCTGACGGACGCACCATGGATGGTCTGGGCAGCCGCTGCAAGATTGTGGTGGTCGGGGACACGCAGTGTGGAAAAACGGCGCTCCTGCATGTTTTTGCCAAGGACTGCTATCCAGAGGTAGGACTACATGAGGATTTTCATTTTTGGTTAAAAGTTGGATTTTTACGATTGGTCTAAAAAGCTGAAGTTCAGCGCTTCACTTCTTTATTTACTGTCACAAGTCCTAAACAAGACAGTGAGAACCAACAATGACATTTACTTTGCGCGTCTGCTCATGAAACTATCTTATTATTGAGAGTCATTAAATATTTACATTGCATTATTGGTCCATTTCCACGAGGTTAATTCCAGTTTAAATAGAAAGTATATGTACAAAATAGAAAAATATATTTTAGTCTTTATTAAGTTATATACGCATTAAAACATTATGCGTTTCTAAATGTGAGTTTAGAGACAACACGAGGTCCGCTGGGTAATAATTGATTACATGCAGAAATGTTATGACATGTTATGCTATAACTGCATGTTAGGGTTAGACAATAGAGACAATACTAGAGGAGCGCTCTGGTGTACATGTAGGAACTGAGGTGGGGTAAAGAACAGCAGTAACTACAGGTATACAATTGATCAGCCACAGTGTCAGGCTCTGAGGTGGAGATGTGGAAGTACAAGCAGAAAGACAGAGTATTCCAGGTGTGGTTTTCATCTCAGAGTGCTGAGAAGGTCAGAAGATGCTGTGAGAAAAATACTGTTTTTGGACACGAGGAGTGGAGCTGATACTGTAGTACTTGGGCGCGGTCCAAGATTGACATGACTAGAAATGAGAAAGTCAGTGAAAGAGATAAGGGTGAGCAGTTCAGAGGAAAGTTAGAGAGACAAGGTTTGGGGGAGGAGGGTGGAGTGCTGCAAAATTAAGGAGGACTAGAGAGACCACACAGAAGAGTCATAGATGTAGTTAAGAAGGTCAGTGGAACACAGTTTCATCAGACAAGAGCAAAAGTGAGATGGAGGCAGTTGATCATCTATGGCATATGTGTCAAACTCAAGGCCCGGGGGCCAAATGCGGCCCGCCAAGCTGTTTTGTGTCACCCGTTACCCATGACCTATTATTTTAAATATCCCCAGATTATTTTTAAATAAAAAGTTAATGGATATGATATGGACTGGATTTTCTTTGAATGAAGTAATTTAGTAAAAATTATGTACATGTTTTCACTGTGTCCCACTGTGACCCGGTACCAAATTACCTATGGACTTGTAATGGTCCGTGAACTGGGGGTTGGGGACCCCTGACCTATACAGTCTTCTATTTACAACTGGCCCTTCAAAGGGAACTGTATAGCTGATGTGGCCCCTGGTGAAAATGACTTTGATCTATGGTTACCAGGAAACAGCTAAAAACAGATGCTATTAAAGAGCACAGCTAGCTACCCTGTCAAAGGTATTCATTCATATTTTACCTTTTTAGTTATTTATAAGTTTGGGGGCGGGGCACATATAGAGACCAAAGAAATAAAATTACACTCACATTCATGACTATAGTCTATTTAATGCGTCCAATTCCGACCAAAAGGAAAAAAAAAAGTATCCTTAGATCACCTGACCTCCACACAGGAAATATGTCAACTCAGCATCAATTACACTGTTGCTCGTCTTGATGTACACCAAAAAGCAAGAGCATCCACTAAAGTACCACTTAATGATATATGATATGTATGTCCTAATACATTTTAAGGTGACTATATTCAAGCCAGTATTTACTGAAGACTGCGGCCAATACTGATCATCCGATACCATGTTTTTTGTTTTTTTTTTGTGATAGCTGTTCTTTTGTCGCTGTTCAAGCCTAATATTTTGAACAATATTGCACTGATACCACCCTGAGTGTCAGATCGAGCCATCCTTAGTGTAAACACAGGAGTATTTTTCCGAACACATTAACCTAAAAAAACCAAATGTCTCTTTTTCAGTCCTACGTACCCACTGTGTTTGAGAACTACACGGCCAGTTTTGAGATAGACAAGCATCGCATTGAGCTGAACATGTGGGACACCTCAGGTAAGACGGCCCATAAACATATATCTAAAGTGTTGACAACAGAGTCTCCCACTGGGATCCCTGTAATGCTAGTGGACACGCTCTCTACCATTCATCTGTTAACACATTCCTGTGACCCAGTCTGTTTCACATGACATGGATTTTTTTTTTAGCTTAGGGCATCTGCTTTTTTATGATTGTTGTCTTTACTCAAAACACCGGTGCCAACCATCTCTCTCTGTCTGTTGTGTTTGCATTCCTGTGCTGTGTGTGGCTGGCTCTTCTGGCTGGGGTCAGGGAACTGTGTGTGTGTGTGTGTTGGGGGTGGATCATTTCGGCAGGATGTGCCTGAGGGGAACAGTAACTGCCCTAACTGCCTCGCTGCCCTGAGTGCTTTCATTCAGATTGGGAACTGCACTGGGTCAGCTGTGAGGCGAGCTGCGTCCTTATCTGATGGAGATTCTCACTTTTCCTGCACGTTACCAAAACTGGACAACTTTCTTTCTCTCTCTCTCTCTTTTTTTTTTTTATAAATTAATGCTTCCAGATTTTATGCTCAGATGGCTACTACGCTGTCTGGCAGCCATGAAAGAAATCCATTCATCACATTCTTGCCCACAATTCATTCATCGAGTTTCAGCTGAAAGTTTAAGCGACTGTGTTTCAGTTTTCTTCCCCACTGAATAAAGAAATTGCTTTGTTAAAAATGTCAAATTTGATTTCGATGACTACCCCGGCATACCAAATGGGGATTCGGACTGCATGAAAAAAAAAATTCTGTGGAAAATATTCAATGTCAGCTGTTTTGTGTCATCATTTAAGAGGGATATAACGCACGCCTTACTTTTGATAAGTGACCTTTGGTGTGATTTGATTTCTGAACATTACGATGCATCTTACGAGGAAAGTTGTGCTGATCTGTCAGTGAGTTGCCGTTACAGGGCTGTCTGTCTGTTTTCACCTGAAATATCTATTCAAATTCAGGACGTAAAGTTAACATTCAGGAGATGGCCACATTGACAAGAGGTGTTTAGCTGTTAGCGACGAAAGCCAAGGTGATGTCAGATGTCAAAAGTGGTATTTAGTCGGAGACTATTATCTAACACAGTTTTCACTGTTATGACGCTTATCAGGTAAAACAGACTTTAGAAATTCAAAAGTTTCCTCCAGTCATAAAGGTAATAATGCCTTTGTGTCTGCTCAAGAGTTCCAGGCACAGAGGGGAGAAAATATGGTCAAAAACAGTTTGGAAAAAGGCTTTTTATTAAAACTGTTCTTATAGTCTACGTTCTCCTGGATTTCCTGCTCTGTGGCTCCGAGTTGTCGCAGGCCACAGGCTAGTGCCAGCTATCTGACCGCTGACATGGTTGACCAATCACTGGACTGAATGTAGGAGCTTCCCAGGAGGATTTTCTTCTACCATAAACATTCCCAACCCTCAAAGTATTTACTGGAAGAAATGCTGAGAGTATTTTTATGCCGAAGAGTGAAAGAATGTTGCCTTCCTTGTACCTTATGTCCAATCAGGCAGTAAATCAGCTCAGGCCCCGTCAGTCAGGGGTCAGGGTCCTGTATAGTTTAGGGCCACAAATTAGAGAAGTTCCTTATCTCTGGACTTTAAGAGTCTAATGAGGCAGTGAGAATGTTGTGCTTCTGTCCACGCTTAAACCCCCAACCATCTCTGGCTCATCAGTGTGAGTCCTAATCCTAAGGCAGGAGCCACCCACTCCACAAACAAACAAGATGTCACCCAACCCACGGGGCAAATGGGCACGTCTGTAATCATTGTGCTGCGTTTCATTATTCAGGCACCAATGAAAACACAGATGATCATATGTTTTCCTCAACATGAAAAAATAATTGGTTCGCATTCAGATGAAAAAAGCCCATTATCTTTTTGGTTCTCTTCTCCTTCAGCTTTTATCTTTTTATTTCTACCTCTGCCTGTTAGTGCTTTTGCAGGTGCTTGACCACCATTTTACTATTAAAAATGGCACAGAAATGCTCAAAAATTACTTTTCTAATTTTTTTCCTTTTGGCACAAACAGTGATTTTGTTGTGTTCTTAGAGGCAAAATGGTTATTTTTGGCCAATGTGAAGGCTCTGCCTGCTGTGACTGTGAAAAAACAAAGAAAATGTGGCATCAAAATAGGTTACAGTCAGCAAAAATAGCTGCAGGAGCCAAACAGTAGCTAATAGTTGAGGCTAAAGTAGAGGTTTAAAAGAAAATAAATTAAAAAACATACCAAGCATGACTCCAATCAAAATAACAAAAAGTATGGCAAACTAACTAAAAGAGCAATCAATGTTTTTTAAATAGATATTTATGAAGAGAATTCAAGACTGAACTGCTTTATTCTTGGTGACATAAGTGCAGTCAGTGGGTTTGATGCCAGATGAAAGGCAGTAGCAGTATAACGGTATTAGGTGAAATATGACCCTTCAATTCACTAGTAAAACACTCTGACAGTGCTGACCTTTGAGAGAACAGGGAACTGCAGAGTCCAAAAGAATAGCAGCCACAGTGTGATCCCAAAGAGAATCAGCACCAACTGTCTTTTTTTAAAAATCTCAAATTCAAAAAAACTATTCAGCAGCATCTGCAGCCGCTGCATGACCTTCAGAAACATTACCTTGATCCAAGGGTGTTGTATTTTCAGAGAATGTGACAATGAACCTCCTCCTGACACTTCCTGGTTAAGCTATTACTGACCACTTCAAGTGTCATTTGGACTTTTGGACATTTACATCAGACAGACCAACACAGGGATGATGAGGTATTTCAACTGATTTACCGATTTATGATTTTATATATTTGACATACACAATTGCTTTCCATCTAATTGCTGCTAGGATCAGCCGTCTGCAGGCGGCCTGTGTTATTGATCACTGTCCAAGGTCAGGCTGTTTAAACAGCTTACGTCTGGCATGGTTTCACTTTAATATTCTGGCACGGAGAAATTTGTTCTGCCGTTACAAATGCTCCAGCCTCCATTGTTGCAGCAGTGAAATCTGCCATTGATTAGTCTGGCCCTAATCATTTGCCGTACCTCAACATTGTGTGTTCAAGTGCAGCTTGGTTGAAAGCAGAGTTAGAGTAAGTGTTTAACAGGGTCATTAGTGTGTGTGTAGATCAGGGTTTCTGTGCACGCGTGTGTATGTGTTGAATTTGCTGAACACTTGCATCTTAAGGAGGCGTTGAAGCAAAACACAGAGTTCTAAGGACCTCTGGGAACCAGAGGGGAAAGTCTGGGCTGCACTTTTTATACTGATCTGATTCTGGTCCAGACCTTTTGAAGGATTAGGCCAATTAAAAACAATCAAAGGGAATTCAAATGAGCAAAGAAAACACTGCATACATTAGCTGCTTCGCTAACAAAATGTAGCAAAGTCAAACTTCACGATGCACTAGACCAGGGGCCACATTTGAAATACAGTTCCTCTTGAAGGGCCGGTTGTTCCTGTAAGACTGCACAGATGTAACTACTCCATAACATATTAATAAATGTTTCTGCAAAACAACCCAGTAAGTCAGAGAAACTTAGGAGTATGGACTTTATCCATCCATCCATCCATCCATCTATCTATCCATCTTTAGTTCAGTCATTTACACTCTATACGACAGCCCATCATTGATGAATGAATGATATGAGTATGAATGTAAATGACCAATGACTGGGTGAGAACCTGTCTCCACCATCAGCTTCTTCTGTTGTTGCCATTGGAACCCATTAGAAATGCATCCAGCCTGGGTTTCAGCTGAGCCCGAGGCAAAAGTGTACGTTTTTTTCTTCCAAATATGAAGCCTGGGAAAATTTCCTGCCGGCCTCGGCCTCAGCCTCATAACCCACAAAGAGGTGTATCCACTATTTCCTGCAAATCCATGTCAAGACAAGGCGCGCTTCCCGAGAGGTCACACCAGGGTAGTGTCTGCTGCCTGCGTAATGGTAATGCTTCCCAGATAAAAAGTGAAACGATTTCGTTCTGTTTAGTCATGCTAGAGCGGGCTTTTAAAACGCAATCCCCGGGAATCTTGTTTTGCTTTCGTCTTTTGCAGTAATCTTTCACGCTGTGGTATTTTTTTTTTCAGGCTGCAGTTAGAATACATCACTTGTCATTGAAACCACATGCCTGTCGCTTCACCCGGAGCAGATCTGTGATTTCATTTTTCATTTTTTGTTACTCTGTTAGATCTCTGATGTTGGAAATTGCTTCCCATTGTAACAGCCGATGTTTTTTTTCCTCTCTATTTATTTCCAAACAATGTGTTGTTTCTGCCTGTGGGAACATGAAACACATCCCTCGCTGTGCAGCGGATGATTTTTCCTGCCAGACACTGGCTGCTGAAAACAATAAATGTAATAGCTTTTGTGAATCAACTTCAGGAAGCCGAAAAAAAATATTTGTCTGAACAATGTGAGTGATTGTTATTTTTAGGATGATTTGAAACTATTTACCTCGCTGGGAGTTTTCAGTCCCATTCCCTCTGTTTAATCATCCACAGTTTACAAACTTGTGTGGGTTTTCGGTGACTCACTCGTCGTGACACAGACGTCTTCAGTTTTAACACCAGGCAATGTGATAGCCTGGATGTGAGAGACGATAACAAGACATTCTTGACAAGTGTTGTAACACCGCTCTCAGTGCCAGCATCGGTGGCATACAGTAGGGTCTCAGTCTGGTCTCCCTCCTGTTCAGTACCAGACATGTACAAAGTACTTAATGGACTGGATTTGTTTTTTCACATTCCTAGGTATTTTGCATAATTCCAAGGCAGATTATTCATTTTTATGGAATAAAAATTAACTTCTACATTTATTAGCTGTTATATTTGTAACATTGTCTTGGGTTAAATTTGAGCTGGAGTAGCTGTTGGCTAATTTTTTAGTTTTGGTTGTTACATAATTAGTTAGCTCAGTTAAATTTATTTTGGTAATGATATTGTGGACAATCATCATTCTGGCTAAAATTGTAATTTGACTTCATGTGTTGGACACATTAATATGTTTGTGACCAACAAAACACATCTGGCTAATTTGTTTTAGTTGCCCTTAAGGTTATTCTGTACATTGTTTTGAGCTAACGTTAAGGTTTTTTATTCTTAATATTTTTCAATACTTTCACTGAAATATTTTTGTTAAATCTCTAGTCACAATAATGTAGCGTAATAACTAATAATTTGTTGGATATTAAATCAATAATCTTCTTTAGCTTAGCAATACTGCACCAGGGTGACAAGAATACCACAGTACAAAGACTGCCCTACTTATCATGTACTTACTAAAATTCTTAAAGTGTAGTACATGTGATCCCCCCCCCAAATAGTATACTGGTATAAGCTGATTTCTTTCGCTGTTTAAACCCTAAAGTCTTTGTCTTGTAGTGGACCAGTGGGGCACTCAGACGCCTGTAAACACACGCTGAGTCCACTTAGCTTTCTGCTCCTCAACACTTTCCACTTGATTAATCTTTAATAGAGAATGAGTGAGCTAACCACACCACAGAGAAGGGGGTAAAATCAACAAACCTCCCCTGCCCTCAAGACTACTGCACACAAGAGCTGGAGGACGGTCAGGAGGTGCTTTCAGGCCTCCACCACAGAAATGTATTTCACCTCCACGGAAACTGCTACTGCACTGTTACATTAACAAAACAGCGTTCTCATTTGCAGTTCGTCTGTTCTGTGCTCTTCACCCGGTTTTCCCACAGACAGACAGACAGACAAATGAACGGCATCTGCATTTCCACGACTCTCTCTGTAAACACAACCATTGTTTGTTTTTGTCAGCACCCCGAAGGCGAGATGACGACATCCTTGCACCTGCTGCTCACAAACAAGAGCCAAAAATCCATTAATGTACTTTCCTCTCTTCGCCTCACCTGCCCAGGGCAGTATCAGAATAAATGAAATGAGTTGCGATGTTGTTTGGCTGATTGGAGCTTTCACTCCGTCTCTGAGGGGAGAGTGTCTTCATGACAGCTTTACATAATGAGTAAGGAGGTCTGACCAGTGATGCATTTACTTAGAACTGTGTATCTTTCCTATATGTACAGTACGGAAAAAGTCGCTATATTTGTTATATTTATATATATATGATAGCTCACTGAATCGCTTAATGGAGCCTTAATCAACGCCTCTCCCAATTTATTTAAATTATACAGCTGGTACAAATTGATAAAATATTTTTTACATTTTTTTTGCGCAGGCACGAAGGCATTAATCACTGTCACGTAACACTCAGTCCAGGTAAACTGTGCAGGCATTATTTTGTAAGTAAAATTGTACTAGGGAAAAATAGTTGGAGAAATATTTCAACTTGAAATGTGTCATTTCTAATCGATAGTGTTGTGTTGGATTGGTCTGCTTAAACGCTCACACTGAAAAAAGCGTAAGTGTTGTTGTCGCGCCGGTTGAAAGGAAATTTAAGCTGTGTAATTACAGCGTCACATTCATTTACTTGAATGATGGTCTTTTCCATGTTAGAGAAGCATAAAAAGCCGTGTCAGGAGTCAATTCTATATTTCTCTGCCTTTGTGTTATCCTGTTATCCACATTCAAGCCTTCTATTTCCAGTTTTTGTGCCTGCGGTCTGATAATGCTCCACAATTTGAGACTGCCATGTCGGATTTACGCAGGGGTTGAAAATACCCTGCAAAAGTCATTTTGCCAAGCTCCCCCTAATCTTCACTTTCTGGCTTGAAAATCATTCAGCACTTCCATCCCTCTCAACACCTTCTGGGTTATCACATGGAACTCTGTAATGGTTATACCAACCAAATCCTTGGTATATTATAAATCTAACTAAATCTTATTTGGAGAGACAACATTTTATATTTTAGTTGACTAGTTGTCATCCCGTGATTTGGATGCACTGCAGGCTTTTGAATATCTACAGTAACCCAGTGAAGTCATTTAACACAGTTGTTCTCAACCAGGGGTCACATGACCATAGACCGTAGTCAGGGGTCCAAAAGAAGTGTTTAATGCAGCATTTTATAGTATAGTGGACATTACTACCTTGACCAGGTCATTCAGACTCCGAGCTAGCAACCAAAGAATTTTTGAGTTAGTCTAAAACAAACCCTTGACTCACGGACCACAATGGGTCCTAAAATTTGACAGGGGGTCCCCGTATGAAGTCCCCCGATTGAAACAAGGGTCTTCACATTTCTTCACCACTTCTCTGCCTCCATAAACACTCTAGCTCTAGATAAACGTCTACAGCGTTCTCCAGATCAGTCGTAAATGTGCTCACCTTAATAGGGTACCAATAGAAATAAAACAATGTGTTATTAAGCGACAAAAAAGTTCCCTGGACAGAGTTAAAAGTCATTCCTCAGAACCTGAGGCTTCTGATCAGCTCGCGCTGACTTCGATTACGAGCCTTGTCTGAAGCTTTGCCTTCCAGCGCTCCTTAAAAAAAGATAATTAAGCAATTACAATGAAGAACAAACAAAGCTAAAGTGAACATTTGGATGGTTTTGTTTGGAAGCCTTGAAGGACGGAGACAGCAGCGCTACCGTAATTATTTTACCAAAATTTTAAAAGCAAGGAAAAAGATAAACAAAAAACAATTAGCAATTATTCACAGTTGTAATTTTGGTGTTTTCATCTGCAACAAAGCGGATTTTTAAGGTAGCTCTTTCTACACCCAACATGTTCTAAAGGAAATGTTTGCAAGTGAAAAACAAGACACAGTAAGTGACAAGAATGCAACTTAGACGTTGTCAGCTGCTGTTAAAAGAAGAAGTGAGGGGTGAGAAGAGGGTCAGGATCGGTTTACGACCAAGCCTGGGGGGAAACCGACTCTTCTGTGTGTACAAGCCTCAATATAAAGCTGTTTATCCTGCAAAAGTTGTAGAAAGAACATTTGTATTGACAGCGTAGTTGTAAAGGTGCAGTTTATGTATCCAAATAGGGCCTAAAGTTTCTTCTTTATGACATTGTCGCGGCTGTTCCATTCACTTTACTGGATCCTCAGTCCCACAGTCGCCTCGGGCTAACGTGGAACGACTGCTGGTGGTGACATAACCTTTTCTTCCAGGAAATACTTTCTCTAAATAAAACATTGAGAAGTGAAAAATACTCTAGCTATGATCAAGGGCACTCAAACTGTTTTATAGCACCCCCTGCAGGGATGGTGTGTGATAACACGCAGAACTAAGCCAGTATCCACATTCAATCAATTCTGTAGCTGAAAAATACTTTCAACAGTTTAATTATGTTATTGTTACCACAGAGTTGACTAAAGCTGATTTACGATTGAGAAATGACTGCATGAAAATAGTGAGCAAATGGATTGTTGCTCCATTATTGTGTGTGAATAATGTAATTGGTGAATGTGTATTTACGTGTGTGTGCATGTGTGTGATTGAATGTGTTTGTGTACGGGAATTCCAACTGTTATGACCCCGTCACCCTTCCTATTGTTTCCCAGCTGACCGGAGGCATTATGGGAGCTGACGAGGAGGCGCTGGGCTGGGAGTTTTGGTGAGGTGAGGCTGGGAAGCGCAGCAGATGCCTCAGCCAATAGGCAAAGACTGACTGACTGAAGTGTGTGAGGCCCAGAGGGTGGGGCCAGTGTGTGGTGTAAGAGCAGTAAGTGTTAGCTAGATTGAAAAGATGAAATCTGGGAGGAGGGACAGAAGGAGTAGACAGAAGGAGACGTGTACATCTGTGCTGTTTCCGACCCCCGCCCCTCCTGCACATCACCCTCCGGGGCTTTGTGTTGGGAGCAGGATTTGTCGGTGGCACCCGTGGGACCTGACCCACTCCAGTCCTCAGGGAGGCAGACACACAAATGCCAACTGTGTCACACTTCCACATCACCGCGGGCCTCTTGTTTCACGCTCGACAAATCTACATGTGTGCATTTGGCAAAATAACGCAGTCCTGCGAGCTTTGATGCCTGGGCTTTTGTGGGTTTTTACTCAGAAAAAGAAGGAGCTCATTTCAATTCCACACCCTTTTGTCTTCACTGACCTGAAGTAATGTGATCTATGACACAGTGTAGACACATCGATTCACAAAGTAGGAAGCTATTGATCCAACATGGAGCTAATTCAGCGGCTCGTGGACTTGGTAGCCTGACATTTATTATTGAACTTCGACTGAGTATTGAAAATGCTACAAATGCTAAATACCACAATTGACGCTAAAACATTTAAGGATTGATGACTACACAGTTGGTTTAGAACGATATTTTATAGCAAATTTAAATGCACCAGAGCCTCTGTACTTGATAACGGTCCGTGCTTTATTTAAATTATTAAACCAGAGACGCCTGTGTTTAAATGCTCAAAGGCCACTGGGTAATTCTGCCCGATAGTTCCCTTCAAAGAGAGCCAGACCTGTTCTTCCTCTCTTAGAAAAAACCTTATTTTGTCAGTGAAGCTGTTTGGTACGAAAAAAAAACAACCTATGACTGGATTACTTGGTGCATTGTTGAAATTACATGAAGTTCCGCTTTAACAAGGTTCATTTAGTTGGAAAATTGACTTTAACAGAGGCGAGACATAACTAATCCACCCTGACTCTTAACAAGGTATTTGGTCCCTTTTCAGCAGCTGCTGTCGCCGTGAGGGGACGCAGCGTAACCCTCATCATACGACTGTTCCATGTAGGGCAGGAAACAACAGTGGGAAATTAAACTGTCACCTATTAGCCAATAAGAGTTTGTTTCCTTTCCTGAGCTGCTAGAGCAGTCTACCACAGAGGCCTTCATTGAAGTATTTGTTAGTTTTGGATTTTTTTTTCAACAAATCTGAAAAATGGAAAGTTAAAAGTCCCATGATTTATAGTAGTGTAGATGTTACCATTTAATACTTTTACTTACTATTGTCACTGTTACTTACTACAGTGACTAATGTTCAATAACTGTTCATCCTGTTTGGCCCACAACTTACACTGTTAAATTTCCCTGAAGTGATTGAGTTTGACACAACGAACTTAGAAGTTAGCTAAACTCTAGAAAATACAGCGAAAAGTCCACAGTTGGCAAAATACAACAGAGAGGACTGAGGACGAATGACATGTAATTGCCTTGATATCTAAAAATGACCAAAACAAAAGCTTTCCCAGAACAGTCGGCCATACCAAACTGTGTGAACAACAGCCAAATGCCAAGATTGCCCTGACTTAGCCTTCTGTAGCTGATGGACTGCTGCTAACAATAAAAGCGAAGACTGATTGGACTGATTGTTGGTTGTCCACCGTCTAAGCTGGCAGACGGAGATGTCTTTTTCTGGGAAATGCTTTCAAATAACTGGGTCTGGTGAAACATGGCAGTGCTCCCCACTTTTATCCCATCACACCAGAAAAGTGTGGACATTTTCAGATCAATGTGAGCTAATGTGGCTAATGTGTGAAGAAAAGGCAGTACAGAGCAGTATGGATGCAGCGTCGGTCAGTTTCAGTGCTATTTACGGCAGAACCCAGTGCAGTGCCAGGTTTGATCAGCCGGCCTCTAACTGACTGGCTGTGCTGCTCCCTGAGCTCCTGGCCAGTCCCTGAGTTTCTACATCACACTGGGATTAAAATCCTCTCAACATCAACTGCAGAAGCATCCAAGCGAAAGGGGATATGGAAAGAGAGGCGGACGCTCACCTCCATCTTTCACCTCCCTGCATGTCGCTCACAGAGATCTCATCATTTATGGATGACTTTATTTATAAACAAGATCCGCTGGCGTTCTCTTTTTTGCCTGAGCCTGCTTTTGTGGAAGGGAAATTGCACTTGAGTTTGTGTCCCGACTCTCCGCTGGCTCCCCGAGGGGGGGCGTGCAGAGCGGCCTGGTTCAGAGATAGCATCATGATAGGGATGTGTGTGGATGGCTGTGCTCTTGAGGAACAGAGCACGTCTTTGTCACTTTCACTAAGTTTTTTTTTAACTGACTATGGAGCCGACACATCAATATTATCACATCTATTTTACTTCTTCAATATCACACCGACAGTAACGGGTGAAAGGATCGGACACTGTTATTATCAGTTTTAATGAAATTTTTTTTTTTTGGAGCAGCAGCACGTCTCCAAAAGAGCCAGATTGAAATATTTGCAGGAGTACAAATGATGTGTTTGAAACCAGCCTGCTCCACAATCACACAATTTAGAACCTTGAGGCGAATGTTTCACAGGTCTGTAAGTAACTGTTGGAGAGAAATTCACAGTATCTGAATCCTGTCAGGACCCTGAACTCCACAGGAAGATGGTTCTCTGATCTACAGCCAGACTTTTTTTTTAATGCACTTCTTACCACACAGATCCATAAATCCATGAAGGAAATAATGTGGAAAAACCACAAAAGTGCTGCAAAGCCAATAAAATGTAAGAAATAAGTTGAGTCCTGTTTTTAAAACCATATTTATGTTCAAATTCACGAACTAGGATCTGATTCTGTAGTCACTCACTGAACACACACAGAGGTTGGGCAAAATGTGCCTAGGTCAGTGATCTAAGATATTTCATATTCTTTCTGAAGATAAATATAATTTGTTGGTGTAGCCTTTCATCTTGAAGTTTGAACAGTGAGGTTTTTATTCACAGATCAGACGACCCTTCAGGATGTACAACCCAGAAATTCGAGTTAAAGCTTAACAACCACAGGAGAACTGTGTTGAGTGTTGTGTTCTGTTTTGGGAGTACCTGGATCAGCAGCTGGTCCTCTTCAGCTCTGGTGTATTTCTTTAAACAGTGGTGGTTCAGAGGTTCTTGTCGACTCAGTCGGCTGCTGCTGCTGCTGCTGCTGCACCATCGAGCGGATCACAGGGGTCTGCAGGGTGGGAAGAGAAAAACTTAGCAGATTGAAGCAGTTTTTCCTGCCTACCTCTGGTGATCAGACCTCAGTCATTCACAGTTACACCTGAGCTCCACAATAACAAACCTGGGCAGAGTTAGTCCAACAGACCTGCAAAAAAATCACCTTACACAGATTCACTCACCAAGAAAAAGGTTGCCCGCCTCATCCCACTAACAACGTTTCAAAAAGTCTGTCGAACACACACACATAAAGTTAAGTCACTTTCTTAATAAAATATTTGTTAGTTTAAAATAAATGGCGTTAAACACATAAATCTACCTGCTGTTATTCCAGCAATATACACAAAAAATGAATTAGGAATGTTGATTTGTCTCAGTTAATCATGATTAATTGTGATTAGGAATCTAACACGATATCAGGTTGTTTATTAAATGATTTAACAACTGGAGTGTGGAGAGACCCAGCAACTAAAGCCTAACCTGATGTTGGATATTAATGAAGATAAATAACAAGGATTCTAATTAGATATTTGTTACTGTGTGACTTCAGCCTCTACGTGATTCATTCCAGGTTTATCTCCGACGGTAAACTGAATTTCTTTGGATTTCGGTAGAAAACCAAACAATTTAGAACACTTTGATTTTGACATTTAGAAAACCCCAATTAACCTTTTCAACATTTCCACAACACGTCCAAGCCTTAGACAGAGGAAACATTGATTCACAAAGACACGGACCGCAGCCCTGGACCAGTACCTACACCAGACAAATGAAGTGCATGAACATGGCCTGTATTAAAAACAGTGTCCATGTGTGTGACGTTGGGGTTTGACTCTCGGAGCTACAGTTAATCAGCCTGCACTGGGACGACAGGCGTGGGAATTATTCAGTTGGACTCCCAGCGGATCACAGGAAGGTGCTCATCACCTTCATGGGCTGCACCTCCTCCAGAGGGAAATCACAGGGGGGAGGGTTGATCAATATCCCTCTGAGTGAGGGCTGCAGACAAGGAAGGTTAATGGACATTTAACCTGGTGTCACCTCCACCGTCTCTGCTTCGAGGTGATGGCTTTAAAAACTTGACACAGTCGTTTCCATTTTGGATTAAGAACCTCTGCTGCAGTAACAGGTATCCACGTTTACTTTACAAGAGTTTGATGGTGACAGAGGAAATAAAGGTATACTTTGTGTATTTCTGTCAGATGGATAGATGGATGGATATATGGACAGATGGATGGACTGATGGATGGATGGACGGACAGACAGACAGATAGATAGGAGTTCCCTTTGGGGAATTATGGCTACAGCCCAGAGTATTCGCAGATACCAGCACACGTTCAATACCTTTTCCCCTCTCATGTTTTTTTTAATAACACCTGTACTGTATATAGATGTATTTTACTCAATTTAAAACATATGAAAACAGAATTTCCCTCCCTTAAAGGATGAGACAGAAAGCCCATACACCGACTCTTTCTCCCGTACTGCTTCTTCTTTCCTTTTACACTTTACTGTAAGTCACGTGACTTTCAGCAGCACTTTTTCTCGGCCAGACTAACCCAGCAACATCATTCAAAAGGTTTGATATAAAACTGAAAGTGTTTTCTCAGGTCTGGTTTTGTTTTTTAACTTCATGGTTCACTACGCTGTAAGCCAGGGCTGGATCAGAAAACTTTGTGTTTGAAGACAGCACTGACACCTGCTTTTAAAAACTCTCCAGTTGCAGAGTGGTAGCTTATAAGGTACAAGTTGGCAACACTGACTACGTCCATACGGTCAACCACTTGACTGTCAAATATTTTGGTGCTAGTTCAAAGTCACACATTAGAGTAAAAACGTGAAGTGAGTTCAAGACTGACTCTTCAACAGTTCACGGTCCTCATCATCTCCGCCCTCTTTAATCATCAGTGCATCAGAGTCATCAGCTTTCCCGATCCCTTTGCTCCCCCACTTGCCTCCTTCTTGAATAAAGTCATTAGCATCTCACCAGGTTGCTATGATACTGAGCAACCTAAACTGGAAATGTTTTGCTCTGGCTTCGAACGCTTCGGTTTTCGGAGAAAAACAGGAGAGGAAATCAGAGCGAGTGTATCTGATGATGAAGGAGTGGGTTTTTTTTTTGTATCTTAAACCCTGCTTTTTGTTTTTGTGCACGGCTGTTGTTCAGTGAACCTGTGAGGCCTAATGAGGCTGTTAGCTGCTGCTGACTCCTGGCCATATGTGTGTGAAGACATTATTGAAGCTTTAGGCAAACACGCTGCTTCACCCTTCGCTTCACTTCACAACAGTTTGCTTTTAAGCTGTGTAAAACAAACCTGTCACACACACACACACACACACACACACAAATCCTGATGTGATATTTCAGATTAACGCGCTGGAGTGTTTTGAATAATTTTCTGCCGTACCAAACAATGGAAGTTTATTACATTGTTATTTTTCACTCAGTTGAAATGCAGACCAGGGCTGAACGGGCACAGAGAGAGCGCCGTCGTATCAGGTTTGAGGCAGGTGGCGCTACAAAAGAAAATGTAGCCATTGAAGTTAGGGTTTATTTTCTGTGAATGTGTTTCTTTTTATTTTAAAATTCAAAGAGTTGCAGGTTTGAAATCACATCATTAAACTGATTTGGACTGAGATGAAAATCATCTAAGATACTACCCAGATTTTTATACTATATATTTTTTATTTCTAGATGCGATGAAATGCCTTAGACTGATTCTTCAGCTTATTAATGGAATATTTGGTAAAACGAGTTCATTAAATATTTAATTTTTATTGGCAGACGACCAACCTTCAGTTTGTTTATCTCATAGACAGATTGAAAGCAGTCCTCCTGCATGGACAGTTTGTCCTTTGAAGTATTCAAAATGCAACATATTTGGATTTTCAACACATTTTTCCAGTTGAAATCTGTCCAGAAGCAAATACAAGAGTCAGAATTCCTTTGTTCGTTTGTTGTTGGGTGACACTTTATCTCTGAATGTCTTTGCAAAGGTCTGGTAATGGTAGCCTTTAGCTCAGTCCAAAGCTTTGGTAGCGTTGCGTGGTTTAAGATTCAGTCCACCTCGGCCTCCTCAGGGATTTGTCTGGCCTTTCAGTGAGTTCAACCAGTGGTTAGTGAGAGCAGCACCTCTGCCTGCTCCGCGGGGCTGCTGTACCACGTCATACTGCTAATCAGCCCTCTGGAGATAGAGACAAAAATTCGCTTTTTACTATGAGTGATTGCCGGTCCTAAATCAGGCTAATGCTAATACTTTACTGAGAGGTTTTGTGCGGGGTGTTTTATGCCTGTCCTTGGCACTGCATGGCAGGCTCCCGCTCCTTGCCAGGCGTGATGGTTTTAGTGGTTACTGCCAGGCCGGGCCTCGTTCTCTCTCGCCGTTCTACCCCATCCATCTCATGCCGCTTCTGTCTGAAATTCAATTGACCTTTTGTTCCACCTCACAGTGAATGGGCGCAGGCCATCCACAGCCAATAGCCAAGCCATAGCTCTCATACCTCTTTATTTGATCTGTCCCGCTAAGTCCAGTCCAGTGCTTTCATTACCTACCTAAACACTCTCTGCACACCCCTTTTTTCTCCACTTCTCCACAGCTATACCCTCTTTTATCTTCCCTGTCCTCCTTCTTTTGGTGCTCTTAAATATAATGGCGATCGCCTTCCATTTGTTCCCACTCGGTTCAAACGTGGCACATTTCGCCCCTCTTCCCCCAGAGGACTTCATTCTTGACTTTGTAAAAGTACTTGGGGTTTTTCCACCACGCTTTAAGCAGAGAGAAGAGAGGCTCGACTGCTTGGAGTCTGCAGTGTCCGTGACTTGCGGTTGATTTTGATCAGCAGACATGACAAATTAATCCCAATGGCCTCTCTGTAGCCATTAATACCCTCAGTCAAACACGCACCCCCGCCTCATCCTCCTGTGATCGGACATCTCTAGCTCTTATCTGGATCCTCTGTTGATTATTCACTGTCTTCTTTCATCATCACATCCTTCAGCACTTTGCCCTTGCCCTCTCTGTCAAAGTCATTAAATCTTTTCTGTCCCGGCTCCAACTCCACACCCCACCTCCCTTTTCTTTTTCTTTGGCTCTAACCTCTGTGGAGGCCTGCTGCACACTGATACATACTAAAGACTAAGTTCAGCAGCTACAGCATCTCAAGTGTGACCACCGCCAATCAGAGCTCACTATTGTAAGAAGTCGACTCTGCAGACAGCTAGACTTTGCTTGACTTGCCATCTGTGGCACTGGGGTTTTCGGAAAGTTCAGGCTTATGATTCAGTGAGTGACTTGTCGTCATAATGGACGAAGCAGTAAAATGAGAATGTTTTTAGACAAATAAAAAGTAAAAAACACATCACTCAGTGGTAGACAGTGATCACAAGATACGAAATCACAAAGAATACACAACAAAACAGTTAGAAAAAAAGATAGATGGAGAGAGGTTAATGAAACAGACATGTTCTTTATCCAACCTTTCTGCAGAAATTGAACCTCAGTGACATCTAGAGTTCAGCGTCAGCTCCTGTGCACACAGTAGTGTATAAGACAAAATTCAAAACAAAACCCCTAAACATTTAAAAGTGATTCATATACATGTTTCCACTACAACTAGCCAATGAAAAACTAACAATATGGTTCCTATGACAGATCCCTGTGGAACACCTTGGGTGTCAGATCAAGAATTTCTTCAAGGCTAGAACTAGCAAAAAATTTCAATGGAATATGCCTGTATTGAACAGAGTATTTATTTGATAAATATTTGCTCAAAAGTTCATGGTCATTGCAACTTGAATTGCCAACGGGGATCATACAGAGGATGCCACATCACAACTTTGATCTGGCGTCCTATTTTTTGTGCCTTTGCTGCTCTAACCGGCATCTGCACCAAAACATCTGGAGCACAGCGAGACTGTACGGCCGTTTCATGGCACTGTAGTCAAAGACTGGAGGCTGTGCAGTCCACAGAGACGCAGTAAAACCAATCATTATAGGAAACTGCTGTTGGGACTACTGAAAAAAATATTTAACAAAGTGTGACCGCAAATTGAGCCACACAGGTCTTACATTAATTAAAAGGTTTCAAAGACTTCACTGTGTACGGCGTCAGTGGTGGGGGGAGGAGGTTTGGAGTAAAAATATTCCAGGCTTAAATATGCAGTGAAAATACAGGCAGAGCGAGTTCTGTTTAAATAAATGTGTCGCGGAACACAACATTCACTACGCTAGTACTGTTCATCATAACAAACGCCTTAAACTTCGCCTCAGGACTGTACTGTTGATTTCAGATGACGGTTAAACAGAGGTGGAACAAAGACAGAACGCCTCCAAACGTTTTAAGTCTCGATAAAAACAGGTGGTTAATTTCCAGTCATAAATGACAAAGACCGTTTCTGTTTGACTCACGTGGAGACACAGAGGCCATCCATCTTGAATATGCAGCCCATGACGCTGCGACAAGGAGCCTGTTGCATTGTTCCGACTGGAGAGGGAGCAGGTCACCACAGGCCGACCGGCTGAATGACAGGGGGTCGGGGGGCCACATGCGGCTATTGTGGCAGTCTCGTTCCATCGCTGACAAAGAGAACCTCATGGTACTGAAACAGGCTGTAGCACCATTGTGCGGACTCCATTTGCTCCGGCAGACAAAGGCCCAGAGAGCTTAAACAGGCTGATTGCCTGTGGTTCGTCAGGTCAGATGCAAACTGCAGTAACAGCTCGTACAAAGACCATCTATAATGATCATAATCAGTCTGACTGACCCCACGGCAGCAGCGTCCACACTTCTCATAATGTTTGCAGTAGTCCAGCGCCAACTGCTTCTCCCATGACACTCGAGGTTGTGATAAAAATGCACTTCTTTTTGACACATGTATTCAGTGGCTAACCAGTTTAACTGACCTTTTGAATGTTTTGATTTAGGCAGCCCAGTTTTGACAGATGAGTGCTTTGTATATTTCTTTTTTTTTTCTGCCAAAAAAGGGAACAAAGGGAATTGTGGTGGGCCCACAAGTTGGCCACAGCTAAATAAACATCTAAATTGAATCCATAAATTAGTATTGTACGCAATTAGCTAAATTACCAAAAAGACAAAGTCATCTAATAAATAGAAAAGGCATCCAAGCAAAAACTGAAGTTGAACATCAGTCTGCAGCTAGAAAATACCCAGTGATATTTCAAATTAAACTACATTTGAGAGAGTCTGAGATGATATGATAAAAAGTGCTAGCAACCTATGGCAGAAAAAGTGGTTCCATAGTGTAGTGGTTTTCCCTCCTGCCTTACACACAGAAGATTCTGAGTTTGAGCCCCTTAATAGCGCCTCCTGTGGCAGCAGGTGTGGGTTGCAAAGACTCACACTAAATTTCCCCATTGTTGAACAAATTAGGGACTTAATTAACTAGCTAAAGATAACTAATAGCTCAAATGTTATAAATGTGATTGAAAAAAAATGTACCAAAACATCTGAACTTTAAATAAAAGTTAGTTTAAGGAAGTAAAACAGTTTGGGATTGTCCAAATAGAATCTATTTCACTCCAATCTAAATCAATCTGTCCTTCGCTCTAAAAAATTTAGGTTGGAGTCGGTCCAAGCGATGATTGGCAGCCGGTTGAACTTTTTAAAATCCTCATAGGTGCAGCCATAAAAGTTAATAATAATTATCCTTCGAGAAAATGCGAAACACACATTTAACTTTCAATCTGTAATGCTTATTTTCTCGGTCTGGGTGCCGCTGCCTCTCCTACAGAGAGTCCCAGGACTGCAGCGGTAACCAGCAGAGTCAGGAGGGACCAGGCTCACAGCCACAGATATTTTTACAAGCCTCCTAATTGGATTTGTAACAGAGCAGCGGTTGTGCAGTTTGAACTTTACTCAGGCATCGCTCTGCCTTAGATTTGAAGGACTGAAAAGACGCTACATGTTTACACCTTCACCCGGTCGTATTTGAATCAGTCTTTGGCCAAATCTTAGCTCAGCCTTCGCCAACTGTTTGTTTCTGCTTCGTATTTGACGATATCTTTAAACTAAGTTCTTTGTGTTTTACTGACTCTCCTGAGCTTTTCATTTTTATTATTTTTGGCACCCTTTGATGCTACGGTATTTTGTTATTTCTTAGTCAGTTAAGAGTGAGAGATTAGGTACAAATAGAGCAGACATTTTTTTCCATCTAAATGTCAACCAATTCAGACAGCTATTTGTTGTGGTCGAAGGTTATATTTGCAAGTAATATTCGAAAATTCAATCCTTTTTCAAAGCCGCAAAACGCATTTAAAGATTTAAGGAGAAACTAATGCATGTCAGTGTTTGAAAAACAGCACAACGTTCTTGGACAACAGCCATCTCCGCTTTAGCCTTTCTGTAAGAGGCCACTGGTGTTTTGAGATGATTATGGAGTGTGTCCTCAACCCACTATCCCCCTGCTGAGTGTGTGTGTGTGTTGCAGCCTCTTGACATTCCTTGTGAAGCATTTAACAAGTGGAGGGCCACAACATTGTGGAAGGTCAGGAAACAAAGACACTGAACTGGACACAACTGCTAAAACCACGGCTCATCTACATCTGCGGAGCAGCGACCGGGCCAATTAAAGTGTCTGTCACAACTTGTTATCAACTTGTTCACCTCAACCTCCTACAGGAATTAACAGGGAGATCCATATTGTTTTCGAGGTAGAACCATCAATTTGCAGGTGACTGACCTTGTGCCATGTTTGTGTGTCTGACCACAGGTTCCTCTTATTATGACAACGTACGGCCGCTGGCGTATCCGGACTCAGATGCCGTCCTCATCTGTTTCGACATCAGCCGCCCTGAGACTCTGGACAGTGTCATTAAGAAGGTCAGTGCTTTTTTTAAATTAAATGTTCTCCTCCTAACCGTGTGGGTCAGCGCTTTATGTCTGCCGCGACACCGGAGAGAGGTTTGGACCAAAGAAAATGTGTTTCCTCTCGATCAGCATCTTATGTCCACTTAGATTTCTGTGGTAGCAGGTTGCATTTTCATGACTCGACAATAGAGCAAAATCAGCACACAGGTTCGAGCCCCTGCCAGCCCTTCAGCTCATTAAAAGTCTGGAGGATATTTAACCGCTTCACTCAGACGATGGAAGGTCAGGCGGGAGAAGGAGAAAGGAGGATTTTGTAGCCGGGCCGAGTTTGAAATGAATATCATCTGACACACGCATTAGTTGCACCGGTCTTATCAAAGAGCTTCTGCAGAGCCATGTCAGCAATCATCTACGGTAAAAGGTCCTGGACTTATGTAGCACTTTTATAATCTTGACGACATTCAAAACACTTTTACACTGCATATCGTCACCAATTCACACCCATTCACTCAAACACTGTTTACACACAAAGCTGCCGCGAGCAACTGTGGGATTGAGAAGAGTGTGTCATCGGCATAAGAATTATTTAACAACTAGCCACAAAAATGTGATGATGACGATCTGTGTGCAAAATGGACACCTTCAAGATGGACATGATTGGAGGTTATTTTCCTTTACCTAAGGGATACTGTTTTGAGAAAATCAATGTTTTTCAACACTTGCTGTTGAAGCACATCCTCTGTTTTCAAAGTTGACATTGTAGTAGTGGTACATCTCCACTAAACGGCAA
>NC_024323.1:9805868-9837252 GCF_000523025.1 Cynoglossus semilaevis | reverse complement strand
AACCACTGGGTAAGTTCTGTCCATTGTTTGAGAAGACAATCTTATAACGACCTTATATCATGATTAATCACAATTAAACATGAGTATTGTGATTGATCGTGATTAATAATGATGCTGTAAACAGTATGCCAAAGCTAAGGATCACAGGTTGTAAACAAAGCACAATTGTTTAGCAGGACTAGAACATCGTCATTCTGTTGTCCTGACGGAGTCAGTGGAAGACGTTGTGGTCATGGATGTATTTCTGTAGCCAGTGCTGATACACTCTCTGTTTATACAGAGAAAGAAACACCCAGTTTAACTGGCTGTGCTTGCTTACATGTGTGTCATGTAAAACATGCCACTGCCTTTTAGTGGTCATTTATCTTGCAGCCCTGCACATAGGCTTGCCTTTGAACTGCTCTTCTTGTGGGCTAAACGCCGAGCCACGACTAGGTTGTTGACGTGTTTGACGGTTTGACGGGAGTCACTGAAATGGCCCTGACAGACTTTGTGGCCCTAACCGGACACACCTTCCTCAAACCCACAGATATCTCACACTCCGACTGCACTCTAACTACAGCGAGAAACAGAGCTGTTGCCAAGGTTTCGCTTTTCCCATGAATCCCAAGACAGGGGGTCGCTTTGACCTCTGACCTGTAGCTGTCACCCTGGTAATCTGTGAGACCCGGGGGCACATGGAAAACCTGTTGCACAATCACCATCCCAAATTAGACTCTTGACCTCGTGAAACAAGCAGGTTAGTGAGGTTTGTGGAAGACAGCAGGGGGAGGAGTGAGGGTTAAACAATCAAAGCCTGGTCCTGAAGGACGAGCTCTGTTTTTATCATGAACACGAATGGACAGCGAGACGATCCGCACACGGTATGCGGAGCATTTCAGAGACATCGGCTGCTCCTTCTGACGCTGCGACACAGACAGCCGAGAAACAACTGTGTTGTTTCAGCTGACTTTTCAGAAATGACATTTAATCTCAGGGTGGTTTTGTCAAGAAAGACTCAACCTTTGCAGCAGACAACTGAAAATAGATTTGTTTATGCGAGGAAAATAAAGCACACCTCAGGTGGAGAGACAGCCTGAACCAAACGTTGATATTTTCACTGTTTTTATAGCTTCACTATGGGTAATAACAGCAAAAACTATAATATAGAATAAGCCAATAAGCAAAATATAAAGTTTGAAAAGGCAGCAAACAATGAAAAACCCTTAGTATTATTAATAATAAATAATGATCAAAATACATGTGGCAGCTATGTGTCACAATTCAATGTTAATTTTCAATATAAACTTTTTTATTTCCTAATATTTATTGGACAGAATTACTTCACATTAAGCAGATTTTCGTGACATTTTTTCCTGGCTTGTGTACTTACAGTGGCAGGGAGAGACACAAGAGTTTTGTCCCAATGCCAAAGTGGTGCTGGTGGGCTGCAAACTGGACATGAGGACAGATGTCAACACCCTGAGGGAGCTGTCCAAGCAGCGGCTCATCCCCGTCACCCACGAACAGGTGAGAACTGGAGGTGTAGGAAACAGAACAAACAAGCAAAAGAAAAATTTAATTTGATGTGCAGAAGCAAAATTAGAACACATTTCAATGATATCGAGTAGGTTTTTTCCCCGTTTTGGATCAGCAGTGGCATTGATGTCCCAGAGGAAGGAAGTGTAAGAGGAGGCTCACGCAACATAATCAAGCTCTGCAGAATAGGAGCTGTGCAAAAGCCCCTCTGGGACGTGTTGCTGGGGTTGGCATTTTGACTGAAATTTGCTGACAGGGGTTGTAAGGTTTGATTATAGTAAGGGCCGTGTTGGAGGCACAGGTGGTTAGTGGAGATTAGGGACACATTTCCCCCCCCGAAATGAAATATTCATGCAGATTTAGGTGTTTTCAAAATGCAGGATGGTGAAAAAAGTGGACATTGATGAATGAATGAGCCCTTTTATCGCACACCGCCATGACCTCTGTGCCAAGGGGGGTAGGGTGGTGGGCGAGAGGGGAGCCGGGGGAAGAGAGAGAGAGAGGGTGATAAACTGTGCTGTAAATGTGTGAATTTTTAATCAGCTTTCAGCATGTTCATTTTGTGCTCTCCTGTGTTGGACATACAAATAGTGAAAGGAGCTTTTCAACGCGGCACAAAAGCCCTCAGAACAAAAGAGCCCATTTTCCGCTGCTGTCTGAGAGTTGGCCGGCGGCTAAAAGCACGCAGCTGCTGAAAAACTAGCCGCTAGAAGACAGACAGTTTATGGAAATAAGATACGTAAACAAAAGGTGGCGCGGAAGAACCGTGGAGCTACTGTAAAAGAGCGTGGCACCATTAGAGGTGAGGCCGACATTATACTGTTATTTGGTCTGGGCTCCTGCTCCTAACAGTATGGGTTTAGGCCAAGGAAATGTGTGTCACGCAGTAGCAGACGCCATACTTTAGCACAATGAACCCTCTCTAGTGCTATAATCCAATAGTCTTGTTGTTATCCCGTTGCTGATCCGAAATTGAATTCCAACACAGCTGAGGAGTTGGCAGCAAAAGAGTGACCACCAGGTGAACCCATGACATTTCCAGGCTAATCTGTTAAAGACCCGGTCTAAGTTTTCCTTCAATGGCTCGGCAATCTGCAGTACCTTGTTATTAAACCTCGTGAGGATGTTTCCGCTCTTTAATGTTAAGGCCTGAAGCATTAGCTCACACCAGGGACTCCCAAAGTGTAATCCGCACGCCCCTGAGGGTGCGTGAGCTGCCACCAGGGGGTGTGCGAGATACAATTTAAAATCAATAGCTGACATTTTAGTTAATAAATAAATGTTTGTTCTGATCATTTGAGCAAGATTAAATTCGGAGGAGGGAATTCTCATAATGAAAACGTGAAAGCAGCAACATTTTCAGACGTACCTGCAACAAAGTCATGGTGTACAATTTAAACCTGTGTTTACAAAGTTTGCATTAAAATCGACGTCAGGGGATTTTAAAATTAAATCTTGCTGATGTCCTCTGACATAGACGATTTATCGCCTCAATCAGCTGAGTATATGGTGATAGCACCCGCGGGTGAAATGCTGGAGGAGTATAAAGTTTAACCTCTACACTCTGAATAGCTGCAGAGACCATCAATACTGGCCCATTGGGCTCTGTTCCCTGTTTGCCATCACAGACTAAGGAGCCACAGCATCTGCATTATTCATGTCTCCTGTGGAGGAGCTCCATCCGTTTCCCGACATGCTCAGGTCATTGACACTTGGGCTAAAGTGCAAGTTTCTGGCTACTGCTGCCCCCTACAGGAGGGAGAAAGATCACGTTAATTGCTGCTGCTTTTGTGGCACTCTTGAATATGTTGCTGTTTTCATGGATTTACATTAAGATACAGTTTGTTTGCCTGTTTGTTGACCCGCTGCTGTGTAATTTTCTGTCGTAGGGGAGCACGATAGCTCGACAGATGGGAGCGGTGGCCTACGTGGAATGCACCTCTAAGGTTTCAGAAAACAGCGTTCGAGATGTTTTTCACATCACCACGCTGGCGTCAGTGCAGCGGCCGCAAAAGCCGCAGCTAAAACGCAGCAGTTCTCGCAGGGGCCTGAAGAGAGTGTCACAACTGCCCCTGCCAGGACGGACTGAGCAAATGGACCAGGCCCCCACCATGAGGAAGGACCGAGCCAAGAGCTGCGTGCTCATGTAGAGACTCGTTATCACGAGCTGAAATGATGTATATACGTAAACACAGAAATATATAACAAAAGAAATTTATTTATTGCTTTTTTTTTTGTTGACTGCTTTTTTTTTCTCATGTATCATTTTTGCACTGTAGAGGAGCTAAAACAAATGCTTCACTATGTCATTTTTGTTGCTTATCTGAATTTTGTTTTCCCCTGTCTGTTTACATATTGGTGTTATTTTGAAAAAATTGGCAAATCAGACTAATGCTCTGGACATCAGGAAGACGTGAAAGTGGACTCTCCTGGATGTTGAAATTGATCATTTTCCTGAAATGGCACCAAAAAGTGGACGGTGAGGACATTTCTGTTCGTGGTTAAATTCACGTTAAATCGGGACGTCTGTGGATGTTGTATTAAAGACTGTGTTGTCGAGCGAAGAGGACGACAGCGTGTCCAGCTGCTTCGTTGGACGTTCCTGTTTTCATATCTTGCTAAAAAGGGATTAGGGGAAGTCTGACTGAAACATTGGTAGGAAATGAGATTTTGTGACACTGAATTAAATAAATACCTAAAGTGTGATGGCCACAAGTGCTCTGTAGGAAAGACTAAGCCAATCAGGTCTTATTTTCTCCATCCACCACTGTTGTGTCTTATAATTTTCCCATATTTTGTCCTAATCCCCAGTTGACTGATGGCCAAGTCCCGCTCCATTTATTCATCGTTGCTAACTGGGTCAATCTTTTACAGCCAAATGGCTCCCAGATTTGTTAGCCCCACAAGCTGACCAAATGTTGACTGAACCGGAACAATGCTAGCTTATAGACCACACAGACCGGTCAGGACTGGTTCTCTAAGGCTTCAACCATTCCTTCTCGATTATGTAATAATTACAAAGCAAGACAGGAAAGCATACCTGTATATATGTGTAGGGTTGACCTAGCGCTAGTGTTAGCAACATAGCTATGACTTGCTAGCCTAGTTCTTCAAACTTTAGCATTGGCCTTGAAACAGTGCAGTAGCTCATCAGAGTCAATGTAGCAATCTTAGAGCCAAGTCTACACACATGAATTGAGTTGACTAAAAATAGACGAATACTTTGAAAAACAACAAAGTTGTGATTTTTAAAACACTAACAGAGCTTTATGTCTAAAGTTTGACTGTTTTTGGGATTGTTTTAACAGTTTAATGGTTACTAGGGCTTTCTTTTCTTTGTTTAAAAAAAAGTTTAATTAAACATTACACTACACGCCTTAGCTCTAAATTAATTACAAAAAAAAAAGACCTGTCACAGTGTGCTAAAATCTTACACTTTCAGTGGCCTTGGTGTCACATGTGTCCACTCAGGGCAGCTTTAAGCTTTCTGTCAATAACGTAGCAGCCATTTTGTTTTTAACTGACGGCCACAGTGGTTTAAATGTTTCATTCTGAGGCTTCTTATAATGGACTTTAACCTCTATAATCATTCACATGCGTGACGGCAGGGGGTCTTGCAATTGGTCAGTTGTCTCACTTGAATTCACCAAACCTAATGCAGCTGTCACTATTTTAAAGATGTTTCTTTTGTGGAAAAAGTGTGATAAAATATTAGGGCTATTTTGTTGTACATTCACTGAAGTGAAATAAAGCAGCAGCTTAACTCTACCAGAAGAGGATTGTGTGTTTCCTTCCTGTTTTTATGTCTGCTTCGTTTGTTGATCCCGTGGTCGTTGCAGACTGTCTTGTTACCCTCAGACAAAAGGAACTATTTCCGTGATTCATCTTTTTCTGCTGGACCTCCTGTCCATTTACTCTCCCTCTCCAGAAAGCACACATCTATAAAAACAATTGTGCTCCTGTTTCATATGTTAATGCCTTCTTTGAACTCCCATGATGCACTGCCAGTCAAGCAGCACTGCAGCCCGAAGAATGAGTCAGTCTCCGTGCGCACCTTGCTGACCTCCCAACTGACAAAAACAAAATGAACTGCAATGCAGCAGCACCCCCAGCACAGAGGTGATGTTATTTCAGTGACACACTCTACGGTATTTAAGAAACTTCAAGTCTTTTCCTGCAAAAAAAAAAAAACAAAACACATGACGCGGCACAGTCAGCAGTTGATTTTGTTGTCCAGTTGTTGCCAGGAATCCTGACCCTTCAAAGTTGCATTATTCTTTCTAGCCTGAAGGTGTTTCTGTAAAGTTTGTCAGTCTCTGAGAAGACAGCGTCTCCTGCACAGCAGGTCCTCTGTCCAGCTGCTGTCTTGACTGCACGTAAGAGGGTGGAAGTGGACGGGTCTGTCTACTCTGACTATGTCAAAACCCTGGCAGCAGCTACAGGCTGCACCTCAGTAACCTTCAGTGTTGCACAACCGCTAACGCGCTGGACATCTGGGACAAACGAAGGGTGAAGAACGTTCAGACGAGAATCCACAAAGAGTGAAATTTTTAAAGGACTGAGAGAATACTAAAACTAAATTTATGTTTCCTATTTCTTCGCGGAGAACAGAGGTTGTAAATCGGCAGCAGATTTACTGCAGTTTACATACAGTAGGTCCCACAGTAAACTCAGGGCTCAAAATTAAAGTGTCCTTGAAGAAACGGGAAAAGAGAGTGTGGGGAAAAAAAATCAATAAAGAGAAATCAGTGCTTTGTTTATGTATCTGCTTGGCTCGGCCTTTTTTACATTCTTTCAATTTGTTGTTGTCGCACGTTTGCGTGTGTGCAAGAAATCCCTGTGTATTGATTCCTGTACATATTGAGGAGGAATTTTGTGTACATGAGGCACGAGGTTACCTGTAATTTAAACATAGGGATCTATAAGATCTTGGTCACATAATACACAGGTACACAGACTGCTAGGGCCGAGTAATATGACTGAATGCTTTCCTATTGTTATTATTATCAGTATTATTATTGCCATTATTATTATATAAAATAAATAAATAACATTATAATATAATTTTTATTTAATATGCAGTTCAAATAAAGACATCCAGCCATTGCATGGCTGCGTCCAGTTTCACAATAATAAAAAGATATGAGTTTAAACTGAACAGATCAACTCTACTGATTTATGTCTAGCATATAAATACATAGCAGCAGGTTAAACCCACACTATCACCGTCTGCAAAGGACAACTCTAGTACTAAAGATTGGAAATCCCACCGAAGCCCCAAGGAAAATGAATGAATGTTTACCAAATAAAAGCATGGTCTTGATATCCAGTACAGTCGGTTGATTATATTTCTACAAAAAGCTTCAAGGAACAGCAGTGAAAAGCAGCCATATGCCAAGGACAGGAAATGAGCTATAGAAACGGGGCCAGCACCCACAGCGGGGGCATCAGTCCCGCTGTGTCCCAACAGTTTGGACCTTTACTTAAGAGGATTACTGTTGAGACGCTCGCCCTCCTTCTACGTGCGAGTCATCCAGACATCTGTGTACATCCTCTTTTTTTGCCAACTACGGGAACCAATTCAAAGCTGCTTTGTTTTTGAACATTTTCACTCATCTTTGAGTTTGTGACTACAACCTAGTTATAGTCCGAGGCAGATTTATTAAAGGGGAGTATCCGTCAGTGACCTGGTCCACTGAGACTTCACACAGTCCACATTCTGTCTCTCTCCCTGGCAGTAGCTTCCAGTGGGAACAGAAAGCCCACTCCTCCTATCCTGGGATGAGCTGAGGTGACGTCATTTGCACAGGAAGTTCCAGGATTGTTGGCGATCTTGACAAATTGCAACAATTTGCAGATGAAGGGATGTGTCCCAGAAATTGTGGAGAGACAGAGTGATTGTCAGTGAACAGGAATTCTGGGGGGATTGGGTCTTGTCCTGCCGTCTGACAAAATGCTCCGGAGCAGAGCCGCAAATTAAATACAGTCATGAGAGGGATTGTAATGAGAGGCAGTGTGTGACCGAGCTGAACTCACTCACACACAGTGTGTTAGTGCAGCTTTTCTTGTTAGGATTCTACATTCACTTTTATTTATTTAAATAAACTTTCTGTAATCCTAAATATCCGACTCTAACCTCATTCTGACTTCAAGTCACATCTTTACCCAGATTTTATCCTCAGCTTCAGATCCCTGTTGGACTAGTCGTCCTAATAATGTTCCAAAATACCCAGTAATTCCAGAAATGGCTCTAAATAGGCATCAGATAAACACAGAGGGAGAGAACAGAAGGCAAACAAATGATTCTGAATAGCATATCAATTTGACGACCTCTCCCCCACCACCTCTTCTGAGCAGAGTTACCGCGTTACCGTTTCCCCGCAGACAAACCTGAGCAAAACCTGGGCCAATCCCCGAGGCGGGCGTACAGTGAGTGAAATCACAGACTGTGATGATTAATTAGTCCACACTCTAATGCTTTCTGCACCAAACTGCCGCTAATTAAAATGTGTGACTGTGCTTTCATATATAATTGGTGTGTGCCTGTCTGTGTGACTCCGTTTACATTTGGGACCGCTGTCTGGAAAAGCAGAACTGGAAATGATTGACTAATGGGAGAAGCTATTGATGGCTTTTAGTGGTTTAAGTGTGTGTTCTTTTTTCCCCCATCATGCATCTTGAGACGGATGCGCTCATATTTCCCTCAAGGATGAGGTTTGTATGTTAGCTGTTTGTTTAACCGAGGTGAGTGAGCCTGGAGAAATGAGGAAGATTGACAGGTTTGGCATCAATATTCAGTCTCATCTGCCCGAGTTTTTAAATTGGAGTCTATGAATATCATCGGACCTATCCGTGGTGAGCATTTTGTATATATTTATCCAAAAATGCCGTCCAATGCCAAGCTACATAATATATATTCATATACAGTATATATATTTAAATGCAATTGCAGTTTAAAATGGCATCAGACCCAATATAAAACCAAAGCTATTTTCCACTGCCAGAAAAAAAAAACCCAAACAAACAATTAATTCAGAGCCAAGAGTCCAGAGCTATGATCCTAACATTCCAACAGGCACCTTTTCAGCTACAGCGAGTCCTTAATAACACATTAACCTGTGGATCAGGAGAACGCACAAGATGCCAAGAGACAGTACTGTGGTACTGTATCACACACTACCTCATACGTAGAGATGCTAACGAGACACAGGTGGGAAAGATTAGCTAACGACTCTCTTGGAGGGAGACACAGGAGCTGAGGACACACCAGGTAGAGAGCGAAGAGATGAGACGACGAATGAAACTAAATGAACTAAAGGTCTGGACTAATGAACCACCAGTAGAATTATGTCATGTCATAAATAAAAAACACATCAACATGACCAGAACCGTTCAAAACCACATAACACCTATGATATAGTCAGCTGTCCCATGAGTCTGTTTGACTGATGGAAGAAACAGGAGAACCTGGAGGGAACCTACGCACAATAGAACATGAGTTAGCACCAGGTAATGACCAGTGTGGCTCTCTGACCAATCAACTTACGTATTATATTTTCTCTAAGTAATAAGTGAATCCTGACGTCTGCCCACCGAGCCATGACAGCCTCACACATTTACGGTCGTGCCCTTTCCCTCCTTCCCTGTTTTTCCACTAAGCGATTCGACTTAAGCTGCCGAAAATTTGGTTCCTCGTTAAAGGGCACGTCATTGTTAGCTGCCGAGCGAAGGGAAGAGTATAATTAGTCTCCGCCACCATTACAGTGCCAGATCATTTTACTCATCACGGTTAGAATTCAGCCCACCTTTCAGAAATGAAATGAATCATATCTTGAAATATGACAGGGACCAGATGGGAAGAAGAAGAAGAAGAAGAAGAAGAAGTTCCTTTTCATTAGAAAGCTGACATTTATGGTGTTTGTCACCAGGTGGGTGGCACACAGTGATGAAGTGCTTTACACTTTTGGTAGGAAAAGTTTGGATCTCATTCAGACTCTGGCCTTTCTGTTTATCTCGTTTTGGTTTTTTATAAGGCTGTACGGTAATTTATATCGAGCTACCGACGACTGCCTGGGGAAAAAGTTTTATTATCAACGCTTGTTGCTCAATGCCTCATTTGATTCTTTCAGTTTTACAAGTACAAAGTTGATTATATTTCAGGGGGATATAAGTTAATAAATGCTGCATTTCGCTTTTTTTTCTTTTTCTTTTTTTTTACACTGGCTCTGCCTTCCTAAAACTTATCTCAAAATGTTTTCGGCCGGTGATTTATTGGCTGAGAGAAAAATGTAGGTCCTGGGGGTGGATCATTTGAGAAGCTCCGCTCTAAGGTTACTTTATATTCTTCTCACAGTCTGCTGTCACTCACAGTATGATAAAGATAACCAGCGGCTCTTATTTCACTTAGAGATATTATTAGCTGCCACATTCATCAATGATTGTCTGAAGTACCAATAATTAAACATATATTTAATCTTAACCTCATCTGATGTCGGGCCGTGTCCTGCAGGCCGGGCAGAAGTCAAGAAAAATGTGAACTTGACTTTTTGACCCGTGCTGTCCTCAGAGTGACAGACAGACAAATCAAGCTGCAGTAAAAGGCACTGGCTTGACAGAGGTAATCATTTACTTCTTGATATCCTAGGTTATTTACGACTGGTTTCGTGGGGACAAAGAGCCGCCGTCATGGACTCTGTGTAAGGACTTGATGCGTAGCAACTTCCTGGATAAGACGTTGTGTCCACAGGTGTTCTCTAACAGCTGAATTAGGACTTGGACGTGTCGTTTATTTGACAGGGTTGTTTAACATTCCCGTTGCGTATTCACAATGCAGCTGACGCACGCACTGGTCTTTGAACGCGTGGAATATGAGTCATGCAGTGACATGGTGACACTAACAGACCTGTTTCATTCCATTATTACAGGAGCAGGAAGTAGTAATTGTCCTTCCTCCGCAGGAGACGTGAAAGAATATTTTACCTTCAAATTATCTTTGTTCACAGGGAAAATACATTTCTATTTTTTACTGTTTTTTTGTTTTCTTAGGCTAGAAACGTACATTTTTATATACACCGCAAAAACAGAGCGAAACATCCGCAATACAAGAATACATTTAAAATATTAAAAACCAGAGTAGCACAGCTGAACCGTGATACAGCGAGGAACGACTGTATCCTTAGAACTAATATCCATCCAAAGAAATAATAATCTAAGTCACCATGTGGTGTTTTACAGTATGGATGTAGTCCCACTGCTGTTCCTCAGCCTGACATTGATCCTGTCTAATTGCTTGTACATAATGCTCTGTACCTTGTGTATGAGAACAGCACTTGAGATAATTACGGTCTGGATGAGAATATGTAACAGCGTCTGTCCAGCCTTAACGTCAGCCTCATCATCTCTCTTCTCTCTGGGGTGTCCCAACCTCTCGGAAGCTCGGTCAAGGTGATTAAGAAGTAATGAAATAACACGACGACGTGAAACGCCGCAGACGCTTTACATCCTGCCTACAGCCGTCTGTTTACAATACTTTTGTTTTTTTATTACATCATGAGTCTAGTTTGGACAATAACACACACATTAGAGGCTGTCAGATGGTTTTTTTCACCTCTACTCTTCTACTGGTCAACTTCATTTGTTTGCGCCACAGCTGTTCCTGATGGTTAGACAATGCATCATCACAGCTATTGTACAACAGTACTGATTGTGAATCACAGATGTTGTCGTTAGAAAGAGCAGAGGGAGAACAAAGTACTTGAAGAGTGCTTCCTTTTTGACCACCTGACGGCGATGAATAGTGTTATGATCACCAAAGCATGCAGATTTGACCCGGTGACCTCGACTGATTTGCCTCTGCAATGGTGATTCAGGAAGTTTATACCCCGGTACAAGGCGTAATCTTACTGATGGAAGTGAGGAACTCTGAGAAATGTGCACAGGTCCGAGGTTCTGCAAATCTACGCACCAAAAACCAGATATCAATAATCTCTAGAAAATCTCTCACGGAGTCAACCGCTAACGTTTGTGACATGACATTTCCTGTAGTCTAAGACAACCAAGAAGCTGGGGCAGAGAGAGTGTGCATCTGACTTTTCACGATGACAAACACACCATTCACACTCACCTCACGAGCAACACAAAAGTTTGATGCAACTAAAGTAATTACAAAGTTGATAAAAAGGGTGCACTGATTTGTGAGACGTATTCCACCCAGGGTGTTATGAATACAAATCACCGCAACACTTGATAATATTATCACAACACCTAATCAGCCGTTGTTCTGCTGCAGCACCTGTGTGTGTTAGTGTGAAACCTCACTAACTGATTTTAATACGTCATTATTTCACTCCTGCTACTACAAATCCCAATGTGCTTCTTAAACCAAAACTCCCCAAGAAACCAGCACACAGCAGATATCCAGGGCTTTTTTCTGGACTGTCTGTACAAGATGCAAAAGAGCTGACCCAAAAAATACACAGTATCTCTTGTCTGACCACAGACCAAGAGATCGGTCTCAAAATCTGACTTCTGCTGTCGAAGACAATCAGTCCAAGCATCGACTCGTCAAACTCACTTCGACTCAGAGAAATCACTCTTGCATTCGTAGCTAACGAGATTAGTGTTTCTCTTTGGCCTCTTACAAAAAATATGGTGCATTGTTTTTCTATTCCTAAAGGCAAACATTATTTCTATCCACTCACTTTTTTTTTAGCCATGCTCGTACATAGTGAAATAATGTATGTGATCTATTTGTTTGCCTGAACAGAACATGTCCTCTACATTTAACCAATCACTACAGTGAGCAGGGGTCAGCTAAGCTAAGTGCCCGGGTAGCAGCGTGCGGGGACAATGCCATGCTCAGCGGCATCTGGACGTCTAGTGGTTTCAGACCTGCGACCTTCCGGACACAGGTTTTCTTCCTTAACCACCAGACCACCACATGCAAGGTAACAAATCACCAATCACTAATCACGGTGTGTATGTGGTGAGGTAATGTAGGGGGAGTTGACTCTAATTTACAGACAGTGATGGACTGGTGAACTGGCTCCATCGTGGCCTGCGACCCTGAACAGGATTAAGCAGTAGAAATTGAGTGAATGTACATGCGTAGGCAATTTATTAACAGAATATCCTTTATAGAAACCAGACGGCTCGATCCAGACCAATTGCAGGGTTGAGCTCAAAGAAAAAGCACAACCCAGCATCAAGATGAGGTAATATGCCCAGGGAGAGGTTTATTGGTACGGAAAAAGTCACTGAGCTGTTTCTAATCAGACCTGCAGCCCTGAGCACACACTCCTCCGTGACGTGGAGCCTGAGGTGTGTTTAGTCCACTGCCCGCCTCCTTCACTCTCAGCCTGCGCTGTCTGGCTCTGCATCATTAAAGGTCAGCGGTGTCACAGACGACACTGCGCTGCCAGGAGTGCACCATCAAACACTCTCAATCACAGCTGCGGTTCCGTCACCGGTTCCGTGTGTGTTCTCAGTCTGCTGGAGAACATGCATATTCCTGTACGTTGCCTGTACAAGCACAGCTTGTGTTACTCCGTCAGCGTGTGTAGCCCATGGTGATTGGGTGCAGGGTGTATTGGCAACAGTCCAGGCACAGTTAAGCTGGTGTTGCCAATTCGGGATGGCCAGTCACCAAGTTGGCAGCGACTGTTTTTGTGCTCAGGGGCCGGAGTGAGAAACAGAACGGTGACTTTGTTCTACAGAATGTTGCTACCAGAGCTGACTGCTGTACGGAGTTTGTCTGAGCAGAAATGAAAGCTGAACATTCATCGGTTTCTTTGTATTGTTGTCATTTTCATCATTTGCTGGATAACATGCTAGTCTTTATAAATATATTTTATGTCTAACGGTTTTATTTCTTAATTTTTTTGGTATGCGGCAACTTTTGTAGTATTTATTTTAGGCTAAAATTGACCCTGGTTTTCAGTTTATTAATTGTGACTTACATTCTGAGGACTTTTTGAATTTTTTTTTCAACTCTTGTTGAATAACATGCAAGTATTTTCCAATTTAGGTTATGTCTAATGTTTAGTTTTTGCTTGTTTTTTTTTTAGTGTTTTTGTTGTTACATTTCTAGGAAACCTGCGGTTATTTTTTTTAAAATTTATTTCAGGCTGAATGTGATCATTGTTTTAATTATTTTATCTAGCATTCAGAATGTCTAGATTTTCGAATGTGATCATTTAGGCAACTTCCTGTTAATACTTGTAAATTTGTTCCTAGGAAAGTATTTTTCCCCTCCATGTTTCTCCAAACCTCAGTGAATTCTTACTTACTAACTTGCAGTGTGTATCTCGGAAAAAAAAAAAGAAAAGAAAAAGTAAAAAAAAAAAAAAAAATTGACATGATGTTATCATTAAACTATATAAATAAAGCCAGCATTTATATCCCGCTTTGTTACAAAGAACAATTCCCGTCATTGGTCTGTGATGTTCTGATGAGATACGCAGCAGAGAAACACATTGTTTTGTAAGATTGGGTGCAAAATAAAGAGTAATTATTTAATTTCCTTTCCGCGTCCACACGCCGTGTGTTTGCTGTCTAGACCCTTATTTACTCTGTGATCTGGTTCTGTTTGTTACGCCGTGCAGCTCATGAATGTGTCTTTGGTCCGTTCCACTGCTCGTGTGCACGTCTGTGTGTCTGTGTTTGTTTTTGATTTGGGGGCATTGCATACATTTCTGTCTGTGCAAAGAAAAATAGTTGAGTAAATGAGGGCCGGCCGGAAGGCTCGTCTAATGTGTGTGTGTGTGTGTGAAGATAATAACCAAAGTTTTTTGTGTTCACTTCAGGTCTACTGTTGGACTTAACACTCTGTTTTGCATAGATATGACTCCTGTTGACGCCCGAGTTGTGTCAGCTGTCTTCAGTACAACACATAAATCACTCCCATGACTGCAAACCACACAAAGCTATTACCCAGAAACAACTTTGGCCAATAATGTATTTCTTTCCTCTCACCTTTTACATATTTCCCTTCCTGGTATGATGGATTAAAAAGGTTCACAAAAGTGCTGGTGATTTTTTTTTTCTTTTTTAGCTCAGGAGGGCTCTGAAATCCAGTGAAGATAAATGATTACGGCAAGTTACTCTGGCATTTTGTTACAGAACATGTCCCTCCTCTTCTTCACTTTCCTTTCTTTCCCTGCTAAAACTTTCAGAGTGACTGATGAGGATAGAGTTCGATTCCAGTGATGAGATCCTCCTTTCTCTAATTACTGGAGTTTCCAAAAAAATTTAAATGCTACTCTAGTGTAAAAAAAAAAAAAATACCTGAGGCTCAACTTCTCCTTCTGGAAATACTCAAATGAAATAACACAGGATCGGTTATCTTCCTAAATCAGAGGTGTCAACACTTTTTTGGCTTGGGAGCTACACCTCAAATGACCAACATTGAAATATATTAACTAATATAAACTTTTTACAGTATCCAATTATATGTTAAGGTACCGATTAAATGCGTATAACTCTATGGCACATTATGATTCAATTCTAATAGTACTATATGGTCACTACTGCACACTATAGAATCATACTTATATACACAGCAATCTACCAGCACTCCTTTTGCGATCCACTCGTAGATTCAAATCCACTCATTGGACAGTCTTAGCTGCATATTAGCCTAGATTAGCTTAGAGAATGCTAGAAGTATCCAGGGAAGAAATAGCTAACAATTCAATTTTGCTAACTGTTACCAATCAAAGAAACATGTCCATAAACCAATTAGCCAGATGTAGCCAAAAGCTGAAACCACCCCAAGAAATCCTTAAAGTTTGAAGAAATAAAAAGTAGGCTACTAATAACTCAACACATTAAGACCAAAAGAATTGTTGAGAGCAATAAAACAACTAACTTGAGGGTTGGTTAAAACCCCCCAAACACCCCCCAAAAATTAGAAAACAATAGCTCAAATGGGTAAAGGCTAGGTGTAAAATTACATTTAGCTAAGAATATCTCAAAGTCCAGGAACGGGTGAAAGAGAGAAGAATCAATACAATAAATAAAGATTTGCCAGACATTGGCTCCAGAGACACACATCAGGGTACGATAGTTTCAGATTGCGATGAATATTTCCTGGATATTGAATTTTTTTTTAATGTTAAACATCCAGGAGGATGCTGTTGAAACATTGACCCACAGTATAAAGAAATCTCAGTCCAGTTCATTTATTACATCCAATGTAACGTTCCAGCTCCTGATTTTTCACATGAGATTTCCACAGCAGTCACCAAGTGAGGTAGTTATTGGAAAATGTCCAACAGCAGAATGTCATCCCAGTTTATAAATGAGTCCTGGACCCTCAAGGCAGCCCTGAAGTCTGGGTCAGGGTCTGTATCTCTGGAGAAAACTTAGCTCTGCAGAGCCAGAAGACCTTACAGATTGGCCCAGACCTGGCCACCAACCACCAGCCAAGACAAGCACAAATGTTTTGAATGCCTGGGAGGTTTTCCCCAGGCAAAAACAACCTCATGATTTGGTTTGTTGACTAAGCTAAAACTGCCAGCTGTCTGGATGTAGGTACACGGCTGACCTTAGGATTGTTAAAATAAAATATGAAATACCATATTGGTTTTTTTCACTGTGCTGCTGTGTTCCACTTTCCACATATCATTTTTTTTTCTTGTGTAGCTCATTCTAAATAGTCAGGGGCTTTTGTTAAATAATATTTAATCCCATCTGCGGGCTGTCCAAATGTGTTCCACTTGATATTCAGATGGTGGGGGAAGAAAAACACAAATTATCTCTTTAAGCACGGACAGCATTTTCTTTCAGTCATTTTCATCAAGTTTCTGTCAACCTGCAGCCACACACAGTCTGGTGGTGACAATAAAATACGCGGATGTTGATTAAGGTAAATAAAGCAGACGCGTCGCGCTGATAGATCGTGTTTGTCTTTCAAAATGTGGAGTGGTTCGGCGTCTGTGTAAAGAGATATATGGACTCTGAATATTTCACTGTGACGGGAGGAGAAAATGACCCAGATAACGGCAAAACAATTAATACATTAAATTGATAAATGTGACATCTGTTATTGTCTGCATCCCAGGAGAGGAACACAGAGGAAAACACAGAAATACAGTTTTGTTTTTTTTGTTTTAGATTTGTCTCCAATTACCACCGCAGAGAGGAGGTCTTCAACATGGAGTATGCAACCCCAATTCTCAAAGGTACGGTTATTTGAATTTATTTATTAGGCTGCTACAGTGGGATAGGAAAATTGATAATGAATTTTTTGACACAATAATAATGAATGAATGAATGGTTTTAAGTATGCAACTTTAAGGATATTCTGGAGAATATAATGGACCATTTTTGTCCTTCCTTTGGATTGCTGCATAAACAATAAACAGATCTCTAATTCATTCAGAAATAGCACTAAAACGTGGTCATAATTTGGAATTAATCCTGAGTTCATTATGAACACTTATGCAGTTAAATGCAGTCATGGCAGACTTCTATTTACACATTGGACATAATATATAATAATATAAAACATACTTTTATGAACTGTATTTATAAATGGACCCCTGCTCTATTAGTTTGGGGTTCGACCCCTGTACTGGAACAATGATTCCATGTTTCCTTTCTGTATAACTCAAACATCAACGGAGAAAACTCCCTCATGCTGACTCACAACAGCATGCCAGAGAAAATGGAAGTATTTCTAAATGGCTTAAGCAGATTATGGATGTATGGGTTGGACACGTTCTGTCACAATGGCAGTCTTAGTGTTTCGTCCGCTGCGTCAGTCTTTCACACCGCTACACTCCTTTTTTTGGGGGGCTTCTTTTCTACAAAATAAATTAAGATTTATCTCTTTCACTCTCATTAATTCTTTTTTTTAAGACAATGACTCAGAGTGACTGCAGGAAATGTCCGACTGTGACATCACTGAGGAAATTATCCAGCTCTGGTGATTTAATTTCAGATTTTCATGCTCAACACTATGCGTGTCCTTGTGATTTTATGTGTCCTGTAGTTTTCTGAGCTAATGTCGTGTACTATACTTTACCATACGTTCTACAGAGGAGTAGAACATTTGAGAAATAAGTAAAGAATATTTGTAATACGAACAATTACTCACTTTCACCAGGTGGCAGCAGATGACTATTAAAACTAAAAAATAGAATAGAGGTTCTCAGGTGTTGAAGTTGAACTTTGGGTTTCTTTCTTCAATTCCTGTGAGTTTATGAACGTTGTGTTCAACTAAATAGGCACAAGTTTTGCATTGAGACTCACAATCACACACATGAATATTTTACTTTGTTAAATACTGAAATAGTACTCCATACTACCGTGAATGCCTCACTACCAAATACTGTATAAATAAGTAAAGGTATAACAATGCCAGACAAATCAGTAGCCTCCTCTCCTTATTTTGAGATTTCTGACCTGACACACAGCATCGTTATACTTCGACTGCTGTCTGGTGGTGTATCACCTTAAACAAACATAGTCAGGCCTGAGCTTCGTGTTATCGGTCCTAAATGTTTTAAGAATAGCCTGGGGTTGACAGTGGATGATAGAGGGAGCGAGTACATTGGTACCTGGGCGGTGGATTAATATTTAATTTAGTAAGGTAAGACTCGGAGGCTCTAAGAGTATAAGAGATACTGAATATTTATTTGGTGGCAATTTACTTTGTAGGCCCACAAGGGGTCGGGTTTGGCTATCTCTGGTTGCCATCTAATATAAATGCATTCGTTTTGTTCTTGATATGTTATCCAAAGAAGCCTAACATATTATCTAAAAGTATTATAGTACTGACAAGGAGATAAAGAAAACTTCAGGAATAAAGATGTAAATATCTGCACAGACCTACCTAATTAGATAGACAGATAGACAGATAGATAGATAGATGGATAGATAGATAGATAGATGTAAATATCTGCACAGACCTAATTAGATAGACAGATAGACAGATAGATAGATAGATGGATAGATAGATAGATAGATGTAAATATCTGCACAGACCTAATTAGATAGACAGATAGACAGATAGATAGATAGATGGATAGATAGATAGATAGATAGATTTTGATTTGAGAATCTTTTTAACATCTAACACATCGACTTGAAAGGCTTGTAAATGAATTAAAACCAGTTCAAAAACAAACAAGTATTTGGTGAACGACAACCACAACCACAGAAATTGGCAAACAAACAAAGCGACTCCCAAGCGGAAGAGCCGGGCCTCCACTCCCCGTGTGGTCACCACAAAAACGAGCCTGGACCCAGGACTTCAAAGCTACCACACAAACACCACACACAGGCTCTGTCTGAGACGTCTCCGGTCATGTGACTCCACTCCAGGTGCACTCAAACGGTTCCTTGGCAGAGCAACGTGGTCCGTGGCCCTGTCAGTTTTGACCGGAGCTTTAAGTCTTTGAGGTGAGCCGTTTGTGGACTCGGACCACCTCCTCACTGTGACTCCAGCACCTGCTGCTCTCCAATATGCCCACCCTGTCCCCCCTTCAGTGCCACTACTGTGCCCTCATTCACACGTCTCTGAGCACCCCTCCTTCGCTGTATGCCCCTGCCAGGGGCACAGTGTCTAGCACTCAACACAAGGACATGCTAATGCTGCTCAGTTAGCCAGGACAATTCTAGAGGGACATTAAAAAAAAAATGTTTGTGCCCAAATCTGACAGTTGCACAGAGGAACCACTCAGGCAGATCAGCCAAGAGAAACAACATTCAGCCAGGCGACTGCTGACAGTCAATTTCTGTCATAGAAAATTGAAAAACTGAAATTGAAGAATTGGCAAAGAACTTTTTAAATTTGTAAACTCAGTCTGACATGAAGATATAAAAATATAGGGGATCCTTGACTTATGTCAGACTTTTGTTTCTACTGTGGGAAATAACTCGATTTTCACCGTAAGTCCAGACTTACATACTATATTCCAAAACAGGCCCCGTTGCCTGGGAAACTATTGCTCTTACATCGTGCTAGTCACAGCGAAGAGCGATGAAGACCACACGGAAAGTGTGCCGTTGAATACTTTAGTGTCCCCTACTGACGAAACTGTAATTTTAACACAAAAAAATGATGATGACATTATGCCTGTGAGTCAAAATTAAGGGCAAAAAATGTCAGAAAAATATATATTAATATAATAATAATACTTAATAAATCTTAATAAATGTATACATAGGGGGTGTTGCTACGTTACCACAAAACTCTGTAGGTCAAGTACGTAGTAAACAGAGGGCTCCTTCCACACGTTCTAGTGTAAATAGACACACGGTGAAGGAAACCCCGCCCTTTCTGATCTGTCCACTTATTTACTGTAAAGAGGCAAAAATGACCAATACGTCTGCTCATCACACCATCACGCCGTTCTGCAAATGGCCATGTGATGCTGGCAGGAGTGGCATTTAAAAAGAGGCGCAGCAGAGACCGGGGCTCGCACAAGATGACCCACACACGGGGGAAATCAAGCCAATCATTGGCTCCTCCATCACATCTCCACATGAATCTCGCTCACTCTTCATCCCTTATCACCAAATAACCCTCACTTGCATCTGTCTCCTCCTTCTGCCTCCATCATTCCCTCAGCCTCCTCTTTCATTGATCTATTAAAATCACTCTCTCGGCAGAGCCCGGGTGTTCTCAGCCAGTCAAAACCTATTTGACAGACGGTGCCAGGCTCAACACTTCAGATGAGCTCAAACTGGAGATCTTGAACTGAAAACTACATTTTCACAGCTTGCTAACACTGAATTAATGCCAGCTGTAATGGGTGTTTTCGGATGAAAACAAATCAACTACTCTCGGAGCCACAATAATTATTGGCGCCCAGTGTTGACATAACTGGGTTTAGATTTGGCGGCTGCAAATTGTGTTTAGAGAAATAGCAAGCAATGCTCTTCACAGTTTTTGTTTCTTTCCAAAATGTAGAATATCCAGAACTTTCTTAAAAGTCATCAGCAGGTGTATGCGGTTATTTACCTATGGACTCGTGGACACGTGTTACTGGGTGAAGATTTTTAGCAGTGGACAAAAATATCCTGTTGGTGGCAGTTTGGCAAGAAGAATGCAGAGTTGCTGTTAAAACACAGAGAAGAGTCAGCGTCAGCAGAGCTGTGAACGCTGACTAATGGAAGTTGACATCACTTGCCGGAGCAGCCTAACCCTTGCTGGGAGTAACCTTTAACTCAGATTTGTTATCATAAAAATGCATCTAACGTCTATTGGAAAATGACTCGTCTTTGAAGCTGCAGTAAAATGTGTTTCTATGTCAAACTAAGTCATACTGTAAGGCAGTAAGTTATCTAATTAATTAGATTATTATTACAAATATTTGACACAAAAATGATGACTTAAAAAAAAACATGCTTTCCTCCATCTATGTTCATCACAGATTCCAATGCAGCCTTTATATTTGAAAATGATCACCAACCCAGAGTGGCTTTAACTGAAACAGGACAAAGAACAGAGATGTAGAACCTGGGAAATCAGCATCGTTTACATCAGAGACAAATGACACCACAGAGGAAACACGGCCACAAAGTGCTCTTGTGTCTATTGTTAGGAGGTGGAGAATTAATGGATGGAGAGGAAATAATGGCACTGGGGAGGGAAGCAAATAGTGATAAAGAAGTCTGCAGTCACTAAGTCCCCTCACATCCACACAGCTGCTGTCTCTACTGCCACCAGGAGAGATGACTGGAAAGGTTTGTTTTGCTAAAGTTGACAGATATGCAGTTTTTTAAAAATGCTCCACGGTGAGTTTTTGGCCCACACTGAGCCACACAAGCGAGTACCACAGGAAAGAAAATTGAATGTAAAATGTGTCAGGGACTTCTGGGAAATATTTCAGGGCATTGTTGTCAATGTTGTCATAAACCTTGAGTAGCTCTTATTGGTATTATTTGACCAGGTTTATCTCATGCTGGAGTTCACACACTAGCTGAGCATTTTTGTTGTGAAGTTGAATCAGTTTTCCTAACACTGTCTTCACAAACGTTTAGTTTTATAAAAAATTACTTATTTTAGATACAAATAGAAACTGTAGTTATACAGCATGTGTTGTTCTTCTGGCTAACGAGACAGTTTTGCTAACTGCTAACGGCCACATATCTTTTGTCAAACTTTTTTACATTATTTTCAATTGAATTTATATTAACTGTATTAAATGTGTTTGTTTAAATTAAAGTGAATTAACTATTTTAAATTAACCTTTATCTCTTTGCTAATTAGGAGCTTTTTTGTTAGCTTTCTGCATCACTTATGGCTAACACACTCTTGGCTAACTTTTATTATGCACATATTTTCCATTTTATTTTTAATCTTCAACAAAATATTTGTATTTAAATTTTAAATGTTCCACTTAATGTATATATATAGTTTATATAACACACTAATGTGCAGTTATTTTTCAACACATGTTTTTATCTATTTTACCTTTAGATTTAAGTACAAATGTTTATATCCAAGTTCTTCCCAGGTGAGAAACAGTATAAGGCTATATTTTAAATTGAAAAATGATGACTAAAAAAAAAGCAGAGATAAATGTGGAGCATATTTTTACATTTAACCTGGATATGAACACACTCCACTTTCATTTTTTTTCCCTAAGTAATGAAATATGTGAATTTTATTGCAAGCAAATGGGCCCCTGGGGTGCAATTAGGAGGCAAACATTAAGTGTAAATCAAGCAGTAACAGTGGGTGGCTCGTGGAAGTGACTTTTATTAAATCCTTTTTTTTTCCCCTATTTTTTTTCCTATAGTAATTGGCATAAAATATAGTTTTTAGGTTTCCATGTGACTTAAAATAGCTTTCAAACCCTGAATTTCAACATAAATTAGAGGTTAAAACTAGTTTTCACAAAGTGTGACTATTTTTAAAATGTTTTATTTAAATGTTGCTGAAAAACAGTCCATGCTTGAATCATAATATTTTCAGCCTATCAGCTGTAGATGTGGCCAGCCTGGTTGAACATGCTGATATTAGAACAATATTGAACTTTCCTGTTCAGGGCTTTCTTCAGTCACCACATGAAACACGGCTGAAATTAGAAATGAATTATCACACATTGTGTGCAGTCGAAATTTGCTGTTCTGATTGCACCTGTCGTTGAAACCATCTGGAGCTTCAATAACACTTTCCTTTCATCAAATTTATGCTTGCTCACCAACGTCTCTCTTCCTGCTTTCATCAGTCTGCCTCCGCCGCCCGCACCCGCAGTGCATTTGCGTGGAGTTTGTAAATCATTCATCAATTAAATCACCTTTGGATTTTCTTATGATACAGAGGCTGTACATTTCTCCCTAACAGTATGTGTTCTATAGAGTTACAGCACTGTAGAATGGGCAGTTTGTCATCTTTAAAGCCCAGTGGAGGCAGCTATAGGCCTGGTCGTGTCATCAATGTAAGGATTTTTACGTCTTACTAACATTAACAAGACAATAAAAAACATGGTTGATTGTAATACTAACAACATGTTTTCTTATAAACACAGTGCATGGATTAACTCTTGTGACATTTCTGGTGCTAAAGGTTTAGCATGCCATGCAAATGTGCAGTGTGTTGAGTGACTCTGCTGCATCACTACAAACCTGCTACAGCAGGATACGTTGTTATGTCAGTCGCACTTTAAAGTAGTGGTAGTGAACAACGTGTCAACGTTTTCTGAGCTAAAATAGTTCCAAATGCTAACGTATGACCTGCAACTTAGTAAGAAACTGGCTTAAAAAGAGCACAACAATATTAGCTAAAAATGAACAGATCTAATCCTAGATTAGTTTCCAGATATCGCAAGTGGGAAGAAAGAAATTTACAGTTCGTCAACCTGGAGAAACCATCATTCAACAGAGGACGCGTCACACATTCAGCCATTTTGAGGATAAATACCAGAGACAGGTGAAACATTTTCTCAAAACCTAGACTGTTCCGTCGCCCTCTGCCTGACTGTGACCACTTTTATTTTATTTTTAGAAAATAGGAAACAGACAAAGCTGATCTTTGTCATTTCACCACATTAGATCAAAACTGAACCTCTCAGGTTCTGCACCTACATGCCTTCCATCTTGTTGTTAAGTGTACTTTGTTTCTCTTCCCATACATAGTGCAGTAACAGGTTTCCGCAGAAGGTTCCTGTTGGAAAAAGCAGCCAACAGTCACTGACTGAGAGGCTGCTGTGGTCCAGTGGCGGTCAGCCCAGAAGCAGAGCGATGTTTTTGTTTATGTTTGCTTCTTTGCTTTACTCACAGAACATTCATTGTGTTGTTTCTGGCACTTTGCAGTAACGTTTGACCAGACGTTGATGAGCCTCTGCCTGAGTCTGTAAAGAACAAGTGAAGGTCCAGCAATTATCTATTGCTTAGTGTTATGAATTCACAACTGCACTCCTCGTCTTATAGATGACCTCTATTTAAAATTTCTCAACACTGACAATAGAAGATTATTCTGTTGGTTTTATAAACTCATTATCACTGCCAACAAAACAGTGTCAACTGTGGGATGTTTGAGTCCTTTTTAGTTGCTGTTATTAAACTATTGCTGGGAACGCCCTCAGCTCCTGCCCTACACCGGTGCCCTTCTCACCTGTCAGTCATTCTCCTTCCCGCTGAGTGACGGCTCTGTCAGCTACTGTGAAGAAAGGAGAGACCGAGCAGGTCCAGCCACATCTGTTGTTTCATAGGCAGCATGCATTCAGCCCCAGGGATCTCATTATAACCTGGCCTGTCGAGAGAATCACTCATGAAGAAGCATCAGCCGCACATTCACACAAACAAGACAGAGCGCTCTCAGGCAAGACAGCAGTCATAAGTTCCCTTACAGAGGATGTAGGTTCAGCTAAGCACCCTGTCTGTTCTAATGTTATACTGTATACACAGGTACATACTATGACCATGGCACTCGCTTCATTTACGTCCACAGTTTATATCTCTAAACACGCTCAAAAGATTAACACTAGTGCAATGAAACATGAACTTCTTTCTCATAAGCAAGCAAAGCTACGCTATTGTCTTTAGTTAAATCTCTTTGTTCTTCGGTCACAAAATGCAGCTTCTGTTACTTAATAGGCAGAAAAAACAGAAGGCAGATAATTAGCGATGACCTTTGTATGGAATTAAATTTAATTGTGTGATTAATTTAATTTGCTTTCTAGATGTCCATCAAAATAAAAATGCAGATGTACTGTGTCAGACATGCTCTGCCATGCTGCTTGTGCAACTTCACTGTGTCACACAAACGCACCGATTCACCGTTCCAGAAAATAAACTGCTTCCTCGCTGCTGAAAAACCACAGGAAAAGCAATTTCTGACATCAGTATTTACCACACTTTGCTGCTCCCGATGTGGAACAAATCGTTACCCGCAAACAGACATTAAAGGTGAACATCAGCATCCTTTATAGTCAACAGCGACAGTCGGGAGGTGGTGGGCGTCGGGTGCAGACTGCTGGCTGGCTAACTGCCACTTCTTCATCAGACAATGTCGACTAATTTCAGACAGATTACTGTCGTTCACAACAGGCCCGGTGTTTCATTCAAATTAGGCACGTCTGTGTGTATGTATGAACAGACAATTATATCAGGAAGCTGTGAAGGACGGCATGGACAAAAGCAGCAGGCATGCTGGGAGATGTACGTTGATGGAAGTCATTGTGTAACTCTGGCTCCGTGTCATGGCTGTTCATTTACTCCCCACCGGCGACACACGAAACAAGCCCTTCAGCTAAAAGCTGAGGAAATGAAGCAACACCAAAGTCATTGTAATAAACATTAATACAAAGTCGTCCTATGTGTTTTTGCTTTACTAATATACTAATATATGAGCTGTGGTTTCCGTTTCTGCAGCCATCAGAGGATAAACCTTGAAAATGCACTACAGTAAAAGCCACTCAAGGGGAATGGAAGGTGTGTGTATCCCTGAAGACAAGGTCAACCATCAGCAGAGGCCTTGATTTTCGCAAAATATTCAGAATTGTTTAGTGTGATTTATATGTCAGATAATTAAGTACTATGGGATTACACATTGTGTAGGAACTTTAGCTAAGCTTTAGCCACAATCTACAATTAAAAAAAACAAAACATTGATAAATAGTACAGCTTACAATGGCTAAGAACATTAGCATTTAAAAGTAAATCCAGAATTAGCCAAAATGTATAGAAAAATATATCTTAGTTTCATCAGAGATCAAATACTAAGCCTGCTAAAAGTACTCCTGCTAAAAGAGATCGCAGGTAATTTTGTAATTAAATTACAAGATAATTCCCTTTGTCTTTATCTGCAGCCACAATTCCCTCTCTCCTCTCTCTATATTGATTCCTTCCATTTGCCAGTGGTTGAGAGGTTTTGTTTGGAGGCGTTGAACAGTGGAAAAGTCTTGTTGCAGGAGACGTGTGTCAACAACTACAAAAAAGCAGCCAGGAAAACAGGCGTCCATAGGTGTTAGGTGCTGTAAAGCTACATGCTACATAGCATTTACAGCTAGTTTCTGCTAACGCTACTTTTCATTTTTATTTAGTAATAAGTGAGCTCATATCTTATTTGGACAAACAGGACATTGATATTTATCAAGGAAATACATGTTTGACAGTTTTAGCTCCACATCTCAGTGAAATTCTAATCTCCTCTTGGCCTGTTGCTGTTCTGCCACATATCGTCTGTTCAATAATTCAGCACGCTCAGGTGACCACAGTCGAGTGCTCCGATGTATCATAACAGTTTTGATGAAACCCGGTGTGCAGGTTGAATAAGACGTTTTTGTTTTGTTTTTTCTTTTAGTGCTTGTGATTTTCAATCAGTCGACTTAAAAATTCACACAGGAGCGCCGTTAGATCAACAGGCACATCAGGGGCAGAGACGGAGAGGAGAGGAGACAGGACGATAAACAAGTCAGCCCCAGGTCAAGAAGATCAACACAACACGCCTGAGGCCAAAGCCAGTCTGTGGTCTTGTCCGAAAACACAGCTGGACATGGTAGCAGCGCTTAGGCTGCTACCACGCACACACACACACACACACACACACACACACACACTTACACATGTTAAAGTAAGTCTTATGGTTTAAAGTTCCCTGGTTTTTTTAAGGTGACGCCGATGAAATGGATCAGGATTTCCACTGCTGATTTTTAGTCGTTGCTACATTTAACACACAACCCCCTTGAAAAAGGTCTGCACAGGTTTGGGACTAGTCATGACTAGTTGGCACGGCAACATCTAACTGGTTACTGTGTGAGGAAAACAGACATGACTCAATTCAATTTGCAGCAAAGAAAAAGAAAAAGAAAAAGAAAGAAAAAAAAAAGCCTGAATATATTTTTATAACCGAATCTGAAGAGCATGAGGAATAGCATAAATTGTGATCAGCAGGAGAGGAAGAACTGCTGACAAAGAACATTAGAGGAAAGAAGGATTGAGCTGCAGCAGGAGCACGCAGTACAACTCACCTGTAAGGTATAAAAAATGTAGCCTATAAGGATTAGGAATTAAGTCCGCTCAAAATCACAAATCTCAAGCTCAAGGCCCACAGGTCAAACATGGGGTCACTTCATGAGGCCCAGAGCAGCATGTCCATAGCAGAGAGTCTATACTAATATTTACTCGATGGGTTAATTACAGTATATTTACTATGAACTACATTTGCTTATAATTCACACTGTGTTTTAAACTTCACCCCTTACAGTGACTGACTTTTACAGCTTTGCTCTACATCAGAGGTGTCAAACGTACGGCCCGGGGGTCAAAACCGGCCCTCTAGACAGTTCAATCTGGCCCACTTTTTTGAATTTGCAAAATTATATTTCATTACATATAAATTAATAATAATAAATATCCAATATACTTGTGCTTCTTTTCATGAAAACAAAGGGGGAAAAACATGGACCTATTGTTAATTATGTTATGTTCGTACTGGTCCGGCCCACTTGACATCTAATTGTGTTGTATGCAGCCCGTGAACCAAATTGAGTTTGACACCCGTGCTCTAAATAGACCATAAATATTAGTGTGGGTGGAGTGGGCTCCACATGTGTACCTGTGATAGACTGGTGAACTGTCCAGGGTGCTGCCCTCTGGACCAGTGGCTGCTGTGATTGGCTCGCTCTCCCCTGTGACACTGACAAAGAAATGTGTGCTCGACAGTTGATGGCTCCGGGGATGGATGTATGGACAGGCCAATAATCTTCAACGCCATTGTGAATACTAATGGCTGCCATTCCTCTAATTGAACATGTAGCTCCTATAACCCTCTGGCTGCAGACATCAATGCAAAATGTTGAGAAATGAGAACCCAGATGACTGAAAAGGCCCAGGAAAAATAAACTGTGAGAGTTTTGCCACTCAGAATGCTGAATGAAGTGCAGCTTCTCTCCTCTTTCTCAAGACACTTTGAGGGGATTTAACTGCACACGAATCAATCTCAAATGGAGAGGCACAGAGAAGATAACATAAGCTGAAAAAAAAACAATAATCAAAAAAACATGCCTGGTCATGGTGAAATTACCTTTATTAAGTCTGCAACCACTCTATTGAATTTCTGACACGGGTGTGCAATAATAAGGAGAATGCTAGCTGCGTTCTGAAGCCTTCCTCTGAGTGATGAGAGCAGAGAAGCCATGCTGTAGCAACACCGCCGCAGAATTACCACTGATTTCACAACTTGGTGAAACAAATGAATCTTTAATGGGAAGAGACAGTTTAAAATGTCGTTAGCTCACGGCGTAGTAGATTCTGAGTGCTGTTGGAAACCAACATGGCACAGCTCACCGCTCTACTCATGCCATCCAGCAACACTGGCCAACTCAGCTAACTTAGTCCTGTTATTCAAAACTGAAGCTGCGTTCTGATCAGTCTATCCATCCATCCATTCATCCATCTGTCCATCCTTCCATCCGTCCATCAAATATCTACAATTCATACCTCTGAACAAGGAGGTGGGGGGGGGGGGGGGGGGGGTCACACGTATCTCTCTGTGATTCCTTCCTGTATAACCACATATCAAGATTGGATATTTTCCTACAGCTTGAAACTCTGACAATGCAAACAACCTCCCTGCCCCCCCCCCCCCCCCCGCCCCCCCCCCCCCTTTCCCCCCAGAGTATTCATATGAATACGTGGTTGTAGCCTTAAAGCCTTAAACAAAAGTATTATTTTCCAGGATGATCTCCGTTGGCACTTTTTTGACACGAGAGATGAAGGAGTTTTAAGAAAGGTGTTTCACCGAGAGACCACTATTTACCACAAACGTCAGCAGCAGACTCTGGACTAAGTTCCCTCCATATTTATATTCTATGTAAATTTGCAGTTCTAAATTCTGCCTCCCCCCCCGACACCATCGCTCACCGCTCCACTAGCATTCGTAGCCACAGGACAAATTTTAAAGTGTCCGCGGAGACTTTGATCCTGATGAATTCCAATGATGATGAGGCCGAACAAAGAGGCCTTTCACACAGACTGCTCTGTCATGCCAGGCCGACGCCGATGCCCCGAAGGCACGTGGCTGTCAGATTAGCCACACTTGAATCTGCTAAACCGCTGAGAGCCGCCGAGCCATCCACAGGTGCGGAGGGAATTAATATACCGCAGCGTTGCGCCGAAAAATCGCGAAAACAATTTAAAGGAAAATGTTACGTTTAAATTTAAATGACTGTGACAGTGTGTCTCCAGAGATAACGTGGACTGAATGAAGCTAACACTCCTGTCATGACGCAGAGATATCAGCCATTTTCTTGTTTGATCCCTGGTGCCTCGTTGTGTTGTGATTACTTGTTCTCCCCCTGTGGGGGGAGGGCTTCTACTGTGGTCCAAAGACGAGCAGATTGGGAATTAGGTTAATTAGACACTCCAAATTTAATATTTGGGTGTGAATGTTTTTTTGTCTTTATTTGTGGTCCTATGATGGACTGGAGAACTGTCTCCCTCTACACCGCTAACAAGCTAAAACCTAGAAAGGTTTAATATCCAAGACAGATATAACAAAGTTAAACTAAAACTGTTTCTGTTTCTTCTTCTGATAACAGATGACAGGAAGACGTCCAGAGGCATCGCAGACTTTTTGCGTTAGGGTTCAGACTGCACGTCACATGCTCTGATGTCACAGAACGGTTGACCCCGTGTGACCTCTTTCCTTCTCTGACGCTTTCTCACATCAGGAAACGTCTTCTCTTCTTCCTCCTTGATGATGAGGGTGCTGGCTGGGTGAGGGATGATGGACAGTCAGTCTGCGAGCTACAGACAGTTCTGTCTGTTCTGTCGCAGATTCTCAGGTTTGCTATTCCTTCGCTCAGCTGTCGGAGTTCTGCAAGAGGGGAGCGGTGCTGCCTTTCCGTTACCGCACTGGTTTTATCGTGTTGGAGCTTGTCCCTGCTGAGCAGCCGTGACATTTTGAGTCGCTCATATTGTGTGGTTGTGGTTTAGCATCCAGAAATGATGTGCAAACATATATTTTGTTCTTTTGGGAATGCATGCAGGCGTATTCTGAGCTGGGAGCTGGTCTGTTGTGTAGGGGGAAAAAATAGATTTGCACATGTCGCAGGTAGCGCTCTGAACACAAACAGCCTTTGGTTGAATCATCGCAAAGGTGTGCTGCATTAAAAGATGGAGTCTGTCAGCTTTTTCTTAAACAACAACAACAACAACAACAACAGCGTGTCATATTTTGGGAAAACAAGTCAATATTTGTTCCAACACATTTACATGTTGTTGTTGTCTGGTTGGAGTTGAAGGTACTTTGCGGTCGGAACTCGAAACCTTTTGTTTCTCGTAACCCTCGGATCATCTCGCCGCGTCTCAGTTTTCCTTCTAATCACCGCCAACAGAAGTCGTAAACACTACAACACTCCACCTCTTCCCATTCACTCTGCTCTCCACTTCATGTCTCAGCCCGGCCCTCACTCCCAGAAAGAGAAACTCATTATAGCCAAGGATTAGATCGATCAGTGTGAAGGAGGCGCTGAGAGGATGCCCGGTGGAGAGGCTTCACGTCTGCACCGAGCAATTTATGCCAACAATGGAGCTCATCTCTGTGCATACCCTTATCCTGGCTCTTTTTGCAGAGAAAAACACTGAAGCAGAATTCACACACACGCACTCTCTCTCTCTCTCTCACACACACACACACACACACACACACTGGTCTACCTTTGAGTCGAAGCCATGCACTGATTAGTTCAAATAAAATCCTCATCAGATGTCCGTGTTGAGCCCGACACATGACTAACCTCCACATTAACAGTCAGTCTCTGCTCCACCAAAGTTCTGCGATGTCAGCATTTGCAAACAGGGACACTGTGGTTTTTGGAGATATCTAATTCAGTTCTTATTTCTGCTGCTTGCAGGTTCTTCTCTGTGCAAACACACACTTAGAAAAAGTTTCATACGAAGTGAAAAAAAAGCCACCAAAAACATAAAACATGGAGGATATATTTCAGCTACTCCTGCAATAAACCATGTCAATAAAAAATATGTGCTGTGTCCAAAAAACAACAGGGATTGTAATTCCTAGAAAGAAACCAGGTTGAGCTACAAACAGTAACAGAGACTTTTCTGCATCCGTGCCTGGTTATTCAAATGAAATGTCCCTGCCATGTCCTCTGATGGACAGTAAGTGGTGCAGGAGACTTGGTTGGAGTGGAGTGACTTTGTCTTTAAATGCTTAAAGAGGTTTCTGGTGTTGCTGCTCTGCGGCAAAGATTTAAAAGACTTGGCATTAGCTTTGGTCCTGGATTAAAGGACAGCACATTCAAGGCACAAACCGAATCCCTCCTCTTTTGCTTTGACATTTTCTAACCAACGTTGTCATGTGCAGAGCCTTCTCTGTAATGTCTGCTATGTTTTTTCATAACTGTCGTTTCTTACAGTGAGACACATTAAATGCGTCATGTGACAT
>NC_024323.1:9793390-9805838 GCF_000523025.1 Cynoglossus semilaevis | reverse complement strand
GCTGTAACTGTCGGGGCGTATGTAAACATGTCACCTGACTTTTGCCTTCCTAACAGGATGTCAGTAATGAGATTTGGCCAAAAGCTTTTTGGTTAAAAAGCGGTTTCCTACAGAACCTTCATCTGGCCGATTTTGAATAACACACACACACACACACACACACACTAATGCACGGATGCCATATAATTCTGAAAATCTGCTGCACATCAGGGAAAATGGTCCCAGTAATGGAACACCCCCACTGCACATTTTTATTCTCAAGGCTGAAATGTTCTCCCCTTAAGTGGCTTTGGCTCCACAGGAAAGGCAGCACCTCCTGTCATCGCCCTGGAAACCAGTGAGAGTAAACATGAGTGGGATTGCATTGTTGCTCTGTGGCGCGTCTTCACAGTGGCCTCATCTCACTTCTCAGCTTCATCTTTATTTCCCTAAGGAATAATACCGGCCTCAGTATCTGGTTCCCCTGACTCAGGAATCTTCGGCTCCTTAAAGTGTACTGTACCAACACGTGACGCTGTGCACACACACACCACACACACCATACACACGCTGCATGTCGACGAAGGTGTGAATAATCTTGATGAGGTTAATAAGAGATAAAGTATTACAACATGAAGCGTCGGAGGAGTTCGGCTTTCCATGAATCAATTTAAATTTTGTTTACTGTTTTCAATAATTTGGTTTCTTTATTTTATAACAATTAATGTTAGAAATCCATGCTTTTATCACTTGATTTAGATTTTTTGTCAAATTTAGTTTAAAAAATTGATTTATAATTTATATGCATTTTCTCTGTAAGAATATTATCTTTATGAATTTGTCTTTTAAATAACATTAAGTGGAATGAAAGCCATGGCTGTGAATGTTTTTACCTGTGCGAGGTATACAATAGTCCTATTTTCCCATAGCGTCTATAAAAGGGGGCGCTGCAGAAAAATGTGGTGCTTTTCATTCATATTCATGCTAGTAAAAACCACAGGGAGATTACATTGCAGTTAGCCTCAGGCTAAACCAAGTAAATCCAATACTTAGCAGAAATAGCCAAAAAAGCAGAGGGAAAGTAACATAAAACTGGCCAAGAAAGAGCTTCAGGCAGGGACATAGCTAAGAAGCTTAGCTTCACTTTTGAAGTCCGACAGTTAAATGACACCAAGTGTCCGTCCTTTATCACCTGGAACACTGACAGCTGCCAAGCTAACGGAGAAAGCTACTGTATACTGAAACTAAACCAGTGGTCCCATCTCTGCTGCAGAACCTTAGGTGGACAAAGACAAAGTTAAAGTATGACATGGAGTGTAAATTAAATCAGAAGTAGACTTTGAGACACGTCCAACACCAGTGGACTTCCTGTCGACTCAGAGTCAAACTTTTCTGCAACCCGTTAGCTTCGTCCATTTCTGCCCTCTCACTGTGCAGCCTTTCATCTGGACACAAATTAGACGTTTATTCTAAGCTAAAATGTTACATTTATTTTCCCCAACTGCAAAATGGGCTCAAAGTCATTTGCTGATGCCAGGTGTGTCCTCCTCAGCTGGAAGTGAAGTCCACTATGTGTGATCATGTCAGTGTCCACACCGTGTTTAGCAGACAGTCCACTGACTGGGGAGATTACTGTATTGACTTCACACTTCAGAGGGGACTGGCGGTGCAGTAACAACAGGTGGATGGAGAGCTTTCATACAGAATAATGACTCAGCAGTGAAGAGCTCTGTAACTACAAATGGACAACATAGGGGACAATCATCTCTGAGGCGCTTTCTGTAAAGTCACAGAGTGTGAGAAGACTGCAGTCACTGAGAAATCACTCCCCGTACTCAGGGTTTCACTTCTTCCAGGCTGCAGCTACAAAGATATCTGATAGGGGGCATTAGAGTACATTAATGGGTGGACCACTAGCTGAGGGTCAAATGGGCCGTCTGGAAATCTAAACGACAGATATCTCACGGAAGCACTCCAAACAAAATACCTGATCAATAACTCCGGCTTCAAGCAGATCTTTATAATATAATAAATAACAGGAAAATGACCATATTTGTCGGACAGCCACAGGGTAGAGCAGAAATAACCAAAAGACAGTTTAGAAAATGATACAAAACAAATATATTCTGGCTAAATGATACTAATGAAGCAACATTAGGCCACGAGTTAATGGAAGTTAGACAGGAAGTAGTTAATTATGGGTAACATTAAAAAAAGGTTAAATGTTGTTTCTGAATGGTGTAATAGGTTTAAACAGATAAAAATCCTAAAATTAGCTAAAGTATTAAGAAAACAGATAGATAAAAATCCTAAAATTAGCTAAAGTAGCAAAGTATTAAGAAAACAGATGGTTGACAGTTGGCTACAGTGTAAGGAGAAAAAATTAAAAATGAACCCAAAGTAAGCAAAAATAAAGCCCAGTGTTAGGGAAAAGATAGTTACTAACTATGTAGGGGATAACTTTGCTAGAGGTTTGCAAAAAAAGATAGCACATTTGCCTAATAGAGTGTTAACAGTAGATTGACGATTACACATTTTGATACGTTTCGATATCGATGTTACCAGTTTGGGAACAGGAAGCTGACCTGAGTCACACTTAATTATAGGCCGACAACAGATTTGAAAGGCTCAGATGCCAGTACTGTCTGGAACTCTTGTTTTACAGACGGTAGAACAGCTTTAATGGTGGACAAGGTTCTTTGGGGGTTTTTTTTAACCAGGTATTTCATATGAACAAATCCTATTCTGAGCGCTTTTGTATTTCAGAGGAAAATGTGAATAACCCTGTTCCTTTTAAGCATTCTGCTCTTTTTACCAACTCTTCCTCTCTCTCTGCTCCCTTCCTCGCTCTGCTTCATTGCCAGCCTAACAGCTGCTTTTCTCTTGGCCAACATCCAAATGGATGACTAAGGGAAGTGGGTGGGTTTTTAATTTCACTTGTTAACATGGCTTTCTGTCTGGGACTGTGATACAGGAGGAAGGGGAACAAACAGAGACCGTCAAAAATCACCAGAGCTGAGGCGCATAGATAAACAATAATAATCCATTGTCAACTGTCAAATCTAGAGGAAATCCATTCAACATCATGAAGTGTTTTTTTCAGACAACTGTCTCCATGGTTCAGCCAGGACACTGAAGCTAAGGTGACAGCCGACAGGAATGAAAGCCTCACAGCGACAGGTTCATCTTGACTCTTCCATTACCAATCATTACATCATTTACTGATGAGGTAAAGGGGGAAAATGACACAGGGTGCACAACTGAACTGACACACAAAAATATTGTTATTGTCAATCAACTGATGTCTCGGTAAATGAACTCAGTGGCTGCAGCAGCTTATAACCCTGGACCAACAGCTGTCTGTTAGCTTGTCAGCTCCGACGGGCTGTATGTTCTCCATGAGCCGCAGTGGTTTGTCAATTTAGATTTTAAGAGCAGCAATACTGTACATATACTGTATGCCTGTGTTTCTCAAAGTGTGGGGCGGGCCCCGCTGATGAGGAACAGAGGCATGACAGGTGGAGCACGACAAACGGGAGGAACATTTTTAAGGTTCAACTGATGATGTCACAACTGCACTTTTGTTTTTTGACCTTTGACCTTTTGATTTGTTGATAAAATATGACATTACTTAGTGTTAATTCAATGAATAAAAATTGTAATTTGTAACGATTTTTGTCAACGCAGTGGTCGAAATCCGAGGGAATAAAACGTATGTATGATGGGTAATTTACAATTCTAATGAGAACACACTGATTTGTTATTTTGAGTCATTGACATTTCCTACTTTGAATGTAGTCAATGTCAATCCTCTTCGGCCCACAACTGACCTACAGCATCCACTTACATGAGCTAATATTATCACCTACAAATTGTCATTTAACCGTGCTACATTTTCAGTCACTCATTCGCTGCATTCATGTTCTGATGTAGTACTTTCACAAAAGCAGAATTTGAAAAGGGCGGTGAGTCATCCTACCTTACAGTCGGATGATCAGTGGATCAGCCAGTCTCCAGGTACTCCATGTTGCATCCACAGTCCAAAACACACACAGGGTTACGTGGCTGTTGTTCCTGCATCTGGTCCTTTGGGAGTTACATCCGTCCAGGGTGAAGTCAGCCTCACCCAAGGACTGCTGGGTAAGGTAGAGATGAAACAGTAAAAGAAACAAGTCAGTCTTGACCATTCAGTTCTTCTCATCCTGGCCTTGAATCTCTAACCAAGACCAAAACAGTATGAGTGGGCGTGGCTTGTTCCTTAGTCAAGCCTGGTGTGAATCAGTCGAATGATGGGAGGAGGTTCAAGGCCTCACCTCCAAGAACACAAATGGAACTGTTTACCTTTCAACTGGAACACACCGCTGCTAACACCGCTGCTAAAACACGGGAGGAAGTCAAGGAATTACAGCTGCTGTCAATGGGAAAGTTATACATACGATAAAACACACATTTTTGATTTGTCTGCTTTTTTAAGACACAACAAGAAACTAAATTTCATTTTAATTCAGCAAATTTATAACAAGTAGATTAAAACCACAACATCATGGCCCCTGTAGCCTCTGAATGATGACATTAAATTGATATTTTATATTATTTTCAAATTATCGTTGAGCATAAGTTTAATATTTTTTTTTCATTAACACTGACAATTTATTTAGGGGATTTTAATATTTAACTTTTGGCATTTACTTTTTTTATTTTATTTTAATTTTTCTTTTGGAAACAGTTACCTATTAATTGGCTGTTAGTGGTTTTATAGCTTGTAGCCTAAAACTAAAACCCACATGAAACTGTATGATACCTCCAGTACTAGAAGGCCAAGGTTTTACATGAAAATAATGAAAAATATACAGTATGTAATTTGAGCAGATCAATGGTTCAAAAACATAAAACACTACAGACTTTTAAATGTGCAGCAGTGTGAAACTTTAAAACACAACACCAGCCCGTGATGTTTTAAACAGATTTCCGACATCGTGCTGTTTTGACATCCATTCTAAGTGAGACAGATTACACAGAGCCACTTTCATTTGAATAACAAACAGTTTACTGGCTCAGATGTGACGCTGCAGAGGTTTCTGTGAGACAAAGGTTCACAGGTTTTCACTAGACTGGAAGGTTGAACCCCAACAAATGCAAATGTACACTGTTGTGTGCATTAACTATGAACTATAACTAATTTGGTCAGTTAAAAGTTAGCAATGATATTAAGTAAAGTTTAACTGACTTTAAATTGTTTTGCTGTCTTGAAATGGTTTAGCTATTGGCCAATATGTTATGCTGACACTGAGCTACTAATATTAAGCTACGTTTTTTTTTCTAGCTGGCTAAGCTAACACCTTATTACCTATTAAGCGTGTTAAGTGCTTTAAATTATATTTATTCTATTTTGCTTAATGTTCAGCCACGTTTTTCTTTCTTAATATTTATTTTACTAGGATATAGTATATGTTACATAAGATGTAGCCATTTTAGCTATACTGTTTGTTAAGCTATTTCTTCTTACATTTAGTGAATTTTTAACTGCATTTTTGTCCAGCACAGTCCAGCACAATTTCTATTTTTTCTGTGAGTGTGGCGACTAATAATTTAAGATACTTAAGATACAATTGTCGTTACATACGTTCTACGGCACGGTCCATAATTCCATGAAATCGATTAAAAAACAAAACGTTTGACTGGCATTAAATCCACGTACAAACGTGCAGCGTATTTGTTGCTTTTGTTTGTTAAGCTTTCTTTAAGGACAAAAAAAATTCATAATCCATACCTTTTACACACAAACGCAGTCAGGGACATTTACTACAATGGGTGACGCGTGCCCTCTTGTGGATAACTACCAACATTACACCTCATATTCTACTTGTATACCCACATTCCTTGTTCTTCCCAGCTCGGAGAGACCACAAGAGAGAATTTACCACAACATAAATTACATGAGGTTAACTTTCAAATGAACTGAGAAACTATTGAAAAACAATATTTCAAAACGGAGGCGTTCAGAACATAGACTTTAATCATATTTCATAGGAAAATGAAAAAACAAACCAACACAGGAAGTGGAACAGGTGCTTCAGTTAATGTTCACAGACATGACTTCAGCTGGAGGAAGCTGTCACACCTTCACCAGTTCATCCACATCTGCTGCAGCACCAGCACAGACCAGGAGGAGTCTGGGACAACCACTGCACACTTTCCACTCCTCCTCCTCCTCCTCGGCTTCACTCTCTTCTCCAACATCTTGGACCCCTCCACCTCCCCCTTCAGTCTTCTTTACACTCCTCCTTTTCTCCCACTCCTGCTTCTTCTTCTCATCTGGGTTTTTCAATCCTAGTTGTGACCCCTCGTATCCGTGAGCCCTCCTTCTCTGATTGGTTCCAGACGTGCCACTGAGCTCTTCTTGCCTTCTCAACATTCCACAGCTTGAGACTGCACACACACACACACACACATGCATACTCACTTCTATTTAGTCCCTCTCCAACTACCTCCCCCCTCTATCAACTCAAAAGGCAAAAAAAAAAAAAAAGAAGTTTCCTTTTTTCACAGCCTCGAACTGAAAAGGCTCCAAAGCATTCCTCCAGGCAAGAAGACAGAAATGCACCGAGCGGCAGGAGCTGAAGGAGAATGAAAATCGTTTAAGGAGACATTGTTGGCATTTACTGAAATTTGACATCAAAACCACGAGGACATTAAGGACGGAGCATCTCTCCTTTTATGTGTGAACTCATTTTTAAACTATTTCCCAACTGTTGTCATTAACACGAGGGATGTTTTCCTCTGTGGGAAAAATAGTTGGCTTTCATGGGCGAAACTCCCCGCCAGTAATTGTAACTGAACATTAGGCACAAATATTGTAGTGATAAAGCATTAAGAGTGGAAGTGGATTGTGGTCTATGAAACAGGATGAATCAGACAGATATCAAATTGCAAAACCATTTTTTTTTCACGGTACATACAAAGAAAATGACTGTTCTCAAAAAATGAAAAAAAAAAACCCAAACAAAATGCTGAATCAGCTCCAGATGGTGGCACAAGGAGCCAAAACAAGCACAAGTCAGGACACAGAGCAGCGACTATGTCTTTAAGGATAACGACTGAAGCCCGGCAGATGGTTGAGATCAAATCAGATCCAGATAAAAATAGAAAAGTGCCAAAAAAAAAACAACCTAAACACGGCCATAGATGCAGAGCATCCACATCAGTTTGGTGACGACCCAAAATAATCTATTTAAAGACCAGCTTTCAATAGTAAACTCTACTCTTGTGCACAACGGTCGGTGCGCGGCCCCTTCTGACCCTCGGAGGTCACTGGTCCTCAACATCTCCGGCACGTTCACATTTGGATTTTTTTCATCTTCCTGCCGCGCTCGTCTGACAGCTGCTGCTGACGTGTCAGGTTAGACAGGAGGAGAGAGGCAGGCTTGCAACATTAAACCCCACACACACACACTCAGACACACACACACGCCCACATTGTCAGTAACAGCTCTCTGCAGCTGCAGAGGTAACAACAAATCAATGAGAATGAGATAAAGACAAGCCAAAAAAGAAAAAGAGAAACTCATCAAGTACAGCTCAGCCGACACGTGTCTGGGCTGCGTTGGCTCAAAGTGTGAGCGTGGTTTGGTGTAAAGCTGCCCTTTACCGCATACTTTGGATATAAAAGGTCTACTTCCTGTTACAGTGGCAGTTTTTTGTGATTTAAAACAAACCAACAAATACAGATTCTTGAAAATAACGTGAGGAGAAATATTTAAAAAAAAACATTGATACCAATGATGTAGTTCCATGAACGCCCTCATGTGAACTGATGCTACACCAGTGTTACTGAAGCAGTATGCTACGGAGAGAGTTGATCAGAGGACGCATTGGAAATACTACAATACTACAGACTGTAGAGAAGGTCTGGTACAATGAAGACGTTTTTACAGAAGTTGACATCCACCCTGAACTAACAACACTAAAGATAATTAAAACTAAATAATATATTTTTCTAAATGAAATGAAAATAAACTGATACTATACTGATTATAGACTTAAAAACTGTCTAAAATAATTATTTTAGGTCACAAAAACCAGGCCCTTCATCACAGGTGTGTAGACTTTTTATACCCACCATATGGGCAATTTGCATAGGACCCACTCCTCAGGCCCTTTCCCACCCACATGTGCTCCAGGAAGGAATACCAGGTGAGTGATTAACACTGTATTGGCAAACAAAGCTACATACAAGTCTTTTTGGTCCTCCAGACTGAGTCTGAACTTAAAGGGGAAAGCAAAAGCTCCTTAGTTTGTGCTGTAGAAATCTAACGGGAACAATAAAGAGAAAGAAGAAGAAGCTGAACTTACAGTGGTGCCAGGGAAGACAGCAAGGAGGCCCTTCATAAAAAGTCACTTTTCCTTGAAATTCTCCAGCTGCAATAACAACAAAACTGACTCGTTTATGGCCTTCACGATGTGCAGCGAGGGAAAGTCGTTCGTATAAAAGCTCGGATTCTCTGTACAGTCTTGGTCAAAATGATTGGTGAAAATGGATTCAATTTAAAAACTCTAATATCTGCTGTGCTCCACACAGGGATTCACACACTTTAAAATTCTCCTTTTTTTTTTTTTTTGGTTTCAAAGAAACAACAAACGAATGCCACAACATTTTTCTGAGTTTGCACATAGATATCAGCTTCATCCAGTCTGGTCTGGATCACAGGGTCTGTCTGTCTGTCTGTCTGTGGTCTGTCTGCTACTCCGCCTGCTCGTTCAGCTCCATGTCTGACACCAGGATGTTTTTCTCCGCCTGTTCGGCACTGCTGGAGCTGGTGCGGCTGTAGCGAGCTCCTTCGTAGGAACCTGGGGATCCAAGAGTTCTCCGACGGTACAGGAAGATCACGCCAACGATCAGCACCACCAGCACCAGGCCTGTCACGATGACCACTATCATGGTGGGCAGATGGTCCCCGGCCACTGACAGAGAGAAGGCAGAAATCAGGGTGAGGACACTAGGTGAACAAGGTGAACAAGGTGAACAAGGTGACAGTTGATAATTACACAGAACTTACATGTCACCGCTGAGGTCTCAGTAACTGCACATGGAAGAACAGAGATGTTTTAATAGTGAGTTAATGATCCCTTAGTGCCATTAGCACCATCTAGTGAACTACAGGTGCATTTGTATTACATACAACTATAAATACATACACATATATATACATATACATATATATGTTTGTGTGCATATACTGATACATATATACACATACATATTCATATACAGTATATGCATATATATTCACCCACATATTTGTACATATATACACATATATTCAAATATAGATACAAGTACACACAATGTTTATGGTAATATATATGTACGTATATTTTTCAAATTAACTTTTAGTCCAATATATTTTAGCACCATATATTCTATTCTCAAAATAACTCATTTCTGTATACATTTTTAGGGCAGGTTTTGGTTTCCTAACTCTTCTAATTTGCCGACACGTTGACGGTCGAGTTCTTACTGCGTGGCTGTTTGCAGATGAATCCGTGTGTTCTGTTGCGGCAGGAGCCTGGCTTCCACAGGCCGGTGTTGCTCTGGATCCAGAAGCAGGAATTAGGAGACAGAACAGAGAAGGCGAAATCATGTGTTTCCCAGTTGGTGTATGACATCTCCATATCTTCACTCCAGACCAGAGTTCTGCCTGCAGCAGGAGTATGAAAAGTAAATAAATAAATACATAAAAAAAAAATCCAACTTCATTGATCCCATATTTGGGAAATTCTTGTGTTAGAAGCAGATATGCTGTTAACAGGCTGCCCCCAGGAGGCACGAAACATGTGGTTCCTCTGGGAATCAAACCCAGGACTCTCTGCTTCACCACTACATTATGGAACCGACCTAACACGATCGACCCAATACGGTGATTTAGACCACTGTAGTTCACTGTAGTTTTTTCAGGCTTCTTTCTGTGTTTTTGTCTGCTACTTCATTAAACCCATTTCACACCATTTTAACCACATTATTCGTATTAGTCAGTGGTTATAAAGTGTTAAAGAAAAGTAATAATTTCCAGGATATTCTCCATCGGCACTTTTTTAGACATGAGTATGTTTAGCTTTAGACCCAGAAACTGAGGAGTACAGTGCTGAGGAAAGGTCTGAGCTTGGACCTTTGACGCTGATTCCCAGCCAAGCTCCATGTGCCGTCTCGGCGTAACTCTGGATGTGTTCCCACACAAATCCGTTCTCCGTCTCGTCCAGGATTGAGAGAAGCTCTGAACCCACTGGATGAGAGTCAGAGAAAGAAAAGAGGGAGGAGAAAAAAAATTGATTGATCAAACAGAGGGCTACAAACCATGAGGCTAACAGGCAACTGAAACTGTTTTTGTCTCTTAATTTGTTTCTAAAGATTTGGGAAATGGAACATTCTGGAAGTTTTGGGGCTTTTTTAACAACTGTAACTATGTTGTTAAAATTTTATGGCCAAGATTTTACCTAGACCAAGCTCTACCTAGAATAACTTTTAGTAGGTCTGTATGGCTAATTGCAGTAGCTTTTGGCTAGCTTTTGCTCTTTTTGCAATTTCGTGCAACTTCTAACCATTCCAACAATTTTCCATTCAATCTCATTAAATCTAAATTAATTAGCTTTAGTTCAGGTCTCTTTAAGTTCGGGTGCGGGGGCCATTACCGGCACATGAACTGCACATATGTGGCCGGTGATTAGATGGCATAAATGAACACGTCATAAATGTTGATTACAGATCAATTAGGATCTCAGCACTGCTGACCTCTTGACCTCCATACACAGCACTGATGAGGTGAAGATATGACTGAGCTGTGTCGACTCACCTTTCTTACAGGACAGGCGAGCGTCCTGCTCCACTTTCACACTGTGCAGATTGAAGGCGTAGCAGTTGTTTCTGAACGGCACCCAGGCCCAGTCTCCTACAGTCTTGGGGCAGCTGCCAGGGTAAATCCATCTGTGACTCACAGGCCCATCTGGCAAAGAGAAAAACATTATTAACATTATTAAACACAAACAGCTCTGCTTTTAGGATAAAATCAGGTACAAACATGGTTGTAGCCAAAAACAAAGACTTGGACCATCTCTAAAATCTCAAACTTTCTCCATCCCACCTTGTTTTATGGCTTTTGTCACATCATATATCACATTACCTCTAATAAATCATCCGTGTGTCTACGCCAGTGGTGCCTTATTGTTTATTTTTCTCTAAATGAGATCTGAATTCACAGAACTCCCACATTGTTTCCCTGATTATTATTGATTATTATTACTTTTCGAGCACAATACAATTTTTTCTGCTTATAACGTTCCATTTTAGCCAATAAGGGTCACACCACCTATTATATACCTACAATATATCTAAGAATTAGACCAACCTTTACATTTTTAGAACTATTTGAAACATTTTAATCACAAAATATAAAACATTTAACACTAAAGTTTCACCTTAAGGGCATTAAATAAACTACGTTGAAAAAAGTACTGAAACTAAATAAAAAGTCAACATTGTTGGGAGGTTTTTTTTTTCTACTTTGAAAACTCTCTTCTAAACACAAAGGTAACAGTACCACTCATTTGACAGATGGCGGCGTCCAACTTAGCATCACAGGGAGTCGTAGTCCACTGCCCAGTGGTGGTCATGTGACCACATCCTGCAAACTGATTGGGCTCTCCATCGTACCAGTTCGTATACGAGACTTCTTCTTCACCAAACCAGGTGAAACTTCTTCCCTGGCGACAAAGCCGACTGCATGTTAGACTTGAACAAAGTTTTGCTTGTGTAATGAATCACTGATAAATAATTCATGGTCTTACTCCATAGTTGTAGAGAGATATCCAGGCTGGTCGTTTCAGGCTGTTCATCAGCAGCGTCAGGTAAGCCTGCTGATACGGGTCCTTAACAGTGGCCAGAGTCCCATTTAAAGATTCACATAAATGCAGAGCACCAGTCCAGTCCAGGCGTTTCTGCACCACGCGGTACGTCACCCCACCGAGCTCCACGGGTTCAGACACCGAGGCAGGAATCAGCGTCGGTGCTGGAGGAGTACCTTGGTCTGAAGAGCAAGGAAATTCAGATGTAATCTCTGTAGATTAGATTATACACAGAGAGAGAGAGTTGAGAGTTTAGATTAAGTCGACGCCTCACCTTGATGCCTTTGACAGATGAAGCCATTGGTTTCCATCTCACAGGCCCTGGAGGCCCACATGCCCGTGTTCTTCTGTGGGTTCCCATGTATCATCGCCACACAGTTTCCCTTAAACAGGAAGTGAAGTCATTAAAACAGGAAAAGACGGCGACATCAGCGGCGATGAGTCGGCGTTACACTGAATACCCTGGTCTTGTTTTGGTGTGGGCCGCTGTTGTCGATCGGCTCTCCAGGAGCCCAGTTGGTGTAGCTGAGCAGCCCAGTCTTGGTCCACTGGAAGTGAGCTTTGGAGTCAGACG
>NC_024323.1:9763069-9793354 GCF_000523025.1 Cynoglossus semilaevis | reverse complement strand
AGGGTGGTGATGAAGGCTGTGAGGAGAAGACCACATCAAACGTACAAGTCTGGACAAATCGTCTCATAGTATATGCAGTATTTGTAACTTTTGTAATGACCTTGTTCCAGGTGATTGGACAGCATGGCCAGAACACCTCCCTGTGTCTCACATTTCAACTTGGATGCAGACCATGTGACCCGGTATGGCTGATCAAACACCTTAAAACACTTTGAAAAATCCCAAAAAATAAATTAAATGGTTTGAAAACATTTAGCTTTTTACTTGAAACATTTATTAAGCTAGCCTTTACTCGTGTTCACTGGTTGACTATTTTCCATATGTATTAAACAAATAACTCTGTATTCAACCTGTTAGCAGATACATCTGGGGAAATGACCAACAGGTCCATTAACACAAACACTTTTAGTTGTTACTAAATTTATATTTAACTAACAACTGCATGTTGCTGTGTATTAGCAACGTTACCTTATGCTGATACGAGGCCCATCCGTCAGGACAGCCCGCAGGAGGACGAGGAGAAGAAGGAGTTGGAGGGATCGTCCCTGTGACGTTCACTCTCTTACAGATGTAGGGCAGGTCGGAGTGGCATTTCTGATCGGCCCAGTCTCCTGTTCGGACGTGGAAAAAAAAAACCCCGAAGGTACCGTGACTGTGTGGGATTTAGCCATTTTCATTTTTTTCCCCACATTTGTCTGGAATTCTTTTACCTTTAACGGACGACACGTAGACACATTTACGATCCCTGCTCAGTGGATGAGGTCGGCCGAGAGCCCAGGCGACGTAGTTGAGAACAGAATGGTCAGACCAGCGGAAACGACCGTCGTTTTCGTAGCTGTGGAGGCCCAGCCACCATTTGGCGCCCTCCACTTTTACCATCTGAATGTAAAAAAAAAAAAAATTCCTAATTTTTGCCAGGGTTACGGTGACCTTGAAGACTGAGAGTTCAAACAGAAACATGCAGATTTATGACACAGCAGGACTGTAAATGCACTGAACTGTGGTTCCTCAGTCTAATTGCTAGGCAGAACATGCACACACTGCAGTTAGTGGTGATTTTCACAAACACGTTTGTGCTTGATAACGGCCTTGGCCAGATTAGGCCGCACCGCGGGCTGAGTGGATCAGAACCAATTGCATTCTTGAGGTTAAATCAACGCCTACAAATAAAAACCACCAAGACTTTCTACGTTGCCTGTTGTAACGTGTTGCTCAGAAAGGCTTCTTCATCCGCTGAGTGGACAGAAGCCAGCGAGGAGTCAAACCAGGAGCAAATCCTCTGGGCCTGATCCCACGTGGTGCGGTGGTCAAAGAATTTATACTCAGCCTCCTGGAAAGGGATCCAACTTGGTGAACTGGAGCCTGGCAGATGATGAGGGAAGAAGACGTGGATGAAAAAAAAAAAAGAAGTTTTTAAAGAAGACTTTTAGAGATTATGGTGAAAGAAGTCAAAGGAACAGACCTTCAGAGATTTCTGGTTCCAACTCGATACTTCCTGGAAAAGATGAAGGAACCTGTTAGCAACATGGGTTTGAGCAACACAATACGGTGGAAAATAAGGCACTATTTTAAGTCATACAGTACTCGCTAAGTCTGATATCTAGGAGCAGGTGGTTGTGTGGAGATCTGATTTTTGAAATGCCAAAAGAATTGCCAAATTTACTCAGAGAATCTGATTGATTATTCTTATAAAACTGTCAAAGATGAACAGTATTCTGTGCACGATACCAGTACCTAAGAAGTATAAATATAAAAAGTACAATGTAGTTGTACAATATAATTACAATAGAAATACATCAAATAGTATTTCTATTTTCCACTGCAGTTGTACCTCTGGGGATCTTACAGATCCAGTCCATCTCAGAGTCACAGTGCATGGCCAGCCAGGTCATGGTGCCCAGGTCTGCTGCAGCGCACTGACGAATGTTGTTGTAGTAACGGCCAAAGTTCTGGTACGTCATCTGAAAAACAGGAGAAAGACAGTTGTGTTTTTACACTGTTTTATGATAAAAGTCTGTCCGATCCTTCTGTGCGGCTCCTCACAGCCAGCCCATCGCTCCACTTCCAGCTGCCGTTGTCCATGGGGTTCCTGCGATTGAGTCCAATCCAGAACCAGTGCTGCTCATGTTCCTCTGATTCCCTGTGAATCACAACCATCATGATCATCGTGATCCCCGTCACCTTCAACTACTCATAATAGGATTATTAACCCGAGGAGCAGACGCACCCGAAGGTTTCGTGGAGGACCTGCAGCACAAAGTGCTCCTCATCCCCGCTGGTGATGCTCAGCAGGTTTGCTCCGTGGTTCCTGCAGAACAGGTGAGCCTGAACCCAGCTCCGCTTCTGCTCCAGCTGGGAGGAGTGAAACACCTGTACAAAGAGACAAAACTTTTTGCCGATATCCGATATGTCCATATTGTAAAAAAAACTTAATTTCCGATTCCGATATCAACTACAATACCGATATAGTGGAGCAGTGGTGGAAGTTTAGTGTTGCCTGTTCACTAAGGTGTGTTTTAACCCATCAATTATTTTCTTCTCCCCCTAGAGGACAGAATTAAAATACTATTGAGCGCCTGGTAATATTTTTTTATTTATCGCAGCTTAGAACCCCCTGATTATCAATGTAGTAAAATAAGCTACAATGCTGCCACCTAGTGACTCAGGGCTTTATCGTTCATAACGTGTTCATGTGTTATGGAAGAGTTAACAGTTACGGGTAGGAGAGATAATATCAGTCAGCCGATTTTCGGACATCCCTGCTGACGTCAACACACTGACACATAGACGACAAACCTTGTAGCAGTATCTCAGGTTGCTGTTGGTCTTCCAGCCTCTGGGACAGGAGCCACTGAGACTCGGGGTGGGCTGAGGGCCGGGGGGCTCAGGACTCAGGGACGGATCCTGGTTTTGTCGGCAGATGAACTTGGCCTTGGATGACGAGCACTCCTTCACCTCCCACAGACCCGTTGCAAAACCCGTGGCCATGGAAACGCAGCCACCGCGGACACTGACTGAAATAGACACGGAGTGAGACACGGGTGAGGGCGGAGAGAGGAAGGAAAGATGTTCTGCTGATGAAATGTGAGGAAACAAAGGACTCATATGGAGGGAAGGAAAAGAAAAGTGTGAAAATAAGATGATAATGAGAACTTTTTTTATATCTTGGCACAGCTACTATTTTAAATAAAAAAACAACAGTGCTGCTTCTGGGTCAATATGTTAATGTTCTTCGAGCTTGAATCAATTTACATTTTTTTTGTCTGAATCTGAATTCCAAGAAATAATTATTTTCTCTTTTAAAGGCAGAGATTGAACCCAGACTTCTGCTTTTCCATCTGAATTCTTCTGGTATGACGAGTGAAGAAACCACTTCAATATGCCACCGTGGACTGTGTGCCAAACGTGGCAAATTTACAGTTCACTACTCCAAAATGTGGACTTTGATTGTGAATGGCTTCTTCAGGAACAACCGATTACAGATTAGCCCCATGGCTGTGTGTGAGACACTGTCTGCTAAAGTAATGATGGCTTTTCTGGATAAAAAGAAAAAAAAAATCCTTCTGTTTTCCAGCTCCATTCCTTTGCTGGGGTCAGCTCAGTTGAAAAACTGTTCTCAGGTCCAAAGAGGAATGATTAGAAAAGCGGATGCTGCTCCAGTTTGTGTTTCCAGAAAACCAGGTACAGTTTGCAAATTCCTGACTCCCACTGCTTGGAAAATTATAAAGAAAAAAAATTGCAAGAATCTCTTATATTTTTGGATCAAGAATTAAAAAAAAAACACACATGGAAGTATTCATCTAGAACACACTCTGAATGACCATCGGCACATCAAACCCAAAAGAATCCCAGTCCACCATGTTACTGTTGACCTACCTGGCTGGTCCCGGTTCCAATTAGTATAGGAAACATCATCCCCGCTGAGCCAGCGGAAAGAACCAGGGCTGCTCTGATCGTGGAGTCCGATCCAGAAAGAATCTTCAGAGCGTCCAAACAACAGGCTGTTAGCAAAGGCCTGCTCGAACCTGCGCAGGGGTTGGAGGAGTTAGAGTTCATAATAATAATAATAATAATAATAATAATAATAATAATAATAATAATAATAATAATAATAACAATAATAACAATAATAATAATAACAATAATAATAATAATAACAATAATAACAATAATAATAACAATAACAATAACAACAAGAATAATAACAATAATAATGATGATGATGATGATGATGATGATGGTTATGATAATAATATAATAATAATAATAATAATTGACGTCTCCATAGAGTTACTGTATGCACACCTGTTGGCGATGGTGACCAGGGTGGCACTGTGGTCCTCACAGGATTTCCTGGCCTCGTCAAAGGTGAGCAGATCTTCTCCTACCCAGTAACAAGCTGGACTGTGCCATTTCCAGCCCTGGGGGAGAGAGGAGACGAGAGACGGAGTCAGAAGAGGGCGTGACAGGAAACAAAAATGAGAGAAAAACGGAGGGGAGAGTGGCAGAGAGAAAATGAGAGAAAAATATTGACCTGGAAGGGAAGTGAGAAGAGGAGATGAAGGAGGAGGAGGGAGAGAAGACATTTGCCCTACAGTCAATTCACCTGAGCTCTTCCCCCGCCCCCCTCCCCCACTGTTCCTCTCCTCCTCTGGTGTTACACCACTCATTTTTCCTTCACTACCTCCAAGAAGTGGATGACGCCACCTGCTTGCAAACCTGTTCCCTTTTGAAGCTTTAACATATGTAACTGGAACGAGCATTCTCACAAAAAGTCGGTCTAAACTTTGCTTCGCCTCCTTGAGTCGTTTTTAGCCTCCATTTTACCCTCCATTGTTTTACAATTCCACCAAACAATCGTATTGTCAATCTGACAGGCACAACACGCCTGAACTACTCGTGGCTTCTTCCTCTTTTACCCGGCAACTCTCGACCCACCTAATCATTGTCTAACGTCATTTCTGATTGGCTCCTCCACAGTTGTCCTTTGGATGTGAAAACCTCTACATTTCTCCTCCGTCTCTTCCTATTATCAGAGACTCCCGTCTCTGAGACAGAGCCACTGTTTCCAAACTATACATCACAGCAGGCCGTTGCTTCGCTTTCAATCTTCCTTCTGTCCCACTGTCACAGATCAACGCTCCCGTTCACTTCCACCCACCCCACTCTGCCTAGACCCTGTTCACCGTCCAATAGTGACAGTGCATGGAAGAGTGGATGGTAAACCACAAGCGTTTGAACTCACTGACCGGCGAAACCCCTTCTTACATGAGATCAATACAGTTATAATACAAATAGTGCAAGAACAATACAAATTAGTCGACCGTAACCTTCTGAGCACATCTTGCATCACTTGCTCTTCTTTCTCCCTCCTCTCGCCAAGAATAACAATTTAATCACTCACCATCGTGTTGTATGAATAGCCCTTGTATGACATCATCTGTTAACCAGTCAATCTACGGAGCTGCCCGCAATTCATTCATTCTGACTGCACATTCGCCTTTTCCACAACACATCATGACATAAATGGAGATTAGAAAAATGAATATAAGGGCTAACCTATCAATCTAGTGTTATGCTAAAGAAGTTAGCTAGCATTGACAACATAATCTCAGAATCTCAAGGTACAGAGATTAACACAACAACAACACCTACATGAAACTCTGACTTCCGATTTAAACTTTGTTCAGATGAAACTTCTCGGCTTAGAACGGTTACAAATATGAAAGAACCAAACTGTACCACTTATGGGACGACTCAAAATGTACGCAGTTGGCGGAAAAAGAGGATTAAGTCTGGAAAAGAAGGACAAGCCGTTTGTTCCACTTCAAACTTCTCTTCCACTACTTAGTCCTGTTGCCCTTAATCTCACTGTGACTCTCTCTACCGTTTGTTAAATACTTTAAACATCCCTTCCAGTTGTTTCTCAGGCACATCTTACATTTTACCCCAACAAAAAAAAATCCACTGACTTTATCACCACAAACAGAAACAAATCCACAAATCCAAAGTCAACTTTTATCCCCCCCAAAAAAATCAAGTAAAGGCATGCAAAAATAACTTCTCTTTCTCTCGCTGGCCTCAATCCTTTCCTGCCAGCTCATGTACTGTATCTGTGGACGTGTACACAGGCAGTGAGCAGCCAACGTAGTCAGGGGTCACGAGGGGTGAGAACGGAGTGGGAGACGGTTTGCTCTCAGCTTTGTGAATCAGCTTTGTCGCCACCACTTTTTGGCATCTGAACAGGAAACTATAAAAGAAGTGACACGTTCTCTGTTCTCTTTCTCACTTTCAAAACTGTGTCTAAGACGAAGAAAAGGCGCAGGTTTGAAGTTAGCTTCTGCTTGTTTTGTGCAAAAACACTTTAGCTATTTTTATGCTAATTTTAAGATAATTTTAAGATAGATATTTTGAAATATCTCCTAGTTAATTTTGTTGGATACATTGTTCTTAGGTCAATTTAGCCCAGTGAAAAATTTGTGACCAAACTTTTTAGTCAATGTTGAGCTTTTCCTGCTATAGCTGTGCTACGTTTTTACTTTAACAAACAATAGAAACAAGTTATCAATTGTCAATCTTTTTTTTTTACTTTTTTGTGTATAGATTTTTAAAAATTTTCAAGTCCAACTTCATGTGTTGTGCTTTGAAATACTGAGCTCTCTCTCATTTTTGTAGTAATTTTTTAAGCTATATTTTGACAAATCTTTACTGTTTAGTACCTTCTAACTAATTTGGCTATTTTTGACTAATTGTTTAACTTTTTATCTTTTTAATTTTATATACTGGATGGAGTGAATAAAGGAAGAACCCAGACTCTGTTGATCTTTGGGTTCGACCAGACACCACTGTCTGTCCTTCTGTTGCTGCAAATATAAAATAATGCTATGAAGCAGCAGAGCCATTCAGATGTACTGGAGGTTTTCCTGGACTCAGTTCTGTGTCACTGTACAAACGGATTAACTCCTGGTTATGAATAAAACAGATTTTTTTTAATCAGATGTAATATTTAACAGCTACTTCTTTAAGATTTTTTAATCCACAGAGGTCAACTTTCATGGCTCCCTCTAACGGGCCTGGGTCTTCAGCAGCTGCTGACACCCCAGGCGTTGTTCTGTAATGTCAGTAAAGCAGCTAAGCCACAAAATCAGACAAGATGGAAATCAGAAAACAATGGTTCTCTGGTGAGACATGAAAAGGATGCATTAGAATAATGAGCCCTCCACATCATGTTTTTGGGGGAAATGAGCCGAGCTCGGCTCTGGATGGGGTAAATGGTTTGAGGATTAAATGAGCAGCAAGGTTTTTCAACCCCCCACTGTTGCTTCGCATGTTGCGTGAAGTCAAGTCATCTGCTAAAGACAATGTGCGCCGCCGCAGGGCCGTGGCTGCGCGAGCTGCGCCAAATGACCCCTGTCACATTACCACCCATGATGCCTCACTCCCCCCGGGGGAGACAGGCGCAGATCCATTACGGCAAACAAATGGCCCATCCACACAAGAGATCTTTGTTGAAGGTAACAGCTGAAGAGCAGCACGACCGTCAGATCCACATCATCGGCAGCATAAATCAGGCCGGGCGATGGGATGGGAGCAGAAACACACTGTGGCATCCTTTACCGCAAAGTCACAATCCTCTCTGTCACACGTTACGGAAAAACATCCTGTCGAAGGGAACAGTAGGAACGGTGAGCGTTTTCAGCAGACACAGAAGAGTCAGGTACTACAGACTCCTCCGCCTCATATGGAGAGAATTATGACGTGTGGAATCAGAGACAGATGCAGATGGATCTTCCAGATGTGGCTCTGTTCACCGTGTGGGTACAAGTCGCAGGCATGACAATACACGCTAACCCTGCATATACGCTAAAGGTGAACGCTAACCAAAAAAAAAAAAGACGAGACAGGCAATTTACGTCTGAAGGAATTCTCACTCACAGCCAGTCTGTCTGCGGGGGCTGTTGGTCTTGAGTCTTAAGGGAGTGATTGATGTTACAGTTAGAGTCTGTGGAGCAGTCAAAGACCGAGAGCAGCTCTGAGTAAAGAGGTCAAAGGTGATGGGGTATTCAGTAACTGTAGTATTGAAATCTGATCGAGGAGGCTATGAAGTAAATAATATATAAATAAAGAAAAATGTAGGTTTGGTATTTTTCACTGCTTCGCTCAAGTTTGATGGCAGTGAGTTGATCAGTGTCGTAAAGCAACATCTCATTGGTCCTGATGGTATTTGTGTGAATGTTGAAGATGAGGTCTGTTTATTTGTTGTTGTGAGATATGCTATACACATTCCAACAGACTGCTTCGTTTTGAATCAAAACAACAGTGCAGTTTTTGCAGATTGGGTTAGAAGCTGTTTTCGTCGCCTAAGAGTATCTGAAAAACAGATCTGACCCACTTAGGGTGCATTACCGCTGCATGGGCCAGAAGACGGGCTTCGGCTTGTTCCAACATATTCGGTTCACATTTGCCTTTTTATTCAAGAACATTGATTTTGTATGGGTTGGAAGAAAGTGGGCGGGGCTGTAGCACAGAGGACGTGGTCCACATGTCCAAACTGTCAAACATGAGCTGTTTGCAATATGTCCAAATATTTTAACGTAGTAAAAATTCTGTTTAATGACAGAGTTGTGATAACAAATGTAAAGACTGATTTACTTGTTTGCAGTGCTGCTGCACTTTTCCTTCACTGTTGGTTCCTGGTTTCTTACAGATGGACGGCAGAGTCAGATTACAGGGGCTGTCATCCCAGCGACCTTCCTGCAGAAAGAAGCAAAAATACAAACAGAGAGAGAGAGAGAGAAAACACAGCTGTTACGTTGGTATAAACAAAGGGGAAACTGCAGAGTCCTTTAGTCTGAGATCAACAAAGCTGGGGTCAGGAGGTCACTCACAGGTCCCCACAGGGACACGCAGTCCTCCAGTGTGTTTCGGAAGTTGTTGGGTTCAAACGGATGCCATAAGGTAAAGGTGACAGGAGAGTGGTCAGTCCACTGGAAGTCCATTTGCATTTCAGTGTCATGGAGGCCAATCCAGAGCTGGTCATTGTCTGCCAGGAAACGGTTACACGGTTTAACTGTGAAAACTGTATGACTTTATGTGAAATGAACACTTCCACCCTAATATAGATGGAAACATATCTTCACCTACAATTTGATCCATAGATTTGAATTCCATTAAATATAGGAGAGACAGAAATTAATCCGTAATTAGTAAAACTTTTTTTTTAATTTTTAAAAAATTATTATTTTAAACATTTAATAGAGAAAACTTTTTTTTTAATTTTTAAAAAATAATTATTTTAAACATTTACAAACAGAATACAAAACAATTACATTACATTTTCTAGAATATATATATTTATACATATATAAATATTTGTATAAAATTTTAGTGACTTATATTCAATTCTATTTTTCATTTACTTTTTTAGCTTTATTTTTTTTTATTTACTAAAACAATCAAATTTACTTGTTTTACAAATGTACTACTGCTGCAATGACAAGTGTTTGTCATGAAGCTTGTGCATCATAACGTTATCTGTTCTGTTATAATTAAATAAATATCCGACTCTTGGATTGTGGGAGAACTGTGATGTTGATGGTTTTTCCCCACATAAAGCAAAATAATGTTACTATCCATCTATCTATCTGTCTGTCTATCTACTGTATATTGCATGTTACATCAATATATTATGAATTCATATGAATGATTTAAAATCCTAAGGCGACTCTACATTAGCCATAACATAAAGCACTGACCTTTTTTAAGGTTTCGTAGGATGAACTCCAGCTCTGGCAGGGTGTGGATGCTGACCAGGTTTGCCTCCATCCTCTGGCAGGCTTTACTTGAAGTCTGCCAGTCACTCTTAGCAGAGTTCAGTTTGTAGCAGCCGGCCTGGAAAGACTGCCAGCCCACGTCACATTCATACTTCTTATCATCAGACCATGAATCTGTTGAGGCGGAGAGAGAAACTTCAGCATCTAAAGAGGTGGAGAGGCTGAAACCCTGTGAAGCTGTAAGGCCTGGAAACTGACCGGTGGTGAAAGGGTCAAATGTGGCGTTGGGTCTCTTCTTGCAGACGTAAGGCAGAGGGACAGAACACTCACGGCTCTGCCAGCGGCCTGACGACTCGGTTCTGATCACAGCACAATTCTCCTCATCAGCGTGGCTCGGCTGCTCTGAAAATGAGAGAAGAAATTCACAGACATCTCTCACATGGAATTCAAGTTGAAGCTTTTAAGTTCTTATTGATTTTATATATTTATTTTACTACAAATATATATTTATTACATATATTATTTTGTATTTTTTACATATATTTTTCTTGTTTTTAAGCAACTTTTTTTTGCCATTTAGATACAGTATCTCAAACCCATTTTTAATGTTAAATATCTTCAGCTGGACTTTTGATTGGTATTTCTGTATGTGACTTCTATTTAAATGGAGTTGTTTTTATTTCGGTTTCTAACCTTGCTCCCAGTTGAGATACTTCAGCGGTGAGGAGTCGGCCCACTGCCAGCCCCCGTTGATGTCCAGGTCATTGAGGCCAATCCACAGAGCTGCACTGTTACCGGACAACAGACCTAAAATAGAAACACATCAACTCTTTACACAGAGAAACAGACACAAATATGTCATGTTTTCAAAATTAATAAAAATCAAAATTATAAAAAGGTTTTATATATATATATACAAAATATCACACAACATATTCAAAGCATTTCTTTCTTCACTGACTTTACCATTAATGTAAGTCTGTTCGTAGACCTTGGTGATGCTCAGGAGGTCTGCCCCCTGCTGCTGGCAGCTGATCCGCGCGTCGTTCCATGATAGCTTAGCCTGTAAGTTAAGCTGGTAACAGCTGTCTGCCAGTGGGTCGGTATCCCAGAACGTCTCACATCCATTACCTGACAGTGAGAGAGGAGGGTAGGCGGGAACAGGAGTGAAGGGAAGTTCTTGTCACATTAACAGGCAGTTCAGTCCCGGGGTCACGGAGCAGTCACTCACTTTTGACGGGACAAAAACCCCAACGCTCGTCCTTGCCGTAGTCGAACGTGGTGGCGCACCAGAGGTGACCGTCTTCACGTCCGATAGCCGTGCAGCTGTGGAACCATTTGCCGTCGTAAAGAAAGGGCAGGTAACAGGGGCGGCCGTTAGCGTTGCCCTGGATTGTGTAGATTCCTGCCGAGGAATAGGAAAGAAGACGTTGAGGCCGCAACATTTATCTTTAGAAACACAGCCGGCTGAACCCAGTGCATCCTGGGTAAGTCTTCAGATTCCTGTGTGAAGGATCAATGTGTGGGTGATCTGCTTTTTAATTCATGTGTGAATGATAATGAAGTAAAGTCTGACTGAATGAACCAGTAATCAACAAAATACAATAATCTGTAAGATTTTAGAGTCAAAATTAGGTTTAAATGAATATTTACCAGGTAATATAAAAACATCTGGCTATTTGTGGTTTTTGGTTATACTGCCTAGTTTCTGCTGTAACTATTTGCTAACTAATAACTATTACTAATTAACCTAATTGTTAATAAGACAGTATTGAGTTTTGTTTATCTTTGAACTAGTTTTGTCTAACCCCTGGTTATTGTACAATATGGTATTCTTGGATATTTAAATTAGCGTGTATCTGGCTAACACTTAGCGCCTCTGCTAATGACTTGGGGTTAATGACTTAACAAGTGTAATTATGGTGTGTTGTAGTTTACATCGGTTCAATGTTTTTGTTTTTTTTTCTCAGAGGTTACATAGTCTTGATTTACACCCCAAATGTATACCTTTATTTATAACTAACAAGTGCACAGAGCAGGAGAGAAGCTGTCGCTAACAGCTAACTGTGGAGGGAGACGGTGAGCAGCGAGGCTAGTTCTCTCATTCCCGGGCTTAAAAAAGCTCCAGAATCCCCTGTTGGCATAGAGTGAGCCACCGAGTGCTGACCATTATAACAGAGAGAGCCTGTACATGGGCACACTGGAGGCTAACATCTAACACTAGCTTAGCTATAAAACAAATGGCTCAGACGGAGGGTGTATTTTTGTGAAAACAATGCACTTTTCCCATGAATTATACAGACAATGAAACAAAGCACATTTATATTTTAGTATATAGTGCTGTTCTTAGGAGGGGAGTATATTGGGAAATGGGCCAATGGTCAGAGAGAGAGAGAGAGAGAGGATGAATGCAGCGCTACCAAAACAAAGGCCTGTAGAAAGACGGGCAGACATGTTAAGTGAGCGAGGAGAGATGTTTTGAAAACCCACTTAGACTTCCTGAGTTCTCTAACACAGACTGGCTGTGTGGCTGCTGTGGATCAGCGGTACAAGCCCCCTCCACACAGATGGTAGATGAAAGCTAATATAACCGACGTCACCGCCACACAACTAGTTAAAGCAGTAGAGGAGTGAAAAAGGAGAAAGAAAATAAAGTTTCCTTCCAAACTTCCTACAGACCTGTAGGTTTGGAAGTTTGAGCATTTTAATAAGAGTTGGTGAAGAACATTCCACGGAACTTGACATTGGTTAAAAAAAAAAGAAAACAGGAATGAGGCGAAGCTGCAAACCGCCGTGGTTAAATTTAATCTGGAGAGAAAACTCTATATAAATAGAAATAAACTTGAAGTGGACGACTGTGTGTTTACGGCTGTTGACAAACGGCAGCGATGTTTTTCCTTCATCCGAGTATCTCCCCAAAGGTACACAACGGTACGTTTGCAGTGTCTACTGCGGCGAGTCAGCAGAGTGTGGTGAGCAGAACGATGTCAGTGTATAAAATAATATATATATATATATATATAGCTAAAAGTTAGCTACAACCAATATTGGGAACCATGGTCCCCAAACCCAAACATGGACATGTCCAGGGTCAATATCACCTGTCAAACTGCAGTCCTTCATCTAATCTGGACTGATTTATCGTCCACCCAGAACAGATGGAAACACACAGTGTACTCATGAGGACTTCGACTTACCTGTGTAAACTTTGGTACACAGGTCCTGCACCCCACCATGCACGGTCCATTTCAGCTGGGAAAGGGTGGGGGGCGAGGAAGAGGAAGAGGAGGAGGAGTTCAGAATCATTGGCGAGGGAAGGTAGTTGTTGAGGTTCTCCAGCACCTGACCACAGTTCCAGTTCCAGCTGACCCTGGGCGGCTCCCGGTCACAGGTGTACACGCCCAGAGGAGATTTGTCCGACCTGGAGGTCACATTCCCAGTGGTGACGCCCAGGCAGAGCGAGGAGCCCAGGTTGAAGAGGCGCTCCCTGCTGACCCATTTCCAGCGCTGGTTGTCCTCCTCACAGGACTTTGACAGGACCAGGGAGTGATACTGCACCCCCAGGCAGCCCTGGGCACCCTCATGGTAGAAAGCGAAATGTTCCGAGTCCTGCGGCGCTGTGCACAGAGAGAGAGAGAGACAGGCCCAACAGTCAATACCAGTGATCTGATCAGCATCTGGCGTGACAAGAGACGAGGTCAGAGAATGGATCGATGCTTCATTAATGGCTGTAGAGTCGGGTTAGTCTGAGTTATGGACTCTGATGTCCCCGTTTAACACACATCATAATCAGTTCCCCAACAGTTCCACAGCGCTCCAGGGTGAACGTTGTTTGGTCTCTGACTGACTCCTGACATTTCATGGCCTACGATCAGAGGCAGGAAGCTAACGGACCACAGTCGCTAGGACAATTGATTAAATACAAATCAGCTCATTTCAGCTAATTCTGGCATATGTTGTAGCCACATTTACACATTTACTTTACAAAAAAAAAATAGTCTCATTATGATCTTTGATCTTTGATTTTTTTAGCTTTGTGCTAATTTCTTGGCTAGTTCAATTTTAGTGTATCTTTCAGATATTTTTGATTATTATGTTTATTATTACTCAGGGTTTTTGTTTCCGACTCGGCAAAAAACAACTGTTTTTTTAACGAGTTACACCGCTAGTCAAACAAAATTATTTAAAAAGTAGTAGTAGTAGTAGTTTGGTGTCTTCCTCATATATAGTCATGTGGAGTGTATTTTCCTTGGGCATTTTGAAACAATTGAATAGTTAAACATCACTACTCCACCTTATAAAGTGACTTTTAACGTACATACAACTGACCCGCGTAACCGTGTTAGTAAATCTAGATTGAATTAACGTGATTAGCCCCAGGGGAAAGTCTTTACTCTGGATCCAAACAGCAGACGTTTCACTTCTGCTGCATGATGTGTCACCCACGTTAGCTCACCGAGTTCTCCCTAATAACCAAAATAAATGTAACAAGAATAAAGTTACTCAAAAAAAGTGTTGAATTAAAAAACAACATCAGCAGCAGTGGCTGGGCGCCTGAAGCAGTTACAGGAATTTCGGGAACAAAAGCCAACACTGGTTCTCCATAAAAAGATGTGGTTTCCCTCCTCTTCTGGTTCTCTTCTTCTTCTTTTTTTTTTTTTTTTACACTTGAAGAATTTAGAAATTGGTAAACCTAAAAAGTGTGTGTGGCACTGTGTGTGTGTTTGAAGGTCAGAGATGTAGAACGTTGTAGAGCTCATGTTCAGGACCAAACATCCTCTCATCTGTTTTAACCCTTAGTCCATTTCAGGGTGACAGAGGGGGGCGGGGGTAGTACAGTAAGGGGCAACAGTAACCATTCACACTATGGTCAACTAGGAATGAACAATTAGCTTTGACCTGCATGTTTTTGGACTGGGAGAGAAAATCAGAAAGCCTGAAGAAACCCCCTCCCACATACACACAGAAAATATGCCAACTTCATACAACAGGACCATCAGTTACCACCAGGGCAGGAATAGAGAAGTCTGCCAAACATAACACCACATTCATGCCCCTCAACGCTGCTGTGACAGACAAAAACATTTCGGCTAAAAGGACTCCATCCATTGATAACAGAGCCTTGTCAGAAGCTATTTGGTTTTATTACAGACAGACAGACACTGACCTAACCTTCACCCTAACCCATGACTACCTACATGTTACTTTTACACCTCAGGTAAAAACAGAATCCAAATTCTGAATTCTTCTTCATGTCCTGTCTGGCAGGACTGTTTGCCTATTGGTGTTTTTGGTCCTTGGATGTGCCTGGACTTGCCTTTGATGTGTGAGATAAATCCAGTTCTGGGAAAAACATGGGGTGAAACATCAACATCAAACATTAAATACTGGGGAAGTTTTAAAAGGTTGGTCAGAGGATTTCATCATTTTTGAAGAAATTTTCTTGTGACTCACACTCACAAGTGACTTTTTTGACTTTGTTTGTTTCTTGATGAAGACATTTGGAACCACGGTGGAACTGTTCACCACACTTTTAGGGAAGAGGAATTCCAAACTGACGCTTGTGATGTTGCCGTGTACTGTTTTGTACTGTATACTGTAGTATTTGTCATGTTCTGACGTCTTTGTAATTTGACCAAAAGTGGTGACATAAAAATTCCCAGTTTAAGCAAACAGCTCTTCTCTCTGATCTGAGCGTCAGAGACAGTGGAGCCCTTCAGCGTTCCGACTTGGCCCGCTCCCGTGAGAGGCCAGGAAGTGGGGTAGGTGGAAAAAGATCACGGGCATTTGGTTGAGAAACGATAGAGTGCACTTCAGTCTGCTCAGTGTGAGGCAATCGGCCGTTTCCTACCGCTCAGCTAAAACGCCGCCACCTCCCGCGCTGTTTTTATGGACACTGGGACAATGGAGTCTCATCCGAAGGCCCATAAAGTTCCCTGTAATCTGGAGGAGGCGATGGCCACGCCCCTCTTCTCACACTCTGTGGTGGAGTTTCTCAGAAGCACCGTCAGCTCATTTGGTCGTCAGCAAACAGAGACACTGTCGTGGCAGAGCGGCGCAGTGCTGCGCGTATAATCAGCCCTTCTTTTTATAAAGCCGTCCATCTTACCCTAACAGCTAACTGTTGGGCTTCTCCACTGCTTCTTCAGTTTCCTGACACGGACACCAAAACATTTACAGATGGCCGGGGAAGCAGAACCTGCTGCGAATTCTGGTCAAATTAGCTCAAAGCGGCCGAGCCGCTCCTGTGACAGAAGTGTACTCCACGCTGCTCTTCCACCAGGCCTTCCAATTAAGGCAACATAATCCGGAGCAGAACAAAAGATTCAGAAAGTGCAATGACCTACTTCTGTGGAAATTCAAATGTCTGCTGAAAGCATTGAGTCAAACGCTGAGAGGCAAAAACATCACAGTCTTCTGTAGTTTTCTTAAGGCTAAAACGGTATCAGAACGACATCATAGCAGTGAACAAACATGCCTTAAATATTTGGATGAGTCATAATAAGTGGCCTTTAATGCCCCTGTAAAAATGTCTATTGTATTTTTATATTTTTTTGCCTAACCCTGTTGGAAAATGTCCAGCTAAGCTTCTGTAGTCAACACAACCTGCACATGTTTTGTCACGCAGAGCAAGTTCATTCAAAACCATTTGACTGCTGTTTGCCACACACTGCAAAAAGGATTGCAAAAAACGATAAGGTGCAGCTAAAAGGAAGCCAAAAAAAGGGCACATGACACAGTTAGCCTACAACTAAAATGTGTCAATGTTAGCATCAGCCAAAGGATAAAGAAATGGTTTAAAAAACATTGAATTTAAACAAAGATATTATTAATAGAAGGGGAAACAGATAGAGCCAATAGCTTAGCCAGATAGGTTAGCCAAACTGTAGGAGTATTTGATGAAGAAAACAAAACTTAAAAACTGAAAATTACATTTTATTAAAAAAATTAAAAAAATAGTCAACAGTCCAAGTCCTACCTGGCAGTAGAAAAACAGGAAAACGCATCACAGAGACGTCTGAAACCGACCAAAACATATCTACAATACAATGACTATGAAACATTTAGTACTGAATGTACTTCATCTTACCCCATGTTACACAGTCATCGTCATCTGTACGTCATTGTCTAGTACATGTACTTAAATGCAATTCCAAAAGATCAACGCAAACTTTCCTCCACGACTTTCCTCCAGCCTGTTCCACTTTACAGTAGCCGCTCATTTCTGTTAGTCCAAAAAGAGAACATGTCTGCATCTTCATCTCTACAGCCTCCAGCCCAGCCTCCTCACTTGTAGACAGCACCATATATGATGTCATCAAGGAGTGACAGACAGCAGATTACAATCGATCGGCCTTTAGTTTATTTACACCATAAGAATTTGGATGCATGTTAAAAAAAAACGGTCCAACAGGACTACAGTCATCTTTTAACACTGTTCTATTCAGGCTAATCTGCGCTAATCCAAGGAGTCATCGTTTCAGACCACAAAGACTCAGAATAGCTAACTGGTCCATCACAGATCGCATTCACCTATTTTTAGAGCACACTTCATTTGGCATTCATTCATCAGAGGAAAATGATAACAATTCTTACAGATATTACAAAATATGCTAATATCGCTCCGATATTAGCATATTTACCTACAAAGATACTGGATTTGGACTCTAACGCATTTGGATTTTTTTAGAAACTCTCACTTAATATTTAGGGATATGGGATGACTAAAACTTTTCAGATGATCAGGAGTTGGACCTAAAAAGTAAAATAAAAGTTAGCATTTTCTTTTATTGTTCTCCTTAAGGATATGAAAAAGTGAAAAAAATATATATTTAAAACAAAACTGGCTAATACAGGAGAGAGAGACAGAGAGAGAGAGAGAGAGGGAGAGGGAGAGGGAGTGCGGAGTCGCAGATTAACATCGAGCTGTGAAGTTCTGTGTAGGCTAAGCTACAACAGCTCTCCTGCTGTGATCTCATCCCCTCTGTTTGTCCCAACTCCCTCATTTTCCAACATTAAAGACTGTTTCCTGCTAAGGAGAGGCAGAGAAGGAGAGGAAGACTGAAGCCTTCAGCCAACAACAATTGTCAGTTCTCGCCAAGAGAGCGAAATATTCCCAGAACTTTCCTCAACACAGTCATCTGTTGGATCAGGGCTGAGGGGCAGTAGTATGAAGTGTAGGCGTTGATTAATCGATAATATCCTCCGTTGGATTAATGACACAAGTCCCAGTCTCTGAATCCCACTGTTTGTGCTTTCCGGAAAATAATTTTAGTAATTTTAGAAGAACATGTTTGAGTTAAATTCTTCTAATTTACTGATGTAGAAAAGTCTTGTTTTACTGATGAGTGCAATGAAACGGCACCCAACAAATAGGACAGGAAATTCCAGCCCTGTGTGTTTGTGTCTTTGGTGTTTTATGGTGGTCTGGCTTCTGAAGCAACTCAAACGGTGGATGGGTTTTACCTCATCCAACAGGAACGGGGGTAGGAGCGAGGGGAAGGGAGGGTAAAGACAGAGGAAAGGGCATATTTGCATTTTGCAGCTACACTCAGAGAAACAGAGCAAACTTGCACCTTTGATGGAATGCAAATCAACGTTGAAAACACGAGTAGGAACGAGGGCACGTTGTCATGATGTTCCATTAGAATACACTTTTCCAGCCAGGAAAAAGAAGAGGCAAAGTCACACTCAAACTCATGACAGGGATTTTTAGCGTCCATTAAAATTCAAATAAAACATACAGCTAGGATTCAAGTAATTCATTTTAGCCATATAAGGTCATCATTGACTAGGGGAAATACTAACACTTAAGCCCAGTCAACAATAGGTACACAGGAAGCAACGGTTGACTTTTAGCATTTGAGAAAGTTTGGTGTTTGGTGAAGGGAGACATGGCTGGGATGTTGGGTGGAAAGTTTCTTTTATTCCAGATGGAAGCCTGGATAAGAGCACGGTTGTCTGCCAGTTGAGCAACAAAGGGTTTTTATATCACAACAGTAGAAACACATAGCTGTGATCTTGGAGCTAACGCTAGCTAGTTACAGTCCTGGTAGGAAAAGCCTTAAAAGGTTAAAAATAATAGATGTGTAGATGTACACGCAACTCCTGCATAAATATAAATTTCAGCAAGGAGTAAAAAGAAAAGATGAACAGTTGCATTTTTTCATTTGTATTGCGAATAAACTTATTGGAATTTCAACATAGCAATTTATGAGTTTACACTTATTTACTATTTATCCATGAGCTTGAAGTCTTTTGAAAAATATTATTTACTATTTATCCATGAGCTTGAACGCAAGTCTTTTGAAAAATGAAATCACTTTTTGCTAACTTTGAGCTTTTTCTCTGCTAAGATGTAATTACTCAGGTAATTGTTTTTGTTTTTTTCTCTAACTCAACTATTTTGGTCTATCTTTTGGCTCACTTAACTGTTTGTTAGCTACTTAGTTAAGTTAATCTTTTGTTAATCCAGGCTCTTACCTAGATGTTTCAATATTACATATTATTTTGTTTTTTGTTTGTTTGTTTGTTTTTGCAATTTGCAACTAGCAGTTATAATTTTCTAATTAGGTTATTTGTTTACATTTTTATTTTGTTTAAATCCAACATGAAGCTAAACAGTTACTTAGCTACATTTCAGCAATTGATTCCAAGGCTCGCTTGCAAATGTGTTTATTTACTGACTTTTTCTTAATATATATTTTGTCGATTTTTCTTGTTGTCTTTTCCTCTTGAGGTTTTCAGATATTTTAAGTCTGGCATTCAGTTGTCTTTTGACAGACAGGCATTTAATAAACAACTCTCTTTGTTATGTCCAACATTTCCAAACCCACCACAGAACCCTAGCTGAATATTGCTCACTGAGTATTACGACATATTTTCCAAAAGTAAAACTTGAAACTCCACATGTAGGAAATTTAACTATTTTTCAGCCTTTTCTACATGTCGACACTAATGCCCGACCCTGTTGTGTTCTATCCACTTTTCCGTGTCCGAGAACAAGGCACGGAACCTAAACCCGCTGTGACCCACTTTATAATGTCAGTCAAAACAGAGCTTCAGGAAAGTTACTGACAGGAGCTGGTGAACTCTTAATTCCCAGCAGACAGGAACTGTCAAAAGACCCGGTGACACCAGCACAGTATAGAACAGTGTGGAATAATGTAACCCGTTCTCAGCCACTGTAACCTGTCTGTGACCTGTATCTACCACTGTTCCTCAACTAGGTGCCATTATTTGGCCTGATTCGCATAAATACAATACAGTGGTTACATCATCCAGTGTATTGAATCTGTCCGTATCAAATGTGATGACTGGGGTTAATTATGTAGCATGAGGGAAGGAGAAAAATATTTCAATTATTCCTTTTTGATTATTTGGGGTTTTTTTTATATTTAAGAAATGTATTCCAATGTAGTGACTCCTCTTGACTAACATTAAACTATCTTTTGGCAAAATATATATCTATCTGGGAAGCGTGTTTCTTATCTTAGCTTTATTCATTTGCTCTGTTATGAACATAATAACTAAAATGTAGCTATTTTCTTTTTGCCTATTTCTGTGGTAATCTGAACCTTCTTCATCCTCTTCTTCACTGATGTTTAGCTTTTTTTAGCAAATATTTTAAACACTTTTTATGGCTAATTCCAGACTTTTTTTTTTCTGGGCTAACTTAGATTTTTTTTACTATTTTTGACTCTTTATTTAAATTATTTTTGACTTATCGGGCCAAGTCATCACTATTTTTTATGTCTACCATCCAACTTATAATCAAGTCGACATATGGTTTTCTATTTTTTGACTAACTTGCTGTTATTCTGCTTCCAGGCAAATGTGTGGCTCTACAAAAAGATAAGATGAATAACGTTTTTTATTTTATTTATTTTCTTTGAGCTCTGTAATATTACTTGGATATATTTCACTCCACTAGAGGCCTTGAAACATCCATGAAAAGCTATGATATCTAAAAGACATTTCTGGCAAAACCTCTCAGGAAAGTCTCTTCATTTATTGCCATCCCTTTTATTATTTTATTTTTATTCGCCACTTCCTCTTTCTCGTCTACTAAATGACAGCGGTGTGATGATGGGGGCCTGCCTGTCGTATATATGTTTAGTCAGTGCACGCCAGCATGTAATGACTGGTGCAGTTCAATGGAGTGAATATGTTAATTGCAGCCTCTAACAGGATGTAAAGGTCACATGTGTCCTCAGGGTGTCCAATGAGCCGTCACTACACGCCACTTTAACAATTTCACCCAAAATAAAACTCCATCTGGAACCAAAACGATGACTAAGCAGGAGGTGGGAAGGACAAAAAAGTACAGAACTGTTTTCCTTTGATTTTATTTATTTAATTTGACAGATATTTTAAGTGAAAATGAAGTAAATATTCCAACAGAGATAATGTTTGGGAAACTAATTAAACTTAATTTTACATGCTGCCAAAGACGTCCTAGTGACTTATTTTTGACATCAACACAAACAATCTGTCAAATGATGGATACAAACAAAACAACATTTTATTTGACATTCATTGCCATTTTGTTGTTAATCACATTATTTTTTTTTCTTTTAAATGTGGTGTTGGAAATTGGAACACGATAGAAGCACAATGGTTTGTGGGAAAAGTGGGGGGGGTGGTCTTTGGGGGAACAAATGAAATGTGTCAGTTAATAATAGTTAATAAATCTGTTGTTCCTCATAAAATGTGGCATTGAACAAATATTTCTAAAAGAAGAGTGCACAAGATGATTTAATTGTACGCTTGCAATAGATAGGCAGTGTGATATGATAGAAATATCGTCATAGAAATGATTTTTTTAACCTACATTTTTAATTTGGTCGCAGAAAGCAGCACAAAGGCTCCGCGAATCTACGCAAAAAAAAAAAGTTGAAAAAGGGAATTTTCTTATTTATTTGTGATTCCGCGCCATTGAGTTGTGTTTAAAACGGACACCTAACGGTCTGTGGCTGCTTAAAGAAAATGTAAAAAGTTTGTGAAAAGTATATTAGAGCAGAATCCTGCAGAGCTGGCTCCCACCGCCTCCCCCTCGTTTCTCCTCCTTCCCCACATCTGTTTCCACTCTGTGCTCGGACTGTTGGTTCGTGGCATACCAAAGCAGCGAAGCCTCAGTCAGAATAGGTAGAAAAACACCAACTTTCAGCTGCATTTTCTACTAATTCATGACTGCAAGTCAGCGCCAACACACAAACTGCTAACAAAGAAGACATGCGTGTAAATGAAATCCAGAGTTTGTTCTTACCGGAAAGACTCCAGTCCAGCTCCAGGACAAAGACGAATAAATATAAAGTGCATTTGTAAAGTACAAGTTGTCGGATGGTCCATGTTCCGGTCGGGTCCCTGTGTCGGAGACACTCGGTGCGGTGCATGCTTCACACAAACTGAGCTCCAACACACGCACAGACACGCAGCTCACTCACGCATATAAACACACTCGCACAGCAGCACAGACCACAGGAAAAGCCGAGAACGAGGAGGGAAAGTGTGGAGAAACAAGTGGCCGAGTGTTAAAGTGTGAGGCGGATGATGCAGAGCTGCAGGACAGTGAGAGTGTGGAGCTGAGTCTGACTCACACCGAGTCAAATGAATGGAGCAGCGTCACCAGCACCGTGTGTTTGTGTGGCCTCCTGAGGACCCCTTCTGGTTAAAAACACACTGTGAGGACCACCCTCCTCACGGGGACCTTAGTGAAACTTCGAAAGTTTCTCTGTGTGAAGATATTCAGGTGGGCTTGTCCAAACTCCGACCCCAGGACAGCACTGACTAATTATAAACTAAAGCTGATGGGATGCATCAGGGTAGGATCTTAGGCTAACTCACATTGACACGTTTTATATTTACTTATATCAATATCTTGAGGCAATTCTTATCTGCTATTAGAAGCCGACTTGAAGATATTTAATGAATATTTGCCACATTAATGAATTTGCTTTTTTTGGTACTCCTGGATTTAAATAAATTATTATTAATAATTATTTAATTAAATATACTCCTGGATTTAAATAAATTATTATTCATAATTATTTAATTAAATAAACCCAATTTCAGTTTATTTTCTGTCTAGATGAATCATTATTTGTAGATATATTTGGCCTGGTTTATATTTTTTCCATAAAGTCTTTTTACTTACTTGAAAATCATAAATAAAATATTGCTATTTTTACAGCTTGACACAACACGAAATTGTCTTTTTGGTAATATACAGTTGAATATAACTAGTGAACTGATGTTCTGTGTTAAACAGAAGTGAACAGAGTCCAACAGTGTGAGCTGTGTTAGTCCTTGATGGAAATCATTGACAGAAGCACAACAACAAAGCACATTTTAAACAATAGTATTTAATGGTTTATGCAACTGTCTGCTAAGGCCCGATCCCTCCCCCCAGTAATATTAGGTAGGTAAACCAGTCCCTTGCATTTTATTGGCCAAAATAAATTCAAAACATACCTAAATAAATATGTTCGTGGTAAGGGGTTGACAATCATAATCAGACTTCTAATTAAAGGCAACTTGAAAAACATCAGTTTTCTCAGTAAAACTGGTTAATTTGAAATGTCAAATGTAAGTGGGGGGAGAGGGGTGATCCCCGCCATCTTCCACTTCATTTCAGGTTAACACGCTTCTAAAACCATTCCTTATAAAAACTGAGGTGGAACACTGCCACCAGCTGGAAGTTAAAAGCTTTGGTCACAGGAGTTTAACGGGGAAATGGGAGGAGGGCTGAAGAGAACACAACAGCTTCGGTCGCTCCTCATCAAAAAAAAAACTATCTGGGCCTGGAACTGAACATAGGGCCGCAGGACCCTGGAAACTGTGAGCTGGATGAGACAGCCATATATATTTAGAGTTCATGATAACAACGGGGTCAGACTGGTTCTTGCAGTTAGATTCAAGAAGATGAGCTCGAACAATTAAATTGCACCTGGGGAGTTCAGACGGCCTCTGTCCAGCATGGCTCATGCAGGTAGGTGTGTGTGTGTGTGTGTGTGTGTGTGTTTTGAGAGCGTATGGATGCGAGGTCTTCCCCAGACCTTTCCATGTGGCTGAGCTGAAGCAGTTCTATACTTTTTTCCCCCCCTCTTTTTTAAGCAGAAAAGAAAAATCCAAAACACTGAACCCCACTTCTAACCAACATAGTGCCAATCCTTGCCCCTCACGGTGTGAGTCGTCCAGGGCTTTGACCCCCAGAACGGTGCCACCCCTTTTGGCAAAAGGAGGACAGGAAGGTAGGGGTGGGTGAAGATGAGCTTGATGAAGAGTGACACGACTTCTCACGCAACACCCTGCTGTCATCTGACCTCTCCTTTTGGACACTTCCTGGGAAGGTGGGATGCTGCTTGGGTCGTGGTGTAGCACCCGCCCGTCCAACTCTTTCAAACGGTTCAGTCATTCAGTTCAATTCGAGGCGCTGCTGTTGGAGGAGCTGGATGTAGACGCCACAGCCATGCCCGAGGTGCCAGAGGAGGCCACTGACTTGCGGATGTGTGGCATAAGAAAAGGATCGCTGGCCAACTGATGCACGTCGATGCGGTCCTCCTTCCGATAGACTAAACAGCGCCTTATAAAGGCCTGAGGAGAGAAAAAGAAAGATGTGTTCGGTAAATAGATATACAAGGGTGACTTACATCGCAACAAGTCCAAACTCATACACTGTCAATAAGTACCTACGTCATTCACCTACGCCAACACAGTGGTAACATCATAATACATCATAGGACATAAAACATCTTACACTTGAGGCCACAAAAAAACACAAATAATAAAAATTAAAAAAAAGTAAATGTAGCAAAATCCAATATTTGATGTACAACCGATAAATGTTAACAAAACCGTCTGCATAAAGTATTTGTCTGCTCTGCTGTTCAACTAGTTCCCGTCCAAACTACTCGCAAAATTTAGTGCCGTATAACAGAATGATGGAACGTTCTTGATACATTTATAGGAGACGGCGACGTAACCAGGAAATGCCGCATGTCAAAAATCGTAAACTGAGGACCCCTCTAAGGTAAAGTATATAAAAATGCAAAACTTAATGATGCATGGTGATTTATTGTTTAGATATTTGTGATATTAATACACTTGATATTGAAAATGCTGCTTGACAGCAATTGTATGTGGATTCATTGTTATATAAAGAGGGAAACTATTTTGTGAAAGATAAAACACACTGTTGACAAATCAGTATGGTTTAGCTGTACCTTAGCTTCAGGTGTGACTACAGGTTTAGGAGGAAACTGCACATCTGTGGCTTTTAGTATGGTGTTTTCCTGCAGGATGTCCTGCTGGGACTGGTTATGACCAAAGGGCTGGAAGAAAGGACAAGAGATGAATGAAGTTCCAGTTGCATTTGCTTGATCAACAACATCAGGGCAATAAAAACTTGACTTTGCTGAAGAATACTGTTTGCTTGGATGTATTAGACCATTAATAGGAGGGCCAACCAGTGGTGCATATGACCTGTTAAAGACTTCTTTTTTTATTTTAAACCCATGAATGCATCTCCTACCTTTCGGCCGTACAAACACTGGTAGAAAATGACCCCGACAGACCACACATCCACCTTGTTGGAGATCTTGGGAGGTTCTTTCCCGACCACAAAGCACTCGGGTGGAAGATACCTGACAGAAAAAAAATCAATATGAACAGAATGAAGTAAAAACTGCAAAAAACGATTAACTTTTTCTACAATATTTTCTAACTGTTCTAGTGGAAAACAGAACAATCAACCCTAAGTGCTACGTTATGTGAATGTTATTCAAATAATTCTCAACAATCTATTGTGAGTGAGGGCTACCTACTAGCTTACACAGATGTAAGATAGTCATTCTAAAAGCAGAAAGCAAGGACTGGCAGAATAATAATAATAATAATATATATATATGACTTTATTACACAAACACACGTTGGCATTTTATTTCACTTGAAATGCCTCCACCCAGCAGACCACGTCTCCTAATGGACTGCGGTGGTTAAAGGCACTGCGGCGCTGCTGAATACATTAGTTATGAATGACGGAAATTTGACCCCAAAGAAATGATGTAATGTGGTTAAAAAAACAGACTATTTATTACATCCACAGCGTCCTCCACTCTCCTACATCTTACCAGTACGTCCCTGCTCCCTGCGATGTCAGTTCCATCCCGTCCACCGAGTTGTAGCTGTCGTCATCCATGATTTTCGACAGGCCGAAATCTGTGATCTTGATCTCCCCACATGCTGTGCCGTTCACCAGGAGGATGTTGCCTGAACAGACAGAGGTGTGTCACAGGCTTGTGCAAATGAAGGTGGAGCGGATAAAGTTGTTAATCCCATTATAAATGAGTGTCCTAGCTTTTTTAAATTTTCTATTGGAGCCTCTCAAAGACAAACAAAAAGAACATAAAAGCTAACATTAAAATGGAAATTGAAACCATCCAAAATTCATTTAGTTCTGCTCCGTGCTGTTGACAGACTGTTCAATGCGTCCATGAATTAGCGCTAACTACATTATTACTAAACTGTGCCCTTGTAGCTTTAGCCGCACGTTGGTGAAGCTAATAGGTAACACATCAACTATAAGAACAGCCCCTAATGAACTTAAGCGAAGGACAAGGATGTTGATGTCACCAAATTGGCAGCAGCTCCTATGCCACTCAACTGAAATGAGATCAACTCAAGTGTGCAGCGCAGACGCACCGGGTTTAAGGTCATAGTGAATGATGGGTGGTCTGATCTCGTTGAGGTACTTGAGGGCGTTGACTATCTGCATGATAATGGAACGTCCCTCCTTCTCCGACATGAGCTTGTGCTGTTTCAGGTAAAAGTCCAGGTCATTTCCCTCGCAGTATTCCAAGACGGTGCAGAACCTGTTCCAGGAAAAACAAGAGTTAAATCAAGTTCACAACCACCTTAGCACACATTCAACAGTCAACAAAGACAATCGTTTTGTCATTTTCAAATGACGAGGACTTACGAGTCGGTATCAAGTGAAAAGTAGTCGTAGAGTTTAACTATTCTTGGGTGGTCCAGCTCTTTATGGATTCTATATTCTCGACATGCATGCCTGCAGACCAAAACAGGAATCATCAGTTCAACCACATATTATGAAGGTTAATATTATATGGAGTATGAGGTGAAATACGTGAATGTTCTCACTTGTGATAGTTTTCTTTCTTCTCGTCCCTCCAGTTCTTGTTTAACTGGTGGATTTTGACTGCAACATACCTCTGCTCCGTGAGGTCGAAGGCCTGGAAAATGCAATTGTTGTATTATGTTAGATATCAGACATTTTGGAAAAGATGACCTCAGCGACAACAACAGAAAAAGCAGTCTTGATTAGTTGCGTTGATTTAACCTTTCTCACCTTATAAACTTCACTGAAACCTCCTCGTCCCAGTAAATGGAGAAGTAGATATCGGTCATTTAGCGTAGGGTGATCTTTGAATCTGAAAAGAACACGACCCCTTGAATATACTGTGCGACGTCACTATTCATTAACAACATTTTCACCACATAGTAATAGTAGTATGAAACCAAGCCAAAAAACTGCACTTTACTGAAATAATCATCACACGCGAGGCCTCCATGGAGCAACAGTTCTCAAATTTCTCCCTTATATTTGCAATTGAAAATAACGAGGTCTCTTCGCAAGTTGCCTTGAATGCAACGTTTGTTTGTTGCCAAGTGTTGACGCCACAGTTTCCAGAATGAAGTAGTTTTTCCTGCAGAAAAGCTCTGTTTTATATTGAGTTGTGCAATTACGGCCAAGTAGCGGAGCGTTCAATTACACAGAGCTGCACATGAAGAGCCGACAGTATCACTGATGACTAAGACCATACAGGCTGGAACACTTCTGGAAGTACGCGGAAAAACGTCACATTGAATCATAATGAAATTGTTTTCTCAGATTTACACTGTTGTTTCATCTGTAGTTTGGACTTTGAAGACAGATGATTGACAGGTGCGGGTTTGCAATTAAATTACTTGAGAAATATAAGCAGAAAGATCAACTGCATATTTTGGTTCTTCTGAGTCCAGATTCGAGGCACAGCGTCGACATTTCTCTGTGCAAAACTCTGGCATAAAAGTACGGATCTAATAAAAAAGGATCATCAGAGAAGGAGAAAACCTTACTGGGAATTATCCTCATTATGGATCCTTTTCAGTTCACGGATGTGTAGATTTCGCACTCGCTCCAACCTCTCCAGCTCTGCCTGGATTTCCGCCTCCTCCTGCAAAAAAAAAGAAGAAAATTATTCAAAAGCAGTGCACAATCACCACAGTCGCAAACGTCACAGTTTGATTTTTGCATCATGATTTCGGCCGCGGAGCTGCACCTTCTTAAGATGACCTAGTCTTAGCTTGAAGATTTCCTCCTGCTCGTGGTACTCCGCCTGTGATAATCTGCAAAAGCACAGGAACCCACCACGTGAAACTAAATTCAACCAGGCAATATTGTGTTGAAAAAAGAGGGATGATCAACTTAAAGCCCCTTACGCTTCACTTTCTGTTCCATTGGTCTTGCTTTTACGTTTGTTTTGCTCCAGGCTCGGGGGTGGAGTCTGGGCCATAGAGGGCGGCTTACGCTTGGCCAATAACTTCCTCTGCCGTTCAATGTCCTCTCGCTGGGAGTTGATCCTTTCCTGTTGCCTGGAAAAAACACCCGCAACAACATTATTGTTACATTTAAATTTTTTCCCCCTCCCTTTTCCTTCTTTGACAATGTATTTTGATAATGAAACGAGGTATAACAGATTGGATTATTTGTTTGTAGTATTTAGAATGAACACATGACAAGAACACTCACTTGATTAAGTTTTGGAAGGCATATCCATCTGTCCACTGCTCAGTGAAGGACGCTCCATGTCTCACTGTGGTGAAGTGGCCCAACCGCAGTCTGTCCTGCATGCTTTTGTCCCGACATGCCATCTTCTCTTGTTTGGACTGAAGAAGGACAATCAGAGAAAAGACAATGCGTCAAGACGGCCTTGATGAATACACGCAGATTAGATTAGGCCTCAAAAACAAGCCCACAATGAGCCAATTACGCCGGTCAATTCGAATCATGATGAATCACGCTGCTCTTCTGAGTACATACTTTTTCAATCAGCAGCTTCTTAGACATGGTCACACACTTGTTTAGCCGTTCCTTGTATCGCTCCAGCATCCTCTGCTGTTCATCTATCTGTCTCCTTAGATCACAGTTAGCCTGGAGCGCAAAAAACAAAACACAAACGGGACATATTAGAAAACCATGTTTTGGTCGCACACGTCACGAAAGTAAATGAAAGCACACATATAGGGAAGATCTTCAGTACCCGAAGTAAATCATCAATGCGGCCCTCCTTCTTCTCCAGGTCAGAGTTTTTATTGTTCTCCATTGCCGTTAGTTTTTCTATGGTGAGATCCGACTACAGGGAGAGAGAGTATCAAGATGAGTAACAGGTTTGTGATGATGATCAGTGAGGGATAAAGCTCAACAAAGTTACAGTGTTGTTTGTTACAGTGTTGTTTGTTAGTTACAGTGTTGTTTAGGTTTGTGATGATGATCAGTGAGGGATAAAGCTCAACAAAGTTACAGTGTTGTTTGTTACAGTGTTGAATACCTGTGTCGCTTTGTGGAGCATGTATAGAGAAGTTGGCTTCAGTGAACACGATGAGTGCTCTGTGTTGGCTGAACTGATGGAGGAGGGACTTCCTTGTTGCACCTGGGGGGGGCGACACATTCATTCAGTAAAACCCAACAATAACAAGGAGTCTCAATTAGGAATATTTAAACACCTAGAACTTATATTTCTAAATGTATTTTTGTGTTCGCCTCCTTTGGTTTTTAGCTTTCGTAGAAATCAAATGAGACAGAAAACTAACACTTAATGATTACATCACATTTTAACTGTAATTGATGTTAACGAGACAAATAAGAAAGAACGGGAGAAGAAAGTGTCAGGAGAGCTAGGCTACATCCGCACTAGCTTGACTGATTTCTGAATGACAACAATCCAGTATGGAGAAGCTGATGCATCTGCTGTCTCTAGCCACCACCTGGGAGTTCACAATACGTAAAAGGTTTATTGAACGTAAGCTTTCAATAGTGATCTCAGCCACTCTTTATTTTGGTGGGATTTTATTCAACTTAACAGTCAAACTCTAGATGATAAAGATAAATCAATCGTGAAGATTTCACAGCAACACCAACCCAACAGCAACAGACTATACATCTGAGCATGGGCCGGTTTAACTACAGCAGGGTGCAGTCTTGGAGGAGTGCTGAGCAGTCTGGTTGCTTGACTCCTCCACATATTAACTATTGCAGTACTCTGCTATTTCAAAATCTGTCTGCAAATCAGCAACAGGGAAAAGTAGCCAATAAGAATCCATCTGCCATCATAAATGACAGGTATGAATGCAATGGCTTCAGTGTGTACTTAACAATAAAACAGAGCGGTGAGGATGTAGCCTATGAAGTGCAGAAGACGACAGACCAAAGAGCAGACGCGCTCACCGTGAC
>NC_024323.1:9761505-9763035 GCF_000523025.1 Cynoglossus semilaevis | reverse complement strand
TCACTGGTGGAATCCCTCGGGCAGGGCTGGTACCAGGACCGCTACCTCCCGCAAACTGACAGACATGTAATGAGAGAAGATATAGAAAGAGTTCAGTGGAGAAGCCAAAGACGGCCTTTAAGCTGTGTTAAAAGTATGAAGAGAAAAAAACTGAAGCGTCAGGGTGGAGAGCAGACTGCCACATACGCAGGATTTTGTTGTTTTTAAAAAAAAAAATGGTTTGCTTGTTACTCACCTCAAAATAATCACTAATTTTATGACCCCTTCCCCCTGCTTTGCCTGAAAAAACAAATTCAGAGATGGTGATTTCACAATGTAGTGCAATGGTTATATCTGAGAGGAGCTTCGCAGCAGAGGGCCAGGCCTACCTTGGCTGCTGTCAAAGTGATCTGCTTTCCGTTTCCTCACCCTCTGGTCATTCGCTTTCTTTTCAGGTGTCTGTTTAAATAACATGGGTCAGTGAGGTAAAATACAGAGAAGATCTTAAACCAAACCCTGTTGATGTGTGATGCAGACAAACCTCTAGCTCCTTGTCACTCAGTGAGCCCACGCTGCATAGACTCTGATTGGATGACTCATTTTGATTCTGACCTGAACCCTGTTGGAAAATTTAAAACACACAAAAAGAAGGCAGTGTTAAAAAAAAAAAATAGCAAAGTACAATTAATTTACATGTAGAATGTTGTGTTTGTGATATGGGTGAGACAAAAATCCAATGGACACTGTTAACTTTACACTGAGACAGGACCTGCATCAGTTTGAATTCTTGTTCCCTAGGTGATGCCTGTCAGTCAAATGAATAACATCAGAATTCAGCAGGCACTGTCCAATCACAAGGAGGCACTTGTTCATTCAGAGCACACTGGAGCTCTCTCACTGAACCCTCCTAAAATGGCTGAACAGTAGTCATGTTGCTAGGGATGTATTCCTCTGTCTGTCACCTTTGGATAATGTCATCCATTTCCCCCTCACGATAGCACTCTCACCTCCTCAGAAACACGCCGGAGTAATGATGCAGGGCTCGATTTAACAATGGCTGCTCGCACCTTTAAGATGTACCATATCAGACATGCTTGAAATCAAATTCACTTTCAGATAGTTTTAAGAGGAGCTGGCGTTCCATTACCAAAGGGTTTGTCATCGACTTGCTGAAGAAGGATAAGGACTTCCTGTATTTTTCTCTCAAGTCACCCATGTTAGAGAGCAGCCGTTGCTCAAGGTCAAGATAAAAGCCCGCTCTTTTGACACCAAGACCACGAGATCCTATTATTCATGACATTTCTTTTAATTCAATCACCCCACGTACAATGCATCTCTTGTCTTTCGAGACATCAAGCCAGGGCTGCTATGGTTTAATGCCTCAGAAAAAGCTGCCATTTTCTCTGCGGCAGCAGCCATGCCATGCTCTGGGCTCTGCTCTGCCTATGGCTGGCACGGGGCCCACTCCTGGCGCTGGTGCTCACTCTCTAACTTGACAAAATGAGGGTGAACTACATAGCAAGAGTGAGGAAAGTGAAATAGTGCCTTCAC
>NC_024323.1:9746403-9761477 GCF_000523025.1 Cynoglossus semilaevis | reverse complement strand
TCAAACTTCTCTCCTATTCCCTTACCCACCCCTGTCCCGTCTGTGGCCTTTCTGGCAGGCATCGCCACTCGCATATACAGCCACTACATCATGAGCCAGGGAGAGATGCCATATCACAGCAGCCAAAAAACACAGACAGAGCTCAACCTTCTCCAGAGACAGACAAAGACAAGAAGCGAGGCCAAGCTTGTCCAGGCCAACCAGCATAATAATACCGTGGCGGAGTCGGACAAAGAGAAAGGAAGAGATTCGCTAATTTGTTTCCACAATAAAATCTGTATTTGTGAGCACATTGACGGAAGACAGTTCATTCATCACTGCGCTGTGTCCGGGAGATATGCTGCAACACAAACCTTAGCCACACCAATTCCGGTGAAGCGAGCCTCCAGCAGCTCCTGCCGTCGGGGGTCCAGGCTGTGCAGTTCTTCCATCATGGCTGCAGAGACAGAGCCCAGATTAAAAAAGCATTGTAAGGCTTGGTGATTCGAAATGGGAATGACATAACACTATTTCGAAAGGAACTGGTTGTGATGAGTCACGGCTGTTTTTAGATATATGGATTGGAAAATGTCTGTTCTGACTCATCAGTAACGCAGACAATGAGGTCTGCCATTATCATGGCTGTTAAGCAAACACCAGTTTAGTCACGTCAGTTCCAAGTACAACTTAGATTAGTGTACCAAATTTAAAAACTACATATACCTTCATTAAACGACAAATTGAAACTCTAGCCTTTCCAGTTATTATATATAACCCATTGGTTAGCTTAGTCTCCTACGTGCAAATCATTAATTCACCGTGGTCAGACTGAATCTAGACTGCGGCTGCTCCCACGTGTGGATTAGAGTCTCTGGAATTGACATGTCCCAATTTACAACGCCAACACCGACAACTAGGTGTGTTCCATCTGCACCTTGTTTCAAGTGGCAAGAGGACAGCCTTCAGAGTCTAGTAGGCTACCTGTCAGCTCATTACAGCTCACAATGTCACTGCCACAGTTAGTACCCCCACTATATAATACCTAATTTATCCATATGTATTTTTCAGAATCCTTGTTGCGACTATGTGCTTATAACAGCAAAACGTGTTTAGCTAATAGTTGCAATACTAGTTTAAGTGCAGTGTGTTTAAGTATTTGTACAAAATTATGCCAAATACAAATTAAAAACGATTTATTTTTGAGCTCATCTGACCACATTAAGCACAAAAACCTACAGAGAAAAGGCACAAATGTTTCTGACTTGAGTACACTTTCTCCTAATGAATAAAAACACAAACACAGGTAGACTATGAATTGACAGCTCTGACAAATTAACTTTTGGGAATGAGAAATTACACACGTTATTTTTGGTAGTATTGACTTTTAAGTTTCGATGGCTTAAGATGGAGCATCAACTCACAGGCCAGATGTGTGTCACTGAGCCACTACCTAAAAAATACAGCTTAACCACATAACGCCTGGCGATATGGGCACCAAGTTACATGATGCTGAAGTTAGGAAAAAGCAATTTATTAAGAATAATGTCAAATAAAACCAGAGCTGTAACAAAAATGTCACTACAGACAAATGGTGCTTGGTCTTGGTGTTTGTGCAAAGGTTAACGTTAAAGTTACACGCCCAGATCATAACAGCTATACCTTTGACTTGCATACATTAAAATGAAAAACGTAATCCGCGACTTTATACCTTATTTGGGGAAACATTTTCAGTGTGTCTGCATTTATTCGAGTATGCGTTTTCCTCATAATGGTTCGCCTTAGAATTTAAGACATAAAACATTGCCATCACTGACTGACAAGCTACCACTGAATATATAAGCTAACATGCTAGCATATCATTTAACCAAGGGAAACTATTTCAATATTAACATTTTAATAGATGAATTATTAGCCTCCGGTTAACAAGCATTTAAATCATCTCCTGAAGTCAGCCATATAACAATAAAATGACGGCTCTTTAAACGCGTCAAACAGCCGATGCTAGTTAGCTTATGCTATTTAGCACAAGGTAGCGCTGACTCGTCTGTCAAAAAGCATCTCAGGCCATGAAGTCTATTTGCACTCCATAAAAAGACAAGCGTCGAATATGTTTAAAGCGAAGCCTTTAAAAAATACTTACTGCTATTTTTAAAATATCTCTCCGTCCTCCTAAGGGGCTCCTGATCATCCAAATAACCGTCCCCGTTGTCTGACCAGCGCTTGGCAGACCCTCCCAGGCTAAGGCCGTAACTACAGCCTCGACCCTCGCGTTGCCGATTGTTCCAGTCGAAGACGCACTTACGTGCGGCGTAGTTCGAAGAGACTACGCGGAGGGTTCCCACGGAGGCCTTAAGCGACAGCTCCGGGTATCCCAAACCCGCCTTTCCGTTCTTTCCTTAGACGGGGATCCCCATCACATCTCCCTCTTTCTAAGGACCATTCCGTGGTGACTTCAATGTATCTCGTCCTTCCACACAATGGCGACCCCCAAGATTCTGCGTCTTTTCCACCAGGTATTAATGATGCATTTAAGTCAGTGGTATATAGTTACCCCCCTTACCCTTTCTTTTCTCCCCCGGTGGTGAGATAGATTTCGGGTCCTGGCTTTTTCCAGGTCGATCATAAACAAAGTTCGAGTCCAAATGCTGCAGGGCAATAAAACCAATCCCGTTTCGGAAGTTGTGCTTTTGCAATCCGTTTCAGTTGAAACTGGATCAATTCGGTTCTGTTCTCATGTTTTTGCAATGTAAACAATAATCAGGAAAATCACACATTTTCTCGTGAGATTGCTTAAGAATTTTCACCTTCTTCACTTCAGCCTGCCCCCAAATCATTGTTCGGACCAATGGCAAAACCCCGTGTACGCCACACAATTTCACTGCGCCCACCCACACAAGTATCAAAATGATCACTTATCACAAAGTTACCATTACAATTATGTTCACACCCACACCTAAGTGTGTGCGTGTCCTTGTGTGTAAAGACTCCTGTATATCTTTCTAAATGTATTTATATATTATATATATTATTATAATAATATATATAATATATAATAATAAATTATAATCAACATTTTTTTTAAAAAACATTGAAAAATATAAATGTTTAGAGACTGACCAGATAAATATATAGAATAAAAATCATCCAAATCATGTCAGAGGGTCAAGTTTACAATTTATATAAATGTATTTATTATTGTTATTTATGTAACCAAATGAAGATATTAAACTTCATATTCATTAATATAAAAGTGGCATTAAATGGAATGCATTTTCCCATTGATCAGTTAGCAAAAAGTATGGTTTAATAAAAAGTTAGCCTAGAAATACTGACGGGGTAAAAGGTAAAAGTAATTAAGTAAAAGTACCAGGTTTTATTTTTAATATTAATATTTTATAAAGGGTCAACATCAAGTTCAAGGAAAATGGTTACCACACTACTGTTCAGTTGATTTTTATTGATTTTTCAAGTACAAAAGGATTATCTTTCTTTAAAATCAATACCAAACACTTTCATCATTAAAACCAGCCTGTGGCTGAATTTATCCGAGGGTGTCCAGCCCTTCCTCTGAACTGATCACCAGAAAATGACGAATCAGAATCATCAGGACGATGAACCTTAAAACCTGTCCGTCAGCAGTACATCAGAGCAGATTTGTCTAAGTTGCCGTCAATTTGCACTCCATTCTCAACAACTCAACAACAGAGCGAGGCAACGTCCCGTTCTGTGGTCTTGGTAGAAAGGACCAGTATCACTTGAAAATCAGCTCCCAGTTTGGGTCAAAGCACGGTGGGTTTTCTCCTCTGCCTCAGAGGGCTGAGCTGGAGCCTTGCTGTACTTGCACTGGATCCACACTCTGTACATGGTCAGCTGTTTTCCTCGGTTCACCTGCAGCCTTCGGTCCACAAGATTCTGCACTTTCTGAAGCCCTGCTGCAGCGAAGAGCTCATGGAGCTCGTCTGGAGTAAACAGAAGATTTTTACACAATATAATACAACACTGATTCTAGAAAATCTCAGAGAGTAGGATTCCCTACCTTGGGTGAAGAAATAGACTCTTGTGCCATCGCCTCGGACGTAGAAGTTTTCCGACAGACACCTCCCTTACAATATAAACAAACGACTGCAAATCAACAACTGTTGCAGTTACATTTTATGTTACGGTGCACTTTTAAAACGGGCGCACAATGTTGTCTTGCTTTTAACAGTGATCACCATAAATCCTTTGTTTGTGGAGTGAATTTTTCTTTTTAAGTATTCGATCATACTTTACAATCGCAGTCTAGTAATAAACACTGCATTCATGCTCCAGCCGAGAGCCACAATCCTTATTTTAGAAAAATTTAATAATTGAATGTGGTTTCCCAAACTTGAATATTAAATGTTTAGTTTTTCTTTTACTATTATTTCCTATGCTTTGATCCGCTCGATGAAGCGTTAGAAAACAAGCTCCAATTTTAAACAAAAACGCAGCGACAACCAAAACTTAATGGAGGAAGTGATTTGCAGTAAAAAAAACTTCCCGCTGTGGGAATGAACAAAAGGACAAAATGTGAATTTTTAGTCCCAGGACATTTTAAAGCTCTGCAACTTAATCGTTTGAGAAACAGCAGAGTGTATTTTTGACCAATATATAGTCATATAAAATACATTAAAAATCAATAATAAGAAAAACTGAATTTTCCCAGTGAGGGATCAATCAAATCTAAATTAATCTAATCCAATCTAAAAGATGTATTTCAGGCTTTAAGAAATTGGTAGAATGCTAACTTGTTAAACTCCCCTAACAATTATAATGAGTCATTCTTGCTGAGTTTTCCAACTGACCGACCTTTCTTGAAGCGAAGCTGTGCCATATCATAACGTCCGTAGTCCCTGAGCAGCATCACTCCCCCGGGCTTTAAGAGTCGTGCCAATCTACTGATGGACGCCTGCATCCTGAGAGATGGGTTTATGTGAGTAGGTCACATATTACACACAGGAACGTGACGTTACTTCATATAAAACACATTTAAGGAAGTACAAGAACTTATAAAGGATGAGCTAATTCTAAAAAGGAAGCTAACATATTAAAAAAAAGAACCGAAGAAAATGTGTGAAATCACAAGTGGGGAAATTAAGAGAGGAAGTTCCTACTTGTTTGGATGCAATGCAGAAAGCACAAAGATCAACACGATGACATCAAGGGTTCCGTCGGGGACGGGGTAATCGACCTCAGCGTCACTCAGGTCGTGAACAAAGGCCAAGCAACGCTCAGGGTCGTATTCCGGATTGGTCTAATGATACAAACGGTCGTCCAAATTCATCATTTGGCCAAAAACTGCTTAGGAAGTAAATGCCTACTGACATGTTACCCTCAGGTTGATTCAACCATCTCACCTTCACCAGCTCCACTGCAGTGCTGGAGAAATCACAGCAGTAGACAAATAGTCCTGGGTCACTGGGAAAGCAAAGCTAAAGTTACTTAGCGTACATTGTATCTCACTGTTCAAACATGGACATGTTTACTGCGTCTGGTCTTCACGTACTTGTTAGTCTTCAGTATTGGGAAAACTGTGTTTCCCACACCACAGCCAACCTGTACCAAAAACAAGAAAACAAAATCTTTGTAAATGTTTCGTTGGCTCTTATGAAGTTTAAAAATTATTTTTTAGTGTTTTTAATCCATGTTTGCACACAGCCATTTTAAACTGTTATTCAATCTAACTTTGTAGTTTTCTAAACCCAGTTTGGTACTTTGTAGTTAACGATTACTCTGAGTACTTTGTAGTTTTCTAAACCCAGTTTGGTACTTTGTAGTTAACGATTACTCGAAGGAATTGATCCACGTGGTCTTTCACAGACAAAGTATTCCTAACTAAAGTAGATGTTTACAACATGTATATCCAACGTGAAAAGACAATCTGTGAGAGTGTGCTGTTAGCGCTGTCATATGCTCAAAATGTGATCACAAGGGCAACGCAATATGATGCAGTTCATTACAAAACACCACAGTGTTTGTTTTTAGTCACTGTAAAGAGCAGTAGAAACATAGTGTTTATAAAGAAAGTCTGTTTTTGTAACACTTGAAATAATATTCTCTGGCATATTAACTTCTGTCTTACAGTCTGCCTTTTAAACTCTGCCTTATGTTTGTACAGTTTTTGAACAGCTGGCAACATCTCCTGAAATCTATCAACTCACTGCACAGGATGAGGACTTGTCACTGATTTATGGTAAAATCATCACATTGAGGAATAATGGCCCCACCTCCAGAACGCGGTACGTTGCGGAGGAGCCAGGAAAGTCACCACAGGCAACATTCCTTCTCTGTTCTTGGTCCAGAGAGTCTCGCTGTCCGTCACCGATGTCTGAGGCACTGCGGTGAGCTTCATTGTTCAGGCAGTGCTGTGGTGCCAGCTCTGGGAACTCCGTGAAGAGCCAGTGTCGGTCTTTGAAGAAACGGTTCTCATGGATCGTGTAAAACTCGTTCCAATACTCGTTGGCTCGGCCGTCGAACTCCTCTGAAAGAAGAAAGTAAGGACTGGAGTTCAGTTGTCAGTTGTCAGTTGTCACGTCAACTGGTGTTTACACTGCATCAAGTACAGTTTTGAGGGCTACTGTGGAAGAAAATAAATAACTGATAATAACAAATGTATAAACTCAGTAACAAGAAGCTAATTTTCACTTAAAACAGGAGAGAGTAAACAAGTCTCTGTGGCAAAAAAAAAACCCAGCAACCTTGTTTCTCTGAAGGTAGAGGCTGACTGTTTTCTAGGACTTTCTTCTTAGCGGCGGCTTCTTGTTCATCGCTCCACTCCACATTGTCCCTGTTGACAACGGAAAATCAATATCCAGAGTGGGTGGAGGGCTGTGGTGAAAAACAGCACAGAAACACTTGGCAGCGCTGAAAATGAGAAACTTTAGACTTGGCTGAAACATTTCCCAGCAGCAGCATCAACAGGGACACAGTAAAACCTGAGTCAACATACTCAGTCCTCCGACACGACCAGGGAGTTATCACAATAAACACATTCAAAAATATACATGTGTTTAAAACAATGTTTATATATGGAGCTATTATACTTTTAAAATGTTTTTGAAGGTAAAAATATCAGGTAAAAATATTAGATAATAATTGATCAAATTCAGCTTCAATTAACTTCAATCAATCAATAAAATGTCAAAAAAAATGAAAGAAATATAATTCAAATAAACGTTGACATGGTCAAACAATCATTAGAACATTCAGTTCCAAACCAGAACTGAGTTTTTGGAGAATTAACCACAGATCCATAATGAATTTAAGGTGGATTAAACGTTTCTACTAAGACACGATTTGCTGAAAAACTGACTTTAATGTCATCATCTCCCTGAGACCCACTTTGGGGTCCAAACCCTCCATTTGAGAACCGCAGTTCTTCAATAAGAAACATACAGTGAGAAAATCATATAAACAAACCAATTTAGTGCAAGAAATGGAAATTTAAAAACATCACCTTAAATGTTTACATGTTATGTGTGAGGAAAAGGCAGTCAAAAAAACGATTTCTAAAGGGCTTGCTGAGAGTTTCTTGAAATTGTGTTTATTTATATTTAATTGTATATTTTTAAATACCGGAGCACATAAAAAAGAATCATTTGCTGCCATAGCCCAATCTCAATTTTACAGTGAAATTAAACATCAGCAACAAAGACTGTACAGTCCTGCACGACCACTGCTTTTACCGCTCTCATTCACTGACCACGCATTGTGCTGGAAGACCTGTCGAGGGTCGCTGAGGAACCGTGTGCCGAACTGAGGTCTTTTCACATCCTCGGAGGATGAATCTGACAGAATAGGTCCAGAATCTCCGCCGTCTCCCTCCACGGCCAACACGCCATGGGGCGCTGCCATTTTGGAAGTGACGAAAGCATGTGCGTTGATGAGTGCTGCTTTCAAAGAACCTCGCAAATGTGAAACCTTTCATCTTTGAATAAATTGTAGTTGCGCAAACAGTGTGTAATGGTACAAAATAAAAACTTTAAACTGTAAAAGTCATCCCTTTTTATTAAACCGTTCTTGTGGTTTATAGCATATTAATACTGAGTATGTCCGGTACATTTTGGAGAATAAAAATATGTAAAGCTTAAAATATTGTAAAACTGGTCAGTGTAAACGCACTATTACGTAAGGAGAAATATTATAATCAATAGCCTACAACTACTAGCAGCGTTGAGTTCTATCGTGAGTCTACAGTACCTGTTCAGCACGGCAGGGTCAATTTTGGACTGCATCATTACTATAGTGCAATTACCATACACTAGAGGGCGACAAATACCAGAATGGTCTCTACCAGTATTGTTGGAGCGCTGGTCTGGTTTGAGCGCTCAAATACTGTAGGACAGGAAAAATTGGACTGAAGAAATAAAAGACAAGTTGAAATGTGTCGACAATTAGTGGTGTTTTATGAAATTATTTTGAAGACGCACTGATATCTACACGTAAATCAAGATGCATCAGTTGTTTTGTGGGGGTGGCCTTATTCATCGTAAATGTACATAGAAGGCTGGGCCTTTCTATTTACAATTTACTACATTAATATAAATGTATGTAAATATGCAACTAGTTTTTCAACTGGAGCTGAGTGATAGAGTCAGTGTTAATGTTAATTGAACCAGGAAATCTGATTGTGAGAATTTATACGAAGTAAATTCAACTTATTCCTGTGTTGACAGTGCCATCTGCTGTATATAAAAATAACGGGTTAATTAACGTGTGTTAATATAAATATATGGGTCATTACATGCATGTGGTTGAGAAATCGAATGTATCATGTATTTAACACATTTCTGTTTATCACCAAATACAGGAAGATTCCGCCACAATCTAGGTTTCTATCTAGTGATGTTGTGTGTACTGACACAGTACATATGTGTCTTGTCTCACAACGTACAAAAAAAAAACCCAGTCAAACACAAAACTAGTTTTGTTTTTTTTTTTGTGTGCAAACACATAAAGCAAAACAGTGACCCTTCACACCATATCCTGAGAGAAGATTGAAACAGTAAGTGCATACTAGATAAAAGTAAAACACAATAAAGTTACAAACCCTAACAACATCACTTAAAATCTGTTGGATCACTTGATTTTCAAATGCCTTTTTATCCACGTGTGTGTCTGACCCACCTGGTACAATCAGGGATTGTACATGAGCAATAACAAATTCACCTGAACACACAGAAATAGAATAAAATCACTGTGAGCGTATCAAAGTCCTGCAGAAGTAGAAAACACTAAATATTTACAGTACCATCAAAAGGACAAATATTTGAGGATAGTTGATGAGATGGAATGTAAACATTTAACTGAACTACGTATATATATACATTATATTTATATATATATTAGGGCTTAATGTCAGAATTCTGACTAAAATCAGACATAATTCTAATTTTCACAATACTTATAAAATCAATATTTCCTTGCCTCAAAGTCAATTTTAATAAATTATTTTTAATGGGAAAATAATTGCGTCTTTACTTGAAGTTTAACCTGCCTCACTACTGGTCCGGTCAGTGGCCACTGATGACCCCTGAATATTGCAGTAAAACTTTGAATTATGCCGTTCTTTGATACAGAAACCACTAATTATAATTAAACACCTCAAACACGTGCAATTGAAAATAAAATACAGGCAGAGGGCAGCATCAGTGCTGATAAACACCACAATACACTCACAGTGGTCCACCTACTGACTAAGTGGCTTCGGTATCATTACAGTCATCCATCCATCCATGCATCCAACCATCCATCCAACCATCCATCCAACCATTCTCATTTACGTCATATTTATTTTAAGGATCACGTGTGAAGCTCCACTCAGTATCAGACAACACAGTGTGAAGGAGTGTACATTGAGGGTGTGTGTGTGTGTGTGTGTGTATAAAAAACAGCAGTTGTTGGAGTGGCACAAAAGTTTCCCCAGATGATGCACGGTACCACAGCAGCTGCTGCTAGAATCCCATCCCAACGTTGTAGCTGCGACGCCGTGTGTAAAAGTGAACCACGTACACCAATTGACAGCAGTAAACACGTCTCTTCTACAGTAGCTGGTCACATGACAGTGTACACTCTCTGCCATTGGTTCCTGTGATGCCACATGTAGCCCTGAGTTTTTCCTCAACCCTTTTGCTCATCAGTTTCCTCGGTACGCTACGTTAGTGAAGGTTGAAGTGGCTCCTTTATACAACGGGTTGTTGGCCTGGGAAATAAAAACAGAAAAAAAAATCAGATTAAATGTTAACTTCCTGATTCCTGTGACTGTACAATGTAGATTAGTCAAACAGGATGGATCGCACAAGGCAGACAGAGTCTGCATCTGACATATATGTGAGTTTTTATCTTTCGACGGTTTGTAGTTCCTCTTTGACCATTACAAGTATTTTCAGCTATTAGCTCTCTATTAGCAACTAATCTATTCATTTTTCATGCTCCCGTGCTGTAATGCCATGCTGCTGTGACAACAAACCACTAACGTTCTTTAATATTTGACAGTTTCTCACCGTGTCCCATTTAGCTTTGGCCCTTTCCTCTTCAAATTTAGCGAACTCTCTGCGATCGTGGATGGTCACCAGCAGCTTCCAGATGAGCAAGGCAGCGAGGCCCAGCAGAATAATAGCTCCAGCCGTCGCCATGAGCACGACCAGGATGTTTGCACCTTCGGGGCATTCTGGAAGGCACAGTTCATTAAAACCATTTTATTTTCAACATTAGCTTCTGTGACGGAGTGGTGCACAGTCATTACTGTCACACTCCGACTGCACAACAGTCCAGAACAGAGACATGTTTTGGTGTTTGTGGTGTGGCAGAGTCTAGCTGTGGTTATCTAGCAGGTGATTTGTTCTTCAGACAGGACATGTTATTATGATGCACACGCACACACACACGCACTGTTACGCTGATGCAGCAGAGTCAGACTGAAGTGTCATGTAAGAACACACTCTTCTGCTCTTAGAATGTACTCAGAATATATAGTGCGTACTCTCTTGGCAGTTTAGATGTGTGAAGAAAACCTCTTTTTTTTAAATACCTGGCTCTTTTACTACAAACAAAATGGAGTTCCCACTCTCATCTTCGTGATACTGGAAGTGCACCACGCAGTCATTTTCATCCTTGTATGAGCAGTTCACTGCATTGGTGGTGGACGTTTCGTAGTCTGTCAGAAGATGAGGAGAAACCATCAGTGTCATCAGTGTGTTGTAGCTTATCAGTCGCAAACAACAAGAATTAAAACGTTCTCAGCAGCAAAGTGTGACGTTCCTCACCCAGGTGACCACCCAGTTCATCCACTACTCTGATCTCATCCCTGCAGATTCTGTTGCAGCTGTTGTCAGAGATGTACTGTCCTCTCTTGAAGTGCTGACACTCAACACACGCCCTGCAGACACAGTACATTTAAGGCATGGGCAAACTAAGGCCCGGGGGCCGAATATGGCCCGTTTAGCTTTTGCTGAATATGCTGCCCCCAGCAATAAACCCACAAATGGTCTTGGCTTAAATTTGTTGATACTTATACAACCACATTAACTCAGTTTTTTCCCCTCATTTCCCTGGATTTCACGTTATCAACTGAAACGTTTTAACATGATTTTTAAAGAGGAAATTCCCATCACTGCCATGCTAATCTAAACTCTGAACTTACATTTTGATGGTGCAGGAATCAGGACAGGTGGGACATTTCTCACAGGTGGCGCCGTAGGCACCAGGTTGAGTGCACTGACAAACTCCGCACTCGCAGTTCCCGCGGCCGCTGCACAGCAGACCGATGCTGGACATGCACGTGTCCGTACGCGCAGAGCAGTTACAGTTCTCCCCTTTCCAGCCAGCGTCACACTGGCAGAAGCCGCAGTTACACTTGCCGTGGTCTGAAAGAACAATGAGACAGTCAGTAGATGAACTCTTAAATAAAAACAATTGGAATTGAATTCGTTCAATTAGAAACAATGGAAACTTATTTTAATTTAATTTAATTTAATTATCATTTTTAACTATTTTCATTTAACCCAGCCACAGGGGGGCACATTTTGTATTCCCCCTACTTCTATGACTGGATACCTCAGTGGGGTCTGAGTCAGCAATGACATCTGACATAAAACAATCCAAGACTGGTATTAGCTGGGGGTAAAAGTTCAGTTCAGAGAGTAGGGAGCAGAGAATGAAAGGCAACCATCCATCCATCAACCAACCATCAAGAGACGGTGCAAAAAAGTACATTGGTTAGAATAGGTGGAGACGGGTGTCAGGAGTGATTCCTGACAGAAGAACAGCAGCACAAGTGATTTTTTGGAAGAGATTTTCACAGGGAGAGACCAGGATGGACAAAACAAAAGGGTAAATCTTTTATCAATTTTTTTTAATTAAATGGGCCTTGAAATACAGCTTTAAAGAATGAATCACAGATGTTCTTTCATGTTAAGTCTGGCTAGCTTCACCAGTGTCTTCTTTAAACAATCTGTCCCTCGGTGGAAACTTGGACATTCCCTGACATGGACTCTTTGATCATCATAATCCCCAATCAGTTTGTCTTTGGACACAAGGAGGAAACAAAAATACCTGGAGAAAACCCACACACACTCAGTGAGAACATACAAACTCTACACACACACAGAAAGGCCTTCTGTCCGTGTTCGGACTCCAGCTGTCGACCATCTGCCGGTCTGTTTGTGTCTCTGAATAAATACTTCAAATCTAAAGATCGCATCTCTGTACATGTTCCTTCGAGTATATTTATTAGTCTATAATCAGGTGGGTGTGTCCATGCAGTAAGATTGTGAAGTACAAATTACAGTACAGTCAGACAATGATTCAGGGCGTCTGTGGTTTGTGTGCTGTGCTGTTTGTGAAATGTTTTTTAAAAAACATTGCACGACTAGGAGACCATACATTTGCACAACAATTGGAAAGAGTCATTACTGTGGTGGTAGTTAAACAGTCAGCAGTAAAAACAGGAACAGTCTCCGCTGTCCAGTTATTAACTTTAGTGCATTTTGAATTAAACACGTTTTACCTAAGTGTACATGAATAAATAATAACTAATTGTAGAAACCTGTATTAGTCTGTTATGGAGTAGTTACCTCTAGCGGTCCTGGTCTGGACTGGTCAGCCAGTACCACCAGTACTACAGACTGGTACCAAAGTGCATTGAAGGATCATTATATTTTCAAAATAAAACATCTTTTAGACTCTATTCTGTTTGGATCAAAGTCTGAATGACCTATTATTTTAAAATATTTCCAGATTATCTTTAAATAAGTCCCACCTCGGCCCAGTACCAAATGACCTATGGACTGGTACTGTTCTGCGGACCAGGGGTTGGGGACCCCTGATTTATACAGTCTTCCAGTTACAACCGGCCTTTCAAGGGGAACTGTATTGCTGATGTGGCCCCTGGTCATAAATGAAGATTAAAAGAAATGGAAATTAGCCAAAACACAGCCAACTGTTACCTTTTAGATCAGCCAAAAATATAGCAAACATACGTAGCTACAAATAATGATTGATGATAGTGATAGCTACATAATAATCTCCATGTTAGAATAAATTAATATTCAGTTCAATTATAATTAAAAGGTTCAAAGTCAAGCAAAGGTGGCCACAAATTAGACTAAAAACAGCTCAAACATTAGGTTGAGGCTGCAAAAAAAAGCTAAAAATTACCCAAATATCAGGCAAAAACTAACAAACCTGTCCAACAACAGCCAAAAGATTAACCAGGTATAAGCCATACAAATCTTAAAGTTATTCTAAATAAATGATATAAACAAAAACGAACACATTTAAGCAATAGCTAGAGTTAGCTACAAGCTAGCTACATTACCATCTATGATTTGGATTTGACCAAAATACAGAAAGGAAACCAACTTCAAGGGTGCCAAAATCGAATTCATATTAAAAAGTAATTTAAATAATAGAATGAAAAAGGTTATTATAAAAAATTAAGATCAAGGCAAGACATTATTGAATAAGACCACATCTGTTTTGAAGCAGCAGAGTAGTTTAAAGTAAGTCTCATTTAGCCGGTAGGACGCTCAGAAATTGAAAAACAACATCTCAACAATAAATGAGGTCAGATATTTCCAAAAAAAATGAACCAGTGACATAAAATACTGGAGAAGGAAATCTTATCTAGCAGTGACACATTGAGGAAACAACTTCCTGGACGCACACGCACCACACACATTCCCAGGGCTGGACCCTGGACAGAGTAATGGGCAAAGAAGAAAAGGCTTGAACAGAAGACTTCCTTTTTAAAGCAATACAGATCAGATATGTGATGATGGGGGAAATACACACGCACACCATGATGCAACCCACTCTAATCTGAGTCGTAATCCTAAGCCTCGCTCCAAACCGACACAGTGAGGGGAGGGTTCATGTCCCTACAAGGACTCGGTTTCCCCACAACAATATATTTGGACTTTTTCTGGCAAGTAAAGCCACAAACAAACACACATCAGCAGCAAGTCCTTACAGGACATTCCAAAAGCCAGATCAGTCCAGCAGACAAGGTTGTAGTGCTGCAACCATTATTTAATGACAGTCCGCCTTAGTCAGCGCAGTGGCTCATCGGCAGATTTAATGACCTCAGAGCAAAGGTAGAACAGACTAACCATGAGCGAGAAACCAAACAGGGCCTGGCACTGGATGACTTAAAGGGCACATGAGTCATGGCCCAGCTGGATCAGACATGGAGGATGGGGGGTGGTGGTGAAATATCAGCGAGGGTCCAAATGTGCCTGATTCAGCCAGGGGGGCGCTAAATTTCAAAACTGATACTTCAGAAATAGTTCAGAAATGCTGTGTTGAAAATGTGTACCTTAAAATGAGAACAGCTGGTTCTTTTATTTTTACATCACATTCTTGCTTGTGTCATGTTTACATTATCCTACTTGGTTCAACTGTGCACTAATCCAGGCCATAAATCAGGTGTATGAGTTACAGAGATTAACACAAGGAAGCCATGATAAGAGAAAAAAAAAGTCATGAATACAACGTAGTAAAGCATGAAGCGCCTGTTTGAGGAGAGAGGAGAAAGTGGACAGAGAGACATTTACTAGAGAAGCATGGGTTTTGGG
>NC_024323.1:9743754-9746334 GCF_000523025.1 Cynoglossus semilaevis | reverse complement strand
TGACTGACTGACTGACTGACGGACTGTTTCTGGACCTGAACCAGTCCTACAGCCCCTCTAGTAGCAGAAAAAAAACACAGTTGCATTACAGGTACTGTATACTACTATTTTCCATCTAACTCTCATGTTAGATTACCCAGTGACGCAGAGCATTCGTATTTTACCACTGTGATTGAGTAACTGTGTCTGAGCTGCTCTGACTTGTAACCAAGCACTGCAATAAAAAACAACAGTCAAACCCAAGGCTGCAATACTTGGGAGTGGTCTTCTGTGACTGTGTACTTTAAGGCCATTAATGAATTTTCTGTTTATGTTCAGCTGTTCAGAAAGTGGTAACAAGACTTTTACGGGCAACGAAAACTCACATGGAAATGGACCGTTTCTTTAGAACAGCTGTAGAAACATGAAACTTCAAATGTCAGGAAATGGAGACAAACACAGAGCGTATGTGTGTGTGTGTATCAGTAAGATTGGATTATCGGGTCATAAGAGAGGAAAGAGGAAGGCGGTGGTGACCTTATCTTTTTTGATAACAGCCGCATGAATTAGTGTTTACTCTGGAGGGAGAGCGGTGTAAACAACGCAACCTCTGAAAGGTGAACTAGACACAGGTGGTTTCATAGCAGCTTGCAACACTGTATTTGATTAGAGATGAGTAAAGAGGTGACCTTTGAGGTTGAGCCAAGCCTTTAGCACTGTACCTGGAAATATGCTTTAAATATTCCAGGCAGACGGAGGCTCCATTTTTATAAATACATGACTGGGTTTTGAAACATTGTTTAATCTAGTCTTAAAATTGTATAAATATAGAGCTGTGTTCTGAAATGGCTCAGTCCCTGCCCGTGAGACACAATGTCTTCGTTCATCAAAATGCATTTCAAAATGTTTATTAATGGACTATTGACTTTGCCTCAAAACTCCACTGAACTCATTTTAAATTTCTGCCAATTCATCTTCTCATTGAACAAAATAAAGTATCCGCCCCACTACAATAGCCCCACGTGCTTCTAGGTGGGTCCACCCCTCATTTTGGGAACCACTGTCTTAAAGTTTTCCTTAAAAGAGATTAGATATGCCTAATATTGTCAAACATGGGACATTTGTAGCACTATATATATATATATTAAGGTGCATTTAAAAAATACTTGAAAAATTAATTATTTTTTACCACAAAAATGATGTTAAGTATAATCAATTCCACAGGAAGTGTGAGTACTCACCAGAGCAAAGAGCGCCCTTATATCTCAGGCAGTTGTAGTCGTCACATTCACAGAACGTTCCCCACACTTGGCCAAACTCATTTGCACGGCAGGAGCACTGTCCACACAAACATTCACCTCTGCCACTGCACACTGGGCTGCCCGGCTTGGGATAGCAGTTGGCGTCATCGGAAGGATTGTAGTCCTCCACCGAACACTCACATCGACTCCCGAGACGAGCCGGGTGACACTGGCACACGCCGCATTCATACGTCCCGTTGCCGTTGCTGCAGAGGGGGCTGTTGGCTTCCACACTGGCCTGACAGTCGCAGCTGCAGGCGAAGTCCACTTGAACCTCCAGGACATCCTTGAAGCCACGAGGTTTGATGGTGAAGGTGCTGCTCTTCTCCTTTGGGCAGCCGTGGAGCTGAGCCTCAACACTGAAGGACACCTACGACAGACCACGTGTATCTGTGAGCCTGTGCCGCGGAGGAACCAGATGTGGGAACTACTGCCGATACTTACAGTGTCTCCAATCTTGACGCCAGAACAGGACTTAAGGCCAGGAGTTACCTCTCCATTAAGGCAAGTGGCATTGAATGAGAGATGCAGCTCCTCTGGAACTCCCAGCAACTCCAGGTCCACTACAGAACGGATTCTCTGCTCAGCACAAATTCATAAAAAATATCATGTCATTGTTGGTAGTGGAAAAAAAAACAAACAAACAAAAAAAAAAAAGATTGTCTTCACAGTGTTTCTTCATTTTTTGTCCGGCACTAATGACTCCCATTTATTTTATTTTATTTTATTTTGTTTGTATCCACTGTTTCGTTTCCCCCAATCACACACTAGATTTAATTGCGATTATTTTTATACAGTTTGTATTCCAGTCCAGTAATTATTATTGAATGTTCTGAAAACTGGTTCCTTCTCTGCACTGCATTTATTTCCCCCTTGCTTGTTTTATGTACAACTGCTCTGCGTGCCTCTAATGACCCCATGGGGTCAAATGTTTTGTTTTTTTTTTGTTTTTCATTAAATCGAATTGAGTAAACTTGCCAAGTATTTTTTTAATTAAAATTCATTGCAGGTAAAATAACGTTTTAATGCCTGCAATACTCTGTAAAAAGATTACAAATACACCAAGCCCCTTCTCCTGCCCACCACTGGGAATTTCATCTTCATTACACCCCAATCCGGAAGTCCTTACCGCATAGGCCTCTTTAATGAGCTGAATGACATTCCCAGAGTCATCGGACAATATTCCCACTGTTGTGCCTGGGATGAGGCGACTGTACTCCTACAAAGATGGACAAGATCATGTTGTAAAAGAGCTTTTTGGTTGTTTTTTTCACATCAAAAAGTGCAAATCTTTGCTAAT
>NC_024323.1:9739514-9743694 GCF_000523025.1 Cynoglossus semilaevis | reverse complement strand
ACGTATTTTGTAACGGCAAAAATTAAATTAATGTTGTTTTCGGACATTTTCTCAGTCATAAGCGCCAAAGAGGGGTAGTCCTGAAAGACACAGAAACTAAAGTTGTGGCTCCAACATGAACGGAAACATAAGAAAAGTCAAATACAGCCAAACTGTACAGCTTATTGTTCAAAATGTAAAATGTCAAAAAAAAAGTTAAAAAAAAAAAAAGAAAATCCCCAGTCTTTACCAGTACAGCTGTTTTGTTGTAAACATTGTTTTCATCCAGGTGACACTGTCCGTCGTGAGGCTGGACGATCCCTGCGATACGCCCGTCCAGTGCGATGTGGGTTTTAGCATCGGTGGTGAATACCAGTAAATGTGAGGCACCAGGGCGCCAGCCTATTTTGTCCTAATGTTGATGGGACACATAACAAACAGAAAAAGTTGAGGGAACATAACTCTGTTATTAACTCTGTTACTGTGAGAACCAGTGTTTTAACAACCACAGCTGTTGTACCTTACAAACCACAGCCTGCAAGACAGCATCAAAACCACCTTCAGGAGCATCTCTATTTCTGGAGACCTGTTGTTTCTCCACTTCCTCTGTGAATCGGGCCACTTCCTCCGTCAGTGTCAGTACGTGCTTGAACCCAAACTGTGCCAGACACGTTTCACTAATACTATACAGGTGAACAGATTAGGGAAAAAGAAATGAAACCATGTCTTAAACCAATGAACTGTTTTCTATATAAAATGCTACTTGACATCAAAAATCTTGGTCCATACCCACGACAAGGGTTTCTCACAGCCTCTGGAGGGTAAGTGTACATATAAGGAGATATGGTCTTATCCACAAAGGCTCCGAAACCCATTCGCAGGTTACTTGTGGTCTGGCCCATGGTTACAGCGAGCTCGTTGCCCAAAGTGCGAAGGCGAAACAAGTCGTCCTTCATGGAGAACGACAGGTCCATCAGATAGTAGAGGTCCACTGGGTAATCCTGCGCCTGCTTCACTGAAACTGTGAAGTGTTTGGAATCACCTGGGGGGAAAAAAAAGAGTTGAGAAATAACAAAAGATAAAAGAGTACTTTTAAAAGTTCACCAGGGCAGGGAGTTTCCAAACAACATTTCCTAACATACCAGCTTTACTTAGGAGCCTTACAGTATATTACTTTGACTGCTCTCCTCTTTACACTGACCTAATTATCAGACCACAGTTAACAACTGACGCAGTGTTGCAAAACAGAACAGCTTATCTTCAAGCTGAACATATAAACCTGCTTTTCAGCTTTTTAATGTTCTAGCAGATTATTAGCAAGATGTTATAAAGATGCAGCAGTGGTGGCTTAGTGGTTAAGGAAGCGGACTTAGGTTCGAGTCCACCAGCTGCCGAGTTACCACTGAGCATGGCACCACACTGCTCCCCGGGCGCCCACTGAATTCGATGCAACAAGAATGGTCTACATTCAAGTGCACTCTGCAGCCCAGACAGTTGTGCCCTTTGACACCTGTTTCCTGCCCAGTCCAAAGTAAACCTTGTCATTGTTATTCCACTTTCCACTGCCATCAAAGGTGTTGGCCTTGCTCGCTGTGAACATTGTTTTCATTCGATTACAACATCAAATAAGAACAACAGAAAAAGGTTAATTCAATTGTAACATCAACTTTCAAACTGAGGTTTAGTTGAACTCATATTAAACAATCATAAGATAGTCAGCTAATTTAAAACCACACATAAAAAAGGTTCTGGTTCTGATTTGAGAAAAAAAAAAGAATCTGATTTGTTCTGTTAAAAACTAAATTTGGTTCAAATTGACCCAAACAACATGAGGAAAACAGTCTGATTCAGGCCATTTTTTTTCCAGCAGTGTCAACGTAGTCAACATCTTAGTGTGGTATGAGTCAGGAGGAGAGAACTCTTACAACTCTTTCTCGTTGTTCTAACCCCAGATGGTCAAGAAGAATGTAATTGGCTCAAAGGGATAAGTCATTGATTTACCTGCTCTAAACCACATAGAAAATCTGTAAAGTGACCCAAACACAGAGAGAAAACCATTTCATGTAGATGAGCTAAAGAGATTTGCCAAAAGAGAATCAGGAAGCAGGTCTGGGAGATTTGTCTGAGCCTCCTGCAAACAACTGCAGTCTTTGATTCAGCAAAAACAAAAAAAAAGGCACACAATCAACTCTTGGAATTACGTGGCCACCAGTTAAGGATTTTCCTGGCCTGTGTCTTCACAGTCCATTACGGCATAACCTTAAATCCAGACTGAGCTCAGTCAATAAACGTGGTCTTAAGACCTGCCTCTAACCAGATTGTTTTTTAATTCTCTCCTCTTGATGTGTTCTCTCCCATATGGATCTCTTTCTATTTCTTGATAATACTTCTCAATAAAGTTTTTGACACAATCCTCCTCCTGCTTTGTTTTTATTTTTACTTTAAAATGTATTGACTAAATATACCTGGTCTTAGCTTTATGTGAACCTTCTGTGGTTTTATCTGAGTGACGTCGTCAGCTGCGCCCGAAGCCTTGTCGCTCAGTGGCGTGTCCTTCAGAATGCTGAAGGTGCTGGAGGGAAACTCCAAGCTGCCACCATTGCACCCTTCAGTCAGCAGATTCTCCTTCAGGTCACAACGATGGACACTGGATCCTCCTTTACCAAACTCCTTCAAAAACACATCTTACAGGGTTAACCTCGAAGGCAGCCACAAGTCACATGATTACCCATAACATAATGAGGAGCTTAAAAGCCCACACACACAACAGTAAAGGCTTAAATATCGTATTGAAATCGATGTGGGGCAACACTGTGCACACATGTTGAGGAACCAGAGATAAACGGGATGAGAGCTGGAGGAATGCTACTGTTTGGTAATGAGGGTTCTGTCAGAACTTGCTGCACACTGATAAGACACCATGCTATGGATTTGAGACTGGGTGTGTGTGTGTGTGTGTGTGTGTTTGTTGTTGGTACCTCCTGAGAACACCACGCACAGCTCGGGTGAACAGCCAGGCACTGTTGACAAGTGGTAACTCCTCGAGATGTGCAGATGTTGGAACCTAGGACACACACAAAAAAAACATTTCAACATTCACAGCTGAGGTGACGACTAGCAGAATTCAAGCCTTTTGTTCACTTTTGTTAAATTACATGCTACAGTTATAGCTAACTTTAAGCCATACTTTGGCTAACTTTTAGATATGCTGAGATTTTCTACCTTATTTAAGATTTTCTCCCAGTTGACTTTTAGTTATTTTGAAGGCTGGTCTTTGACTATGTTGATAAAGAATTTAAAAAAAAAAAATTTAAACCATGGCTAATATAGGTATTTCAATACAACTGCTCACTTAATTTTTCTTCATTCATTTAGTACATTTTGTTTAAGCCGTCAATTTACAGGTTCATCAATATTTGACCTAAAAATATATTTTATGTACTTTAGACTAATACTTATCTCATTATTCTTTATCTGCTTTGGCTCTTTTGTTATTATTCGTGTTTTCATCAGATAAATGAAGATATTCTTTGGGCAAAAACATTAAGACTCTTTTTTCTATTTCTCTTTTCTTTCGTGAAAATGTGTGGCTACTTTTGTTCATTTTTTTATCTTTTTATATATTTCAGCAGTTCGGGTGCATATTGTCGTAATCCTTCTAGCTAACTTTTATGTTTTTGGGTTTTTTTGTTAAACTTGACCATTCCTGTGGCTAACCTTTAGCTATAGGTAATAGCTTTTAGAAACAGTTTTCATGGGGCATGTTGTTAGCATATTATTTTAACAAAATGCCTTAATGATGAACTTCATATCTATATCTTCATGTTGTTCTGATGGTTCCCGCTCCAAACACACCCATGAGTAGTATGATTGACAGGCAGTATAACTGAATTATTGTTCTTATATGTCCAAGATTATGAAGGTATATTAACAGTTCAGACTATGCTATATTACTAGGTGTTATTGTTGTTATGAAGTTCTTCGAAGTGAAGAAGTGGACTCTCCTGTTAGGACCCTCAGACCAAGTCGCTGTAGGAAACACATCCTGACTATTTTTACTCCCTTATAAGGACAAAGGTTTGGAAGACTTGGGGCGCAGCGCAGTAACAAACCAACGAGTCTAAGTTTATGTTTTTGTCTTTATCATCAGAAAGACGAAGAGTGATGGTTATGAGCTCTAACCATTAACACTAGTTCAAAC
>NC_024323.1:9681191-9739391 GCF_000523025.1 Cynoglossus semilaevis | reverse complement strand
GAATGTCAGGTGAGCGAAAATTACGTAAAAATAAAGTTTAACTTTAACCACATTAAAATGAAGCACCTTACCAAAGCACTGCGCTGTCCACGACAAGAAGAGAAGCAGCAGGAGTGGGTGCTGTGAAAAGGTTTCCATGTTTGAAGAGTAACGGAGCAGTGAACTCTGACTGTGTTTCCTCGTCCACTCACTCACTCTCTCCACAGCCTCACCTCCTTTCCTCATTCTTCACTTGACGAGACTCGTGTTGGGTCATGGTCGTGTCTCATACATCACCAGCAGCGGAGTCGAAGCGGCGGAGTCTGTCCGCCAGCGTTAGTTCATGACGGACACGTTTAGACTCGTTCGTGGTGCAGCTCACCGATACTGTTAGTGTCATAAAGATTAGTACTACTAGTGAAGGTGGACCAAGGAAACATTTCTCTAGTATGTCCGTCAGTCATTTTACACTGAACCAATGTTTCTTTCTTCACTTCTATTGTGTATACTGGTGCATTAATGAGCCCAGAGCTCTTTGGCCACTTCCTGACTAAAATATAAACTATAAGAATATGAACTGAATCAGGATGTTCTTGGAAGACTCCGGTGTGCAGGTGTCTCCAGTGTCTCGGCCAATAGTCCATTTCCTTCCTGGCCAATTACAAAAAAAACTGACTGAATAAAAATGAATTTTGCTATTATTTAACAAAACGGAACACGCAGCTGTTACAAAATATGTTTAGTCAAGAAATTATAAAAGTAGAAAATTATTTTTATAATACTATATTGGCTGTATAGTATTATTTATCACATGTCTTATTAAATTAAAATGCTATAAATAAAATAATGCACTTCTGGATTGCGTAAAAGCTCCATCACACCATCTTATTGTTTTTGTTGTTGTTGTTTTTTTGGCTTGGTTTGTCTTTTTCTGCCTCTTGATGAAATGCTTTCTATGTTGATATCACAGAAAATTGCTATAAAAGAGTAATTGTTCCTTTATTTTATAAACTGTTGTTTTAACTGTCTGTTTTTTCCCTCAAAACTACTGAAATGTATAAAACATCATTGACACCTACGTTGTTAATAAGTAGTTGTAATTCCAGTCATAATAGTTACACCGTTAATTTAAACCAGAATCCAGCTCTCATAATGTAATGGCCAAAGTAACCAGCAACCCATTACAAACCTGCCCTCTAGTGAGCTTCTCGGAGAACAACAACAAAAAACCAAAAAAAAAAAAAACAGCCGTTAATAATTTGGCATTTTTTCAATATTCTATTATATTTTAATATAGTCTTAGCTTTTGATTAGTTTGATGTTTAGATTGGTTTAGATATTATTTGTTCAAACAAAAGTTTACAGTATTTATATTTTTGTTGAGTAAATTTTAGGGTGCTACTGAATCTAATAAAAAAGTAGGCAATGCTTTAAGTATTTTCAAAGGCTAAAGATAAGGTGCTCATCTGGTCTAATGTCTTTTTGAGTAATATGATTATAATCAAATTTAAACAGCAATCATGCACCAGCTGTGTACCAGACAACATACAGTATACTCGCACAAAGTTCCAGAATACTCCACCTGTAGGCTTCCAGACAAAAGCAAACGTAGATAACTACGCTTGAAGAAGTCGCTAAAAACTTTTTTTTCTTTTGTCTAACACTGATCATCTTAGAGTTGTTTCTGGCTTCAGCACTTTCTATGTGGTATAGGGTCGTTAAATGTCACTACTGTCGCACAATTTAAACCAACGGATGGACAAATGCTGTTCCTCTCTCCGCCATGTCGTCACAACTGCAATGCATGGTGGGATATATTGCTTGGGTAGTGCACATTGGTTGTACACTAGATTTTGCGGTGCATTGTGGGACACATTGAGTGCTCCTTATAGTGGACAACATCTACTCACATCTGGTGGTCTATATAACATGGCTTGCCTGTATGTAATGCACTATGTAGAGTGTAGGGGGTGCTCTCGGACACAGCTACGTCTTTTCGTTGTTACGTACAGATGTTAAACTGCCTCTTCTCTTTACTTAAGAGGCGTGGCTGCTATGTATGAACACTGTGAACGCTGCATATACTGCGAGGCTTCAGTCAGGTTCACGCACTGCAACTCCAAAACCAGCAGCCAGTGAGACACATTTGTTGACTCAGCAATGATTTACAGCAACAATAACATGGTGTCATGTGCATTAGTAGGCTGTGAAGTTAAAAAAAAAATCCTAGTGGGTAAAGAAACAATATCCCTCATCACACGTTACCAGCCGTCAGCCACATTCCTAAATAACTGGGCCTTTCTCAGCCAGTTCTATTATAGATGCATTCTCCCGAAACAGTCCATCCAATCGACTCTCCCTCCTCGTCACTGTCTGAATGTGATGAGCGCCTGCCACTGACTATTTCACTGAGTGATGGAGCAGGGGTGGAAATTTGCCAGCTCCGGGGGGGTTTAAAAGAAAATGAGAAAGAAAATTGGACAAAACTGGTGATGTCTCTGCAGATGTGAAACGTAAAAAAAGTAAGTGTTGCTGCCGAGTGTGTCTATCAGTGGATGAGACAAAGCTTCGTATTGTCACACTCGTCCATTTATGGAAACTTTATGTCGTTGCCCTGATCTTATTCTGAGGCTGGTTGCTAAGTTACTGCCACCCCATGTCCAAGATTTGCACCTAGAAGAAATGACAGGAATAGAGGAATAAGTGGAAAAGCTATAATAGTCAATGGTAGTGTTGGCATTAAACACTGGCTGTGGGAGGACACCGCGGTTAAAACAGCACAGGCAATAAAATCCCCGGGGCTACTATTGACTCATTTAGATCTATTGATTCAAACGACTTCTTCATCGACCGCTTCTGCAAATGAGTGGCATTTTGAGCAGTTCTGTATAAAGAGGCAGAGACCAGGTCAGATGGCAGCCAATTAAGCCTTAACAAGTAGTGAGGCGGGGGAGGAGGGCAGAGGAGGTAAGGGAGATGGAAAGGTCCTGACCTGTGTTACAGATCTGTCTGGAGGCCTTTAAAAATTGGACAACGCTGCCGCAGAGCCAATATCAGAATGTTCTCAGACAAAATCATTGTTTGGTTAACTGCCGCTGGATTGAGTAACCGGGGAGGGCAGCGAACGCCTGGGTAAATAACGTTTTTTTCTCAGGTGAAAGGTTAGTCGGCTTATGAAATGTGTTCCGGAGTGACCGACTTTAATATACAATTCATATTTGTGTTGTCTTATGTGGCGGCTGACCTGAGTCGGCCTGTACCTCGTCCAGCCCCTCTGGACCTCCTGCTGTTTGAATTTCACTCTCTGGGGACGGAGGCTTATATCGAAGAAAATGAAAAGAAACTCAGGCTCAAGCAGGCAGCACCGACCAGGCTGTAGCACCTGGCGTTGAGGGGGGGAGAGGGTGGGGGTGCTGTGAACCGAGGACTGTGACTCATGTTTAAAATAAACCATAGAGGTTTCTGTTTACATTTACTTCAGGCTTAAAATGTCTGTCTTTATTGTCGTTCAACTTCAGTGTAAACACCAGCTCCATGTAGACACGTTCATTTCTCCATGATCTGCCTTTGGCCAGTGTCTATTTGTAAAAAAATAAGTGGAAAAAAGTCAAACTAAAACAACGATGATGGCCCTGATGATGATGATGATGATGTCTAAGAGAAGTCCTATGTGATTAAAAGATTAAAATTAACTACAGTATGTGTGTGTTGTAAAATTTGCTGTCATTAAACTCCTGGTTGTACTTCCTTAAAATACAACTTGGCTACTAGTAGTACTCAAGTAGACAGGGGACAAACGCAGGACTTTTTGGACCTGAGTCTTGGAAACCATCTCCAGATCAGTGCAGGGACGACTAGTACTGTTGCCGGACAGAAATGCCAACAATGTCTGTACTGTATCAGACAGTCACATCAACTTGTAATTTGGTTTTTCCCCTAAAGTGAATCCCAACTGACATAAGGATGAGCAGAAAATGTTTGCTTATTTCCAGCTGTCACGGTCTATAGACCCTCCTACTATTTTCCTTGAGTCTATGGTCTGTGTTTCACCATTGGGTGCGTTAAACACGAACCTGAACACACAGCTCATGTCCTCAAATGACAGCGATGATACGATTAACAAACTCCACCGACTAATGGCTACTGACTGTAGGACTGATGTACGTGCCGTGCTTTCAAAAACTTTTCAAAAACCAGTCCTAATGAACAGACTATGTTTACTTCATAGCAATTAGCCAAACCCAAAAGCGGCAAACATCACAACCAAAGCGTTCGCCTTTATCTCCTGTACTGGAGTCATTCATATTTAATGGCCGGAAGACGCTGTGCCATCCGGGTGTGGGCGACACCTGACAGAGATGTGGCAGGAACTTCTGCTGCGCTTTAATCACTTATCAATAGGTCGTTTCAGGGAGAATCAGATCAGAGGGAATGTCGAGGCGGATCGCCGGCTCAAAGGGACGAAGGTGGTGATGATGCTGTAGGGAGAGGAGCGAAAGAAGGGAGGAGGGTGGGGTCAAACGCCACCTTCTTGTTGCTAGGGATGTCTTCACTTAGTTTGCGTTGCTAGGCTGCCAATTCCCTCATGTTAAGTGGAAACATCGCTCCCCCTTCTTTCGTCCAAGTACCTCACCCTCCCTTCCTCCCTCCGTCCGTCCCTCCCGCCCCTCCCCTTGCTCCCTCTACTTTTCCTCCAAACCAAAATAACTTCACCAACCATCTGTCACTGGGCTCACAGGTCTACTGTTGCTTAGGAACAAGTCACATTCATGTCTTTATGCGTCTCCATGAATATATCGTCATGTTTAACCTAAATGACAATAAACATGTGTTGGAGTCTTACCGTCTCTGTCGGCGACAGGAGCGACGGCGAAATCTGTTCCTCTTGACAACCGGTTCATCGGTGCAGGAGGCTCTAGGAGGACAAAAGTTCTCAAATTACACCTGATACATTAGCGGCACTAAAAATAGTGACGCTAACAGAAAATCAAATGCACATTAACACGTTTGTTTGAGCGCAAAACTTGACCTCAATGATCATACACAGGTGTGAAGACTCAAAACATAGAACTACAGAGAAAGGTTTATTTTGTCATTGATTCTCAACACATCAACCATCGACTTGATGACCATAGTGACTCGGTCCATGGCTTGTCATTGCATGGCAACAACTTACCAATGTATGACAAACTCCCTAACTCTGGGATTATAATAATAATAATAATAATAATAATAATAATAATAATAACTGTTTTTTCATCGGTTGGCAGGCTATGACATCATAGCCATGATTCTTGTTGGAGAGGAGTGTTATACAGTAGTAGGCTGTTGTTCCAGTAGGTGGTGAAAAGAAGCAGCTTTCTTATCTCACAGGCCCTTTGATAAGGCAGCTACTGCAGCTGTACCTTCAAACACCTCCTCTTCCCACAGACCTGTAGGATCTCAGTCCTATATATAGTACAGTACTGCAAAGTGAGGTAGGATTACGTATGATCACGGATTAGCAGGAGCTGTTTTGTTTGGTTTTTTAAACGTGAGGGCCTTTAATTGGAAACTCCTCAAACATTTGTTTGACATGTTGTCATGTTGTCATAATTACACTGAAGGAGCCGGCAGAACGGAAACGCATGCTTAACGAGCGCAGTTCTCTGCCAATTAAAATCCAAAGTCTGACGATGGTTATTAGATCTGAATGTAAACACACAGAAACTAGTCTCCCTGTTATCCACCCTATCTGAACATACTGTACGTAAATACCTCTGGGCTCATGTTTGCGGATGGAGCTAATCAGTGTTTGTACACACGCCTGTCGGTCGGTGGCGGTGAAGCTGATCACCCAGACAATGGGAGCGTTCCAAATCCAATTTCATGGCCTTTGTTTTAAGACAAACAGCGGTTTAATCTGACAGGCTCAGATGACAACGTTCATACACACGAGTGCGTGTAGGTGACGGATTAGGATTGAAGTGAAATGGACACATGACAGTAAATATATGTACAGTACGTCAACATCCCCTGGCTTCTCCTCCTCCTCCTTCATCCTACATGTGTATCATATTATCTTCTTCTCCACCTCTTTATTCTTCTCCTTCTTCTTCCTCTTGGTTCATCTCATTCTAATTAGCCTTTCTTCCTTGTCCTCCTCCACTTCCACCTTCTCGGACACGTTGTTCTCCTACGAGCCCCTCCATTTTACATGTTTGTATTTTGAGACAACAGTGGACCATCTGCCTCCACCTCTGCCTACTTTGTGCCGTCTCAGTTGTCTCATGTCCTCCTTCACATCTTCTGTGAATCTTCCCTGGTCTCTCTTTTCTCTTCCTCCTACCTGGGTGCATCCTCTTCACTATCCTTTGTCCAACACATTCACCGTCTCTCCTCCACCCTAATGTGCTCCGTCCTGGTCTCATCACTTCTAATGAAAACCTTGTTATCCCCAACGCTGCCCCCTCTCTCTCAGCCGTCTCATTGAGACGGTGTCACTGTCTCCAAACCATTCATCGTAGCAGATTAAACCCATGTCTTCCCTCGGTTTTGCTGATACTCTTTGATAACACATCACAGATGCCGCTCGTCTCCACCCGCCCCTACTCTGCCTGTCCTGCTAAATGACTCTTAAATTTGCAGTCGTAAAAAAAAATTGGTTTTTGATCCTCTTGAAATGTCCAAAGAAAATCACATTCATCACATCGTTTTTTTCCACAGCACAAAAATGTAGGTTTTGATGGAGCCATGAGCAAACTCATTTCATATATTCTATTTTAGAATCAGTAATTCAGTCAGTGTAGTATAATTGCTTAGTAACTGATGTGCTGACATCAGTTAAAAAAAAAGTAACTGATGTGCTGACATCAGTTAAATTACACAGAAATAGCACCGTGGATGAGCCTCGAGTCATGCTTTAGCAGCGTTCACTTGAAATCTTAAACTTTAGAAACCGTTTCGATGTCAACACATCTTCCGTAACGTTTAGATTATTATATTATATATATATTATATTAATTATATTATATTATACTATCTTGAAGTATTGTCTTTCTTGACCACACACTACTATAATGTTCATAATACAAAGAAGGTGAAAAAAAATCAAGAAATTGGAATAAACTATATTGACACCTCCATGTTATAAGATTTTCTTTTTTGTTATTCTATCAGATTTTCTTATCCCCCAGAGTTCAGCGCTTGCTGTCCACGTCTTCATTCCTGATTCCACCTGCTCCTTCATCTCCTGACCCCCACACCTGTGTGTTGTCAACAATCAAGCCTTGTCGACGTGTACAGTATTCCCTGGAAATGGTGCATCAATTAAAGTTAGATGGATGTTTTAAAACAGCCCTTTTAGGTCACACTTAATACAAAACGGCACCAAGTATACGCTGCACCACTGCGGTGACCTTTTATTAAATAAAACATACATTTATTTTCAAATGTATGTCGAGCTGCTTTTCCAAAGGAAATATGTTCCTTTATCGACTATATGCAGAGTGTCTGCTCTACACACACACGTTCAGTCTCGGCAACAATGACGGAATAGGTCACAGAGGTGATTTTACAGCTTTACTCAGATTGTAAAAATTAAAATACGGCATATACTGTACCGGGGCCTTCCTTATGTGTTAGCTTGATCTTCGTTGCAATCATATAGTCTATTGTCTGTACCTCTTTTTCGATCCTAACTAACATGCATCACTATAAATATTGAAGCAGTAAAGTAAAAACAGGAGAGGCTCTGTAAAGCGTCGGGGCTGTATTTCAGTCCAAGATGTTGTTGTGGACCCGATCCATCAATTCTGGAGTCATTATAAAATGGATAACATGTGAGGAATGAGGGCAGCACAGACACTGATACTGAAGGACAAACTGTGAACAAAAACAATAAAAGCTAACGATCTGCTGTCGTTTTCAACTCACGCTGGCGAGCCAATAACTCTGACAAATACGTGCCATGCTACAAAGATAGGAGCGATTTTTCACATCTTTATTTAAAGGTTATTCTCTGACCATATTAGTCAATTTCTCACCCCTGTCAGCTTGGATTGTTCTTCAAAGTGAAAATAATCAAAATCCTCCTAATCAATTCTCGCTGCACTGTTAAAAATCAATGCCCTATATATTTTCATCAGTATTGATGAGTCCCGGGCTGGTACTGGTCTGCATTAATGTGTATCAAGTCAATTTCAGATTTTTTGGAAGCTGAAGATGCCCTTATGGGTGACTCACTTGGCCTCCATGTTGGATAAATCGACGTGGAGCAGCGCTCAGTCAATGATTTCCGGGGAAACATCCTCTGAGAGTTCTTCTCTCTCTGTGTGAAGGCAGCGTAGCTGGATTATAATTTCTTAGGGCTTTATTCCCACCTTTAATTACTCCTTAATCTGATTCCAGTGCTACCTGGCGCCCTCCTCCTCCTCCTCCTCCTCCTGGTGAGTAGTGGTGTGGTCCACAGGGAGCTCATCATCACTTTAGAACGCACCAGAGACTTGGCACAAAAGGAGCCGCTCGCAGGCTAACGCAGGGACTGTCTCTTATTACACAAGGGGGGGAACACACTTTTTGCAGTGTCTCGGAGACTCAGGACAAGCATGGGCCGTAGACCCCCGTACTGACATTCAGGGAACGATCCAATGATGTGGAGGTGGTCATAACGCACCGCAGCTGCGTAAAACTGGGTGTCCGTCCTGACATTTGAAAGATAGTTCCTTATTTTTTTGATCGGTTTTAAGCCAGAATATTCACATGACGCAAAGTTTCACTTGGAGCCCAGGTTTCGTGGTGCTGATACTGTGCGCCTGGCTGCTGAAGTCGAGAGTCTGTTTGCCGGAAACTCGCAGGGAAACATGAACGGCTCTTTCTTCGACGTGACTCAGGGCGCACTTTTCAACGGGAGTCAAACCCTCGCCGAAACTTTGGCCACGTACTCTGGCAACGGCACAAACGATGTGGTGACCGCAGATGGCGGAGGGTCCCTGGTGCTGCTGCAGGAGGAGCGCAAACTCTTTGTCATGCGTGTGGTGCAAATAGCGGTGCTGTGTGTGCTCTCCCTCACGGTTATGTTCGGCATCTTCTTCCTCGGCTGCAACCTGATGATCAAATCGGAGAGCATGATAAACTTCCTGGTGAAGGAACGCAGACCCTCCAAAGACGTGGACACGGTCATGATCGGACTCGGTTAGATGTAGGATGCCTCGCTACCGTGGACAGTTGGAGCGGAGATCGAGTAACGGGAAAATCCTGGTGCGCATTTTTCCCCGGCGCAGGTCTAGACCTGCATCTGCATGTGTACTTCATAGACGCCCTCTTTATGTCCTGGTGAGGATAGATATGCAAAAACTTCACATTTGCTTCCGACATTAAAAAGAGAGAAAACGCCAGGAACTGTACTTCTGACCCCGATGTTGGTGCGTAAAAGTTGTGCGTAAAGATGGGCAATTGTTTACACGTGGGGCGATATGTTGAATGTTTGGAGTGCTTTATATTTCTAAAAGATTGCCAACTTGAACAAAGATGTTTACAAGATTTTACCTCAACTTCTTTTTCTTTAGATAACTGTTAATGGGTGTCTCCAGAACCGTCAAACGCATGATTGTGTTTCCTCAGATCCAGGCGTTAGCTGCTGTGTTCCGTGGACTTAGTGGATACGTGGGTCACTGAAGTATTTTCTTGTTTGGTTAAATATTGTACAAATCCTGAAATCTTGCACGTTTTTCCAACAAACTCCGTCTGTGCTTATTGGAGTGTTTACTGGTCCTTCTTGGCATGCTCGCTGACTGATCTGTGAAGTGATCTTTGGAGCCGTTTTGCACTTTTGAAACCACTTGATGCTGCATGGATTATTTTGTACCAAATAATTATATGAACATGAAATAAAAAAATAACTTTACGATGCAATTAAACACTGAATCCCTCCGCTCTCTGTCGTGTTGTTACGTTGTTAAAATCTCTCGTTTTAATTAGAACATATTTTTTTAATTTTGTTCAGATGTTTTAGTTTTCTTCAGATGTGTCACAAAGCATTTTATTCTGATCCAATTCCGTTTTCAATTATAATCTAATCAGACTTGCAGATTGCGTCTCTGATCCATCTCCTTTTTACGTTAATTCAATCAGATCTTTATTTATGCACGAGATGAAAGCAGTGTGTGAATCCACTCGTGTGCTTCAATAAGTTGTCACCACAGATAAGGCTACATTTTGTTGACTTGTTTTTAAATTCAGAACGACGCACCTAATGTAAAATAAATGAAAACGTTTTAGAAGAGCTGGAGGAAGTGTCTGGGGAGAGAGAAGAGAGGGTGTCCCAGCGACCCGGCCCTGGGAAAGCAGACGACGATGGATGGATGGATGGATGTTTTATAAGCCATTTAATATTCAATCACGTGAGGAGAGTGTGAAAGTTTAAATTGAGAGTTCCAAATGTGAAGTTCTGTTCTGTCCTCATTCCTCACATGTTCTCCATTTTATAATGACTCGAGAATTGATGGATCGAAAAAAACAAACTTTAACAGAACTATATGTTCCAGGAAGCCACAAAAAAACAAACAAACAAAAAAAAAAAAACCTGCACTAGCTGCACAAAATCATCAGCAATCATGACTGGGTCAATTCCAGCAAAAACAGTGACGGTGGTGAATATTTAGAACGTTGGCCTACGTCATGGCCTGACCTTTGTCCATTAAATATGTGAAAACTGTTTGAGAAAAAGTTGTTTCCATGGCCAGTTGTGTCTATTATTCAATAACAACGTTGGCAAAACCAGGCAAATTCAGGCTATTTTTTGTTTTCCTTCTTTTTCCAAAGCAATTATATTTCGGGGCACTTCAGCAGGTTCAAGAAGCCTCCGAGGAACTTCATCTGAAAATCACCCTGAAATTCTACTCCAGAAAAACACTCTTATTACACGTCCAGTATTGTTAGACATGTGTATCAGGTCAGTACCAGCCAAAACGTTTGGGCGCAGGTGTGTGGGAGGTGTGCTACATTTAACATGCTCTAGTTTTTAAAACCTATAATCAATGATAATGAGAAAAAACATTTTAAATCAATATATTGCCTTTTGTCTATTATTAGGGTTATTATTATTAAAAATATATTATTGAAAAGTTTGAGGAGCACAGCGCCACATAGTGCTCACAGTAAAAATAACAGCAGATTGGGTTTATATCCTGCCTGTTGCTTTAAACATACGCAGCTGATTATATACTCATACAGTTTCCTCTACCAGGGAAAAACCATTTCTAACTTTATTTTAAACTGGACGACGCTACAATTTGAAACTGGATTTTGACTGACGTGTGAGAAAGTTCTCGGGTCCAGCGTGTGCTTCCTGTGCAGCATTACAATTATTGCTGGTCTCCACCTACGGAATCTGCAGTTAACACGTCGCTCTTTCTGTTCTCCAGAAAGAACGCTGTGATCTTATTATATTTCAGAGAGTTTAAAAAGGACACCATAGACAGATTCATCTCACGCCAAGCTGTTTGGTTTCTTATCTATGTCTCTGCGCACATCCTGCTCCACGTGCCGTATAGGACGCTGCCCGTTCAGAAGCGACCGATGTTCTCATTATTATTTCAGCACTTGTTAGGAGAGATGGGCCAGGAGAGGAGCGCTTACAAACACAGCCATGCATCCGCACACACACGCCCGTTTAACATGAACACGTAGGACACAAGTGATCGGCAAACCATCTGACACTGTTGTCCACCTGAAGCCTTTCAGCACAAACAACATCAATTAGTCAACGACAGCAGACGATGTTCTTCAGTCTCTCAGTGGTAGTTTTTTTTTTCACTTTTGCTTTACTACCACAAGATATTTTTTCTTTGAGCCCCACAATTTCAGAATCTAGATGCAGACCAGATTGGACGGTTTGGCGGCCAGGATTCGGCCCGCAGGCCACAGGTTGATTATCATTGGTGTGAAGCATCTGTGTTAGAGACACGACAGATCAATTAAATGGCATGGAAAGACCAAAATGATTTGGTTTTATTGAACTGAGAGTCAACAGAGAGCAGAATAAAATGATTATTACAGTTTTGTTTTTTTTTCGGAAAACCACAAAACTCCTTCCAAACCCTATTAAAAACCCTCCAACTGTTCCAGTACTGTTACCATGCACCGACTGCTTGTTAGAAACAAAGAAGGCAGCTATATTTAAAGAAACGTTCGTTAACTGTTCTCTTCTTAAGGTGTTCCACTGACTTTCAGTTTTAAAAAGAAGTAGTTGTTTTTTTGTTTTTTTTTTTTTTACTTAAGTGACTCACAGCCATGATGCAATGGTACCCCGGGTGACTTTGGATACTGAAGGCAGGAGCTACGAGCACTGGATGACAGAAGCCCTGAACAAAGCAGTAATTATGGATGTCTACTTTTTTGAATTTCCAATAAGAAATAGTCCGCACGTCTCTGACTTTTCTCCCCTGGGTGTTTTCCCAATCGGAGCTTGGAAGACAGGGGTTGCAGAACGTAAGAACGCAGAAATGTCATCTCACTGTACTCGAGCTGCATTCACAGCAACGGGAAAATGGTAGGAAATGTGAAATAAAGTAAAAAAAAAAAAAAAAAAGAGCCAGAAGCAGATGCTGCTGCTGTCAGCATCTGTATAAATTGGAAATGATGCTGACGGGAACAGAGTTTGTCACTGAGATATTAGAGTTATTTGACATATAAGGTTAGGGTTTTTGTGACACTAATGAAAGGGTCGTCGATGATCAAGTCTACAGAACGCTACACTCATGAATTTTTGACTTATCCAAAATATGGGCTACAAGGTGAACCAACACTCTGCCACCTCTGACCTTGAGTTCACATTTGGCTGAGATGAGGCTCACAATCTGGATCTATTGAAACCACACCCTCACCTGTCATTCAGCAGCAATTCGTCGAGCTAACTGACCGCTTTTGTAATTTGTTACTTGACTGATAACAACTTGTTCACTTGGTCTACAGCAGTGATCATCAACCGGCGGCCCATGGGCCAAATCCGGCCCACTGAACCATCCAATCCACCCCACAACTGGATTAATAAATATAAATACATAAAATATATATAAAAATAAATACATATATTTTGTTGCTTTACAATATTAGCTCTGCAAAACTGACATATGTTATGTCTAATATTTTTTATTTATATATGTATAAATAAAGGCACACATATATATAAAGAGATATACATCAATCACCTTCACTTTATGTGCTCCTCTGTATTTTTTTATTTTTTTTTTTTTGTACAGGCGCTTCTTCCCTCCTCTCATCTCTTGACTTGGCTCAATGTCAGTTAAACTACTCACCATTCTGCCAGAGAGCCACTTTAAGTTCCAATTTTCACACTTTAAAGAGACACCACCAGTCGCCCACTATTCCTCGGCATATGCTAAAGAGTTAGCACGGAGCGGCGTCCATGTGTACACAATCTGCTGCTTCTGCTCATTACGGACCGAGTCATAGAAATGAACCCTAATGGGCAGCGGAGAAGTGGACGCTCGTCACACACTGCTGCTAATATTCTGTGTATGAGTGCAGCTGTGACGGTTGTCACGTAGTTTATATGAATCCATGCATGAAGAAAATATTAATGAGCTAAAACTGCAGAAACAACACATCCCTGCCATAACCCTTCAGGTATGATGTGTTTCTCTCTCTCTCTCTCTCTCTCTCGTTCTCTATATAGTACAACTGCTGTACATTTTCTTGTGTCATCAGTGACCTTTTCTAACACAGACCTGAGAGAGGATAATGAACCAGGCACCGGCGAAATAATGACAGAAATTAAGGTAATTAAAACCACCAGCAGCAGCAGCATTTTACATTTACCTCTGACCAACGCAGCTGTTTCACTGGACCTTGATTAAAAACTCTAGTGTCCAAATTTTATTACGTGTTTCATATGTCTATATATACATGTTTGTCTATATATGTGGGCATGTGGTGTGTGTGTAGGTCTATATATACTTTCTGCATCCCTTGGACATGTTGGTCAAGGCCAAGTGTGGGTGTTGTATTTTTTTACGTAGCACCTTTTGTAACTCTATTGTATAAAGAGAGATTGATTTACATGGTAAAATTCAATAATAAGATTGTCAAAAAACTTTATACAACCAGGTTCAGATCAGGTTCTGGTTCCTATTTGAACTATTGCCCCAGAAAATCACACACATTCACATTTTTTAACTTAACTATGCATTTGAACACACGCTCGTTATGACACGCCTATGTCATTTCCCGCTCTCAAATGTGGCGTTGTGCTGCACGTAGTCACAGTGTGACTGTGGCCATGGTCTGCCGATGCATCTGCTGTGGATTTCATAATAGACTGTTGCTGTCAGATGTAACCCCAGGGTGCCTCTTCTTTTTCCCTTTTTTATTATGGGGGAGATGTGATGTGCCACTGTGCTTTCCTACCTGCCCGGGCCTGAACTTCTCCTGTCAGTGTGTCAGCATGTTCCCTCTCCTGCAGCTCTGCCTCACTCTCTTCTGATGCCTCGTACCAGTCTGTACTGTCGAAAGATTTTTCCTTTTCTTTTCCAGACACCATGTGAAGCCAGCAGTGCCACCGCATCTAAATAAACAAAAGTAATAATGGATTAAACTGGGAGCTAACGAAGGGCCGTCAGATGCTGACTGCAGTGAAACCTCCACCTCTGTGTGTGCGGCGAAAGACAATTCTGTAGGTCGTAGTTAGTTAGTAGACATTAACTCGGTGGACACAGACAACTGATCATAACAATGGTTTAATATAAAGAGGAATCTCCAGGGATTCAAAGACTAAAAAGAACCCAGGACATGAGAGACATACAGTAAGGATTAAACACACAAACAACAACGACGACGACACATACTGTATCTCAATCTCTAAACAAAGTTAGAATGAGGACAAGCTTACAATTAGGGTTGGCCATTAACTAGTCGTTGGTAAAGAACGTGATAAAGTTCTCATTTTCTGTATTAATGAATATGTGTGTGTGTGTTGGTGCAAATGAGAGAGAGTGGAAAGTAACAGCCTCTACAGAGTGAGGGAAACAGCAGCAGAAGACTTCCTCAGCCTGTGAGTCACTCTGATTGAGAATGACACTCTGTCCCCCGGTGCCTAACCTCTCATTGAGGAAATCATTAACTATTTTCAAATTAAATTATCTAATGAACCCTGAACCTTAAAGAAAGTTTTATATGCAGCATTATAATAATAGTGAGGCGCACACCAGCGACGGCCTCGGGGCGGTGAGACTAAATTTAATTTTTCACGGTGTCGCCGAGAAGCACCTTTTTATAGTTCTGGTCTTCATCAGCGGCTCACGTGAGTCAGGTCTGCGTGTGGATAAACAGGGAGAAGCACTGAGAGCTCAGAGAGCTCAGAGACAACAGCTCAGCTCTGGGGATTTCAGTGGGAAACAGGAGCCGGGAGCTCGGAGCACAGGTTGTGTCTGATTAAGTCAGCATTCAGAGAGCTGGAGCCGAGACACAATGACACCACCTTGCCTGTGTTAGATGGAGACCATCGCCAAGGGACCAATCAGGGCCCTGATAAACAAAAAAAAAAAAACAAACATCCAACTGAAGAGGAGTTCATTCAGTCTAGGACTAATAACAATTAAAACGCTTCTCTCTAACGACCGCAGCCTCCGAAGGGGACAGAAGGCGTCTCATCTCATTGATTTCCACTGGAAATCGCTGGTATCAACTTATGCTCTGCTCTGCGGCATCATCGCCTACAACAAGCCACGCCGTCCACTCGCGCTGAAGTGGTAAACACGAGATAATTGGATGGCGTGGCTTACCGGTTTCTCATTTTATTAATAAACTCCAAAAGTGTGTGTGGAAATGTGATAATTGGCACCAGATAGAGGAAGCCTCCGGAGCTTGGCCACCGCCCGAGGAAGAGGCGGTGGAGATGCAGGAGAAGGAGAATGAGGATGAGCTGGGGAGGGACTGTCAGTCAGCTCGGCTCCGTAGGGAGAAAAAAAGGGAAAGAAAAAAAAGAAAAAAAAAAAAAAAAAAAAAGCAAATGAGAAGAAATATATTCAAAGCCACATCTGACATCGCTTCTCTAGTCGTCTCATCATAACGCACCTGAAAGTGGACGGCACGGAGAAAGAGAAGGTAACATCCGTCCTTTCACCTCCTCCTCCTCCTCTACTCTTCGCCTGCACCTGCTTTTGTGCACTTTTCTTCCCTTGATGTTTATACTTAAGTATTGGTTTTCATCTCCTCGCAGAAAACCGTCGATAAGGAAACTTCAAACAGGAGTTTTCTGCAGGTGTGGAGGCAACACTGAAGTGTTCCCTGATGAGAAAACAGACAATTTCCCAACTGTGATTCTAATCACCGACCCACTAATCACCTGCCACAGGCGTTTAATCACAGAAAATAATGTTGCTAGAAAATTCTCACAGAGTCACTGCCTTACAGTCAGAAAACAGACTTCTTCAAAATCTTAAAAATAGGGGAGGGGGGCGGGGGGGTGAAGCAGGGGCTGTGTTGTTTTGTTTTCAAAATAACAAAAAAAAAAATTCCTCCTGTAACACTACCATAACAAATGTTAGCCAACAAACATGAAAAAAAATTCAAAGAGATTTGAATAATAATGTAATTTTAGTATATATATTAAATGAGCCTCAAAGTTAGCTCAAACATTAGCTACCAATTAGCTACAGTACAACTTGAGTTATTGTAATTTAGAGTGCTAAAAGTAACCTAAGAATGCAGTACAATAGCATAAGGCTAAACAGTTAGCAAAAATAGCAACCAGAGATTAAATTGAACCTCATTGCCTCCCACCACCTGCAGGCTGCAATAAATAATAGTTCGATAATTATGAGAAGTTAAGCCACAGTGACGTAAAAGTAGCCAAAATAGCAAAATAACACAAACCCAGGACATAGCAAACGTTATTAGAGAAGGTAACTAAAATTATGGATAAGAGGAAGTACCAAAGAGCTTCACAAAAGATGGTTAAAACAAGTGATTTAAAAAGATAGTCAACAACATGGAAGCATGCCAAAGGTTAAACAGAAATTAGCCTCGAAATTCAGTTAAAAAAAATAGTAGCACAACAGCCTGAAGTTACACCAAAAATTAGTATGAAATTAATACCAAATCAAATTTGGCAGAAAGAATAAAGTGAAAGGGTAAAAGAAGAGAGAAAAATGTCATGATTGGATCTCAGGACTTTGAGGACGACTGAATTAAAAAATCTTTTTATGCTTTTTTTTCCCAAGCAATAAGTGGAAAAAATAAACAGAAATGAGAGAGAGGAGAGAGACCGGAGAAGAGCTGACATTAAACTTTAATATAATTCATTCAACTTCATTGACGTTATCTAAACAAATCTCAGCATCATGCTAATGATCACACGTCCACAAGTGATGGTACGCACAAGGAAACACACACAACACACACACACACAAACCCTGCTGCCACCACATGAGGGCTGCGGGGCGGTGTTGCCATAGGAACGGGGATAGGTAATGGCCATGTTCTGGAGCTGATGCCGCAGGGGGTGAGGGGCAAAAGTGATGTCTGTGTGTGTGTGTGTGTAATGTGAGTCAGAATTATGTACTAATGATAAAATCTTTTGAGTTCAAACTTTTCCATCTTATTGTCACCATCCGCTGAAACGTTGGCAGTAATGACGGTTCGAGAACGCCGGCGTGTGCTAATAGCGAAACATTTAAAGAAGCCCAATAAGTTCCCAGCAGCACTGATGCCCTGCTATTTGCTTTTAATGCACCCGGCTAATGTTGCTTAATGCATTTAGCTTTGACGCAGAGAGAAAGTGCTGGGTTTCTTCATGCACAGCTTCTCCATACCACCCGTGAGGTATGAATAAATGATCCCTAATGCAATGAGCTAACACGGATGACCCCACTCTCTGTGTGTATGTGCCTGTATATATATATATATATTTATATATACACACACACGTGCATGGGTGTGATTAAATATTACTGAGAAGTGCGAATAATTCAATCATACCTCAGCAGCTCAGTCCCTGCAGAGCGCTATTTCAGTGTCAGCAAGCTCTGGAGTCACATTCAGGTTTGACATATATCAGCTATGCATATGAAGTTCCTGAAATGTTCTATTAATAGCCTACAAAGTTCCACTTGGACCGTGTGTGAACTCGGCGTATAGTACTGCAGCTCCCTGCTCTAAGGTAGTACAGTGAAGTCACAGCGCCATCAAAATCAATAATTAAAATAATTAAAGGGAATGGGCCTCTCTTTTTTTCATTGTCTAAATTCTACATTTTTTATGTTCTTAATGCATTTCATTTGAATTTGATTCATATTCATGAAAGTGAAAGAATACGGTTGTTTATATATGTATTTTTTTTAATCAATTACTAGACACTCCAGGCGACCTCATTTGAATTCCAGGTGACCCCACGTCAGTTTGCAACCCCAACGTTGAGAACCACTGCATTAGGCTCTTAAACACCTGTTTGCAGCGCTGGGAAAGTAAAAGTTGAGGGATTCTCTGATACAAGTTTTCTAAAGTGAGTCACCTCAGGATGTTATCTAATATTATTTAGTGGCGTGCGAACAGTACTTGTCTTCTAAAATAATTACCGTGATCTTAGATGATGTGCGGCGCATGGGCAGCTCCGGACTAGCGGATAAGAATTATTTTTCGGCCACGGTGCCAATTAAAAATCGTTTATTAGATCCCTCGTCCCTCACTGCGTCGGTCGTCACCTGCCGCTGCGCCTGTTCCAATCTCCCCCATCGTTCTCTTCTTCCGCCTCCTCCGCCGTTTCGTTGCTTGATACTTCTCTTTGTGTCACTTTGCCCACTCGATGACAGGGGCTTTTTAAAAATAGAGGCGAACCACCCAGATTACAGCGTTTTAATTACAGAGCTGGAGATTCGTCGGGGGTGTGGAGGCCTCATCCGCTGACAGGCAGGGAGGGTGGAGGGAGTTGGAAGACAGAGCGGTACAGTGAGTGTAAACTGTGTGCTAATTAGTGTTGTCTGCCATAGTGAAGCACTCAGGCTGCAACCATCTATTATACAACCATTGTTGGCCGCGGCGCCATCGGTGCACACCTGTGGCCACGTCTCATTTTAAATATTAATGCTTCGAAAATCACCCGTGGGGAGAAGAGGAGCGATGAACTCAGCTCTGTCTCCTGACACTCCTAACTTTGACAATTATGGATTTTAATGAACTACACCTTTAAAACGCCAGCAATTCGGACTGATTTATGTACTGTATACTGTGTCAGTACTGTGTAGTGGGCATTACAGTAAGAAGTATTTGTTAATACTACCCAAAACAGGAGCACATAGTTACATTAATGATGTTTGAAATGTAAATCAGGGTCAAATCAGGACGGGGGGGGGGGGGGGGTCCTGCAGGGAAACTGAATTTGTCATAATGGATGAACTGCCATGTAAAATATATTAATACATTTTGCAAAAGCAGAGTAGAAGTCAGATACAGGCAGACTTTAGTTCAACCCTCAACAACATTTTGTACGTAATTTGTTTTCATGAGAGTTTGTTGATTACAAGCACAAGAACTAAAGCTGAGCCAAAAATTAAAAAAAAAAACCCTAACAGTACAGTACAAGTTTAACAGCTGTGAATATACCCATGGTTAGCCAAAATATACACACCGATTAGCCAAAGTCTGTTATACACAGTTCACTAATAGGAGCTCAAATTTACATAGAATAAAGGCTAAATTACTTGCTATGAAGAATGGCTAACCATGCTAGCTACGGTAAAAACGTGTCATTTATAACAAATACTGCAAAAAATAAGGTATCTAGTTTAAAAATCCCCAAAGTATGGCTACATTAAACAGAATAAAATAAAGAAGGCAGGTGTAGAGTTTCAATAATAGTATATTAGTCCAAAAAGTCAAACAATAAACCACCACCAAACCCTGTACTGGATGTGGTCCAAATGTGTAACACTTGAGGTGTTTACACCGACAATGGATTTAATGCTAATGTAAACAAATGTTACTTTAAAGCTGTTCTCACATGCTGTAATGCTGTATCCATTACATGGAATATTAATATTTTATTATGTAACATGATGTAATGTAGGCAGCACCTCCCCCTCCCTGTGGTTAACGTAGTCCTTACTATAAGGTTTATTTCTATAACACTTCAGTTAATAGTTAGGTAAAAAGAATGAGGAATCTGGTTAAGAAAAATAATATATATATATATATATATAAACATATATTGGTAAAATGGTATATTATGCTACGATAAGATTCTTTCCTTGCTTTAGTTTTGTTGAATGTCTATTCCAAGACTACAAAACTTTATCTGTGTGCTGCATGCTGTAAGCACTAATTAGAAAATGGAATTTCTCACTAGTTGCGGCTCAGTTGTTGATTCATACACTTTGCTCATTTCAGCAGCAGCTTCTTTGTGTTCTTTAATTGCAATCCAACCATGGAGCTATTTTTTAATATCGTTGACATTCAAGAATCCAGATTTTCATATAAATAAAATAATAAACTTAGTCATTCACTGCAACAGAAGCAAAAAGAAGTGCTTTTTTTTTTTTCAAACTGCATCAGTCACGCTTTGAAGTGAGACTAATCACACAAACCGCCCAGAGCGTCAGTGATAGTGTAGTGATCGCAGACACCTTGAGTGATTGTGTTTTTTTGTTTGTGTGGGTGAGTTTATGTGTTGTGTGGGTGAGTGTGTGTGCTTATGTTACTTGTGTTTTGGCAACCTGGCAACCTGCTATTGTGTGGATCTGCACTTCACTGATCAGGATATAATTACTGTCCTCAGCTGAAGATGTGCAGTATGGCTGAGGTAAAAGGCATTTATCAACAATTATTGTTTTTCTGATCTAAATGCAACCACAGAAATGTTGAAGACAAATTTTAAAAATTACAAAAATTGCAACTATCTTACTTTGAGGCATTTGTGTGATGGATGGATTGTTTTGTTTTTCTTTGTAAAATGTATAACTTTTGATGGTTTTAAGCTTGATTTGATTGGCTCATTTTTAGCTAATGCTAACTTTCTGTTACATCTGTGCAATTTGTAGCTAAATCAACTAATCTTTACCTTTTAACATGGCTTCTTCTTTCTCCTCATTTAGGCTAGTTTTTGTAGCTTGTATGCTTTTATTATTTTATTACTTTTTTACTTTTATTTTATTACTTTTATTACAAGTACTATATTAGTCATTTTTTGTCGTTTTTTTGTCCATTTCAGAAGCAACTAATTTTGTGTATTTATTTTTTGTGCTTAGGAAGCCTTTGTTAGTACTAATATAATATAATATATTTTCAATATTTCCACATAACAATCTCCTACATATTGTTTTTTTATCACAGGGTCATTTAAATATATATAAACTGACACGCCTGTAGCAACGTTATAGTAAAAGTCCCTGTAACTTCATTAAAGTCTGCATGTTGCTGGAAACCAGAGACTCTGGAAACACCAACACACATACAAGGAGAATAAACAAACCCCTGAAAGGAGTGTCCAGTGACACAGAGTGATGCTTTTAATATTTTTAGACATAAAAAGATCATGTGTTGATTGTTTTCTTCCTGCGGTGGAACTGTGTCTCGTCCCCTCTACCAATAGATTCTGTATGTTATTCTGAGCCACTGTGCCTTCAGGCAGGGCATCATTAAAGATTCTCTCCTCCTCCTCCTTCTCCTGAACAGCCCACCACTAACCTGCAGCTGCAGCTACTCCTACTGACCATTATGCCTCCTGGCATGGCTCTTTCCATTAGGCCCGCTGGTCACGTCAGGGAAGGTATGGCAGACTGTCAGGACCCACAAACTAAATCTGAAGATTCAACACACAACTGTTGGTGTGACTGCCTGTCATATTACTGCCTTCCTCCAAATTGCTCAGATATATTATTTATGGTCTGCCGCTTGGACAACTGTATAAAGAGATGTAACGTATGAGGATTTAAACAATGTGGCACTAGGAGTTATATTTACACACGACAATCACTTCAATTGTTCCCTTGAGGATCAGGTCTGTGTGAAACATTCAAATGTGACTCCCAGCAGCCTCTGTTTGTGTCCATTAACCTCCGACAGTACATGTACTATGTGCTCTCCAAATGACAGGAATGAGTTGGTGTCTGTGTGGATCCCAGGAGACAGAACCAGTGACGGACCGAACCCAGGTGCTGAGTCACAGGCCAGTATCCTAAAGAAAAATCTTCTTTTTTTTAAAAAAAATGTACATTATTTAAACTGCCTCCAGCAAATTAAGATAATCTACAAAAACATACAGCGGCTGAGTGTTGACCTCACACGGACAGGGAAAGGTGAGGTGATTAATTCAATTATTTGAGCACGTAACGCTGTAGTGGGAGGTCACTATCTTTAGGGTTGCGTTGCTATAGTGGTATATTTTGGTAAAATATACTGCTAAAATATATATTTGTAATTGTGCCTCCACGCTTCATAGGACTTATATTTGGTGCAGGTTATATGTTGTATTTTAAATCATTAAATACAAATATTTTATGATGGAACTTTTACCCAGTTTGGATTTATCTCAGGCAAAAGCAAGTTCTTTTCTAGTATAAATACATGAAAATAAACTGAACTCTGTCTTCTGTCTCTATTCTCTTGACCCTCTGTTCCCATCTTCGAGCCTCCAAAGCAAAGGCATCCAGATACATTTTTTTAAAAAGCTTTATTTTCCTGCACTATAATTTTTCTATGATGTGTTGAACAAAATGTTTTTTTCTTCTTCCTCACTGATAGTTGTACTTGGTGACAAAATTGGTCAATTCTGTCTTTAAAGCCTTCCCAGAATGATTCTGCTGTGGTTTTACTTATTTTATTTATCTTTAATTACTGTTTTTTGTGTGTCTGTGCTCAGAACACCAGTGCAGGCAGACTTTATCAATTAAAAAATGTATTTTAAGTTTATGTAGTTATGTGGACTCTTACATCTTCAACATAACAACATTGTTACAGTAGAGCATAAATTGAATGCCTATTTTCTTTTAACGTTAATTGGCTGCCAGTGTTTTTAACACACCGCCTGTCACATGGATTTGTCTAACTTTCCTCGCCCTCATTTGTGAAAGAGGAAATAGGATTGTTATTGTGAAGCTGTTGTTCTGATAATTAAATGAAAACGTGTGATTGGACATGATTTAAATTCCCAATTCTAAATTCCACCCCAGAGGATTATTGTCTTCAACAAATGCCTGTCAGGATGATAGGACTATTTATTCAGCTGAATCCAGTTTCATGGAGGCCCATGTTCTTTTCATGAACTTGCATTAGCCGGCATTCTTCTTGTATTATTTATGAATCTTACTTAACCCCTGCAAGATGTTGAAATGTCAAAAAGTTTGCCTGCTTGCTCAGTCTTGCATCACTGAAGCAACAAACACGCAGGTTTCACATTTGACATTCTTAACAGCTGGACAGCATTTCATAATCCACCAGGATGACAACAATATTTCTCCACACTAGGCCAGGCAAATGTGTTACAATAATAAATAATAATAATAAAAAACTACTTTTTTTTATCTGGCAGTTCATTATATAAGGCAACCAAGCTAAGAATTACTGTCAGGATTAACAAATGAATCCTGTTAAATAATTAATGTGATAATTACACTAAAACATATAAAGCATTGTAACGCAGGGGAAGAATGATGGACAATGATATATCCAATAACACGACCTTTCATCCAATTACCGTTGCTCGAATACACAAGTTATTTACACACACTGCGGGGAAAAAATATATAAATTTCAATTTTCTTCAAGGTGTCACACACATATATATACATACAAAAATATACATTAAATATATATACAGTATATATGTGCATATATATATATATATATAAAGAAAAGGTAGGAGGGGGCTAACGAGGCCGTGTAGAAGTAACACAATCACCCTAGAGGGAAACACAGGAGGTGGAGACAGATCACAGAATGGGTGTGGACAAAGGAAAGCAGCGAGGGAACACCACCCATCCATTCATCCATCCATTGAACCAGGCCTTGGTAATGTAAGTCCCAGAAGAAAAACCCATAATCACATGGTGATACCATCAGTTCAACCAGTGATTTTCTCTGCAGTAGCATTACTACCACCATTCCAACACTGGTTATGTAGCCTTTATGCTACACACCACGATGACCAAAGTTGATTGTCTTTCTTTTCATGACATCTCAGTAATATTCAGCAGAACAGTTCCGAAACCAGAGATTTACCACCCCTACAACCCATCTGCCCCTCACCTGTCCCATCCTCGGTGTCTCCTGCCCTCAGGCTACTTCTGTCTGCCAGGAGGACGCCCACAAACCTACTCCTTCTTCTCTGCTCACAGACAGGTGATCACAACTCCCCCATGTGCCTTACATTTCACACACTAACTTATCACTGCTGGTGCAGAGAATTAACTGTCAGTTTAAATAAAGAGTCAAAGGTACACTCCCAGAGCCATGAAATGAAATGACTAACCCCAGAAAACTCATCAGATTTCTTATCCAGCCGTATTTAACTTTCACCTGGATTTTGGCAGTCTGCAAAAAAAATCTGGCAGACACCCTGATAACCTTAGACTCACTGTGCAAATACATATATATGAAATTTTTAATTAAATAGAAAGAGAAATGCTGTGTACCTACTGTACTGTTCCACTGAGGCAGATCCAATCGGTCCAGGGTGTCTACAGTTGTTCAGGGCTGAGGAGAGGCTGGAGGAGGAGAGGTGGAGATTTGGGTAAGTCTAGTTTGTCTGTGTCTACTATGCTGAGAAACATGGGTAACATGAATCTTCAGTCTGAATCGAATAGCTGTTTTTACTGTTCTCAAAAAAGACGTGCCAGACCTTTTTTATGTACAGTAACAGTTCAGACATGCTTTGTCGAAATGTTCGAAAAACAACAAAATATTAGTCAAATGGTTAATATTTGTGCAATATGATGTTTGTAATTGTTCTAATTAAATAAAAATTACATTTATTTAATTATGCACTTAAGCCAAAAGCTATTTTGCAGTGAGCAACAATTTTATTATTTTATCTTTTGCATTTTCCAATCTTTGGCTTCCTTTTGGTTATTTTGTATTATTTGGCCAACCTTAAGTTGTGTCATCAATACACAGTATATATTTTTATATTTAATTAAATCGATTGATTTTGGTTTTATTTTTGGTATTGTTCAGTGATTAGCTATACTGTTTAAGATGAGAGGACAAACAGTTTTGCAGATTAACGCTGATGTTCCTTTCGAAGACCCCTTCCTTACCTTTTAGTACTTGCCACAAATGTCAGCAGAGTTTTAAAAAATAGCTGAAAAGAACTGTAAGTGCCACAGAAAGACCTCAAACATTTCTGGGTTCTAGGCTTCTTCCTTAACAGAAGTATGAGACCTGAATGCAAAATAACCTTGCTGCAAAAGAGCGAGAGAGAAAAAAATACTTCTAAGACTTTTAATTTTTTTTTCTATTAAACTATCATTAGAATAATATCCTACAGATCAAACCATCCATTTTGAATAAAACTATTTTACAATTACGTTAGTAAAAACTAACAAGCAATATTTTTGAATATAAATTTGAAATGCAATTGTATCCCCTGTTTCACCCCCTCTTCCTCCTTCACTTACTGTAGGCATAGCAGCAGAGAAACAAAGTCAGTTCTCCTTTTGCAGCAGGTTGGCAGAAGTCAGGCAACAGCCTTACTGTAGATAGAACTTCACTGGAAAATAAGACAAATGAGAAAAAACACGTTAGAAATACGTGGTGTGTTTATACTTTTAAGGTGTATTATAAAATTTACCCAGTAGGTGGCAGCAGCAGATGCTAATTGGGATCACGAATGACCACAGGCTGAGTCGGCACTCACAAAGAGTGTCTGCCTATGTCTAACCTCAATATTTGAGACTTAAGAGACTTAGTATCTGACCAGATCAAATCTGATTATTTAACTATAAAATAGACGGGCTTGTCCGCGTGTGTATTTATGGGTAGTTTTGAGTTATATTCAGACTAGTCTTTGGTTTACTGGGTGCTGTCCATTTTGGCCATCACTGAAATCAACCCTTCACTCTAACAGTACAAGTCATAATATTAATAATATATAGTATATCAACTCCAAATATCCATATTGGAACTAATTGGCTGCTTTAATTATAAGTTTTCCCAACGGTGTACGATAAGAGCCGAGACAGCTGACACATTTTTGTCTCCGACAATAGGCAGCAGCTCAGTACCCGAAATCTTCAGGCTCCAAAAGGGAAAAGTGATTAGAATAGTTCCACCAGGGTTTAAAGGGTTGATTTGGAGTTTGAAAGCCGGATTACGCCGTGATTGTGCACGCCGAGTATCAGCAGTGTTACTGAAGAGAAAGGGATACAAATCTGATTAAACACCAGGATTAAAGAGTTTAAATCAGAGGAATGTATCGATATAGCTGCCTGGAGACCAGTGTCACCAAGAACAGGTCCACTGTTTACATAGCTACTAATAGCACACCAACACACACTGTCTATCACAAACAAGCAAGTGTGGGAGATAAGAGGGGAGGCATGGAGCCAGGCTGGATTAAAGAGGCGGACATCATTCCGAGAAGCAGTGGGACAGCAGGGCAGAACTAATGACAGCAACAGAGTAGTAGGTGATAAACTGTACTGAGTGGGTTGTAGGTTTAGAAAGTATGAAAGTAGTGACTCAGAACAAGCTGAGAACAAAGTTAGAGGATGGAACATGAAAGTGTATACACTGGAGTATGGTGGGTTATAGTGTACGACAACACAGTAAAACACTCCAAAAACATGTAGGACCAGGTAAACTGAACAATCTCTACAGACTGTATAGTTATGTGATGGATTGAGACCGGCCCCAGGTGGCCCCCGCCCTCAGTGTTTGCCCTGGGACACTGTAAACAGGATTATTACTAAAAGACGAAATATTTTATTTTTAAAAAAAGCTCACTGGATTTTAAATAGATTTTGTCATTTAATTAGCAAATGTATAAGTAAATACCTACATGTATATATTTATTATACATTTACACTGATAACTGAGCCAAAATAAACAATTCAAACTGCAGCCTTTTGGAATAAAGGAAAGTAGGAATTAAAAGTATGTTTTTACATACTTCATTCAACATTAATTTTTTATAGGGTTTTATAGTAATTTTTAACATTTCCAAACGAAGCCGTTTAAACCGGTAGGCTTACCGCAGAACAGCCGGAGATAGCACCACTAGCATCAGGCCCTGCTTCGGCAAACTTTATGTACGTTTATACATTTGGCCGCATACGTCAGAGGTGTCTGCTTTTTATCACGCATCGTCTCTACTCTTCCTTTCCTTTTCTTCTCTATTGATAAGAAACCCGCACGTATGTTTTGGTGAGAAACTTTATTACAGAACATCTTAAAAGTCACAAATAATTAGCATATTTGACAGCTCACCCAAGCATAAAACCAAAAGGGCAACGTGAAGTGATTTAAAATGTGATTGGACCAGCCTCCTGTCAGTCAAGAAACTAGCCAATGAGCCGCGTTTTTAAGTCAGCAGTAAAAAATTAATACCTTCATTATTTCTTCATGTTATATCTTGTCAAGTTAAAAAAGTAGTGTCTCAAACGTAAAAAAAAAAAAAAAACACTGAAAATTACGGTTTAGTTGCAATTATAAAATTGCGAAAATAAACTTGACATAGAAGAAATTTCCTTTTTAAACTTTTATTTTTTAAAAATAACAACGTTCTATAACAAATATTTCAACATCAATTGCACACATTTCAAATGTATTCACAAGAGTCTAGTTTCCTAGATAAACAGTTCTAACAAACACAATCACAGTAGGGAACAGGTTACATCATATTTGGTTATTTTCTGATGAAAATCTTACACCACAATATTTACAGCATTAGTGCAGGATCATTCCAGATCATTCTGTTCTGAACACTTCACAGACATCATAATGTGGAGTCCTCCCCATGACTCCTACCTTCACAGGTGCTACCTGCTCCTGCCGTTCACATCCATCATCTCTTTCTCTTACGTTCCGTCAGCAGCCATTTTGTCAGTACGGTGGTTCAAACAAAAGCCTAGAGGAAGTGCATGCAGCATTAAAGTGCACCAGTGTGGAACAGCTGGATGAAAGTGATCCCACTCAAAGATCAGCAGATGCTAATGGCCAGCACAGGCAGACACTAGTCCACGGCACAGCTGAGCACACACACCCTCACACACACACCTTTACGCTCCGTCACAGAGTGAATTCTTTCATATACCCACTCACTAAGGTGACACTTATCTGGAGCTAAAAATCTACAGCTTCTACAGTTTATGATGGATGTCACTCGAGGTTAATCTATGAACTTGGTGTCCTTCATCATCTAACTTTCTCCATTTGTCCTCCTGCCCATCTCATCAGATCACCCTCTCTCCCCCCAGTTATCCCTTCGCCTTCAGCCTCTCTGTGCCTCCAGAGACATGGAGCGGCCAAGAGCCTTGGGCGCTTTGGAGAACTCCATGAGAGTCGGCTTGACTGGGGGAAGATCTCTTGTGATCTCGTCCACGCTCCTCTTTCTGGGACAGGCTCCGTCTGGAGTGGGGAAAGGCTGCAGATCCTCCTCGGTGTGGGGAGCGCCACGTCCCAGTCTGATGCCCAACTCTGCAGGGGTGAAAATGGGCAGAGGCAGGGTCTTTCTCTTAGGAAGCAGCTGGTGCTCCCTCACTCCTGTTTCCACTGTTCCCACCCTGACCACACCAGAGGGGCAGGTTTGTTTCAGGCAGCGTGCCTGCCACTGTCGGGACAGAGTCTCTCTACGACAGGTGTCATTCATGTTCATTGCCTGCCTGTAGGAACCAGAGAGCAGATAGAATCAGACATCCTGGCAACTTTAGGAGTTGACAACTAGACTTATTGAACTTTAGAATTGAGAAAGATTTATTTTTTCGCTGCTGAAAAGCTCAAATCAGAAATGAAGACTTGAGAAAGTCTCTTAGAAGTGAAGTTCAGGAAAACTTGTTGATATTCCACCACTTATTTCAAGAAGTAACCTGTAAGTTCTTCAACAAGTGGTTTGTGACCCCTAGAGGGTCCATGTATGAACTGCAGGGGGATTAGACATCTTTAAGACATTTTAGCAAAAGAATAAATGGCAGAAAATCTTTTCAGTCAAAAAGGCCAAATTTAGCATTCCAACACATACTGTATTTATACAATATAGGGGAGGGGCTTGGTTTAGTTTTCCTTGTGCTAAAAAGATAAAGATCCCTAACATAGACTCTGATGGTTCTTACCTTTCCTCAGGTTGACGTTTGAGGCTAACACTGTTCCAGTCAGCAGTGTAGCTCTCTCTCTGAGCCTTGTTCTCCTCCCGTACGCTGCAGGCCAGCTCAGCTGCCACCACCACACCATTACACTTCTCCAGCACAGTACAGAATGGCATCTTTGCTATTGAGTTGTTTTTTTTGGTTGATTTTTTTGTTCCGGCGGGTGTAGAAACAGGCCTGAGATCTGCTGTTTGTCGTGGGGAGCAGTGATGCTTCAGCTGGCTGGGTCCCTTGACTTCCGCTGCCTCTCTTTGTGCTGTGTGTGTCTGGGTTGGGGTCTGTGGTCCATTTTATAAATGTGCTGTTGCTATTTATGATGCATGTTGTCACTTGACAATCAGGGCACACTGACATCGGACACCCATGTGCTTCATGTCTCACTCCGGGACAGGGAGGAGGCTGTGATGCTGAGTGGGGGTTAAAGGTAATTGAACTGAAAATCCCTTGATCTAAATTGTGTGCTCAGCACATCAGTTTTCACTTCAGCTGTTATCACAGTGTCTTTGGGGGGAAGATTATTGTAAAGTCACTCAGCATGAGGATTAGACAAACACAGACAACAGGTTCGGTCTCGGTGAGGAATCTTAATGTGGTTTAGGCCGTGATGTACAGAAGAAAGCACCGGTCGCTAATGTGGAAAACCAACAAAAGGCAGCTGTACATGTGGAAAACATTTTCCAGGCCTGTGGGTCATAAAAGCTGGGAAGTACAAGTGTAAGACCATAGACCAACTACTGTATACAAGTTGAATTGAACAGATAATAAAAAGCTGAAACAAAAAAACAAAACAAAATAAACCCAACAAGGATTAAAGCAGAAGTTAGCTAAAAGACATAGATTGAAATTTTAGCATTGTTGGCATAGTTAGCCAATAATGGTAGTAGATATTAGCAAAACAGGCTACATGTTAGCAAAAGACTGCTGAAGTTTGGATGTTCTGAAGACAGCTTTACCTAAGCAAACATTTAGCAACAAGATTTAGCAGTTATCTAAGACCATGGCAAAAAGTTGCAGTTGTTTGGGCCAAGAATGTGAAAGTTACACTACACTGAATGGCCAAATGCTAGCATTAGCTTGAGGTTAGCCAAATAACACAAAGGAACAATTACGCTTCACTAACTCATCATGTTTGATTAAAAAAATGTGAATTGTGATCCGGTTACAAACGATGAATGTAAAAGTTAATGATCTGTGTGTCGACAGCTCCAGCGTCTGCACTGACTTTAGTACGGGTAACAGTTCAGAGGGGATTTTTGATATTACAACAGCTGTGCTCCAAGACAACTTCAACCATCTCATTAAATGCCATTACAGTGAGTGAGCTGCCTCACGGTAGTTAGAGCACTGTCCCCCCCGTGATTCATTACTGTGGTGACAGAGCACCACGCAAGCCGTCATCAACTCAGGTTACCCACACACTCACACTTACACACACACACACACACACTCACGTCGACAGTTCTCGGCTGGTGTGGCGTGTTACTTCCTAACCGTGTGAGTCATTCTCCTATAACAGGTAGTGATATCATGACTTATCAACTATTGGAATCAGATCAGTTATCAATAATGATGTCAGAGAACATGTCCTTAAATTGTTCTCAAGTGTATCTGTAATATAGATAATACACTGCAGTATGACGTCCGATATCCGATATGCAGATATAACACTTAATTTCTAATTCCGATATCAACCGATACTGAATAGGCCTGGTAATATTTATTTATTTACCTGTACAAACCACTGTATGACATGCAATTCATTAAATGAGCTACAATGCTGCCATCTTGTGACATTCACTTTAATATACAGCCGTTTATCCCCAAAGCCATTTTTAGGACACGCATCATTTGGTGAAACCTAGGCATTGCATTATCGGGTTTTCATTATCGGAGGAAACACCTTTAGATTCTTACAGATATTACGTAATATGCTAATATCGGACCGATATTATTGGACATCCCTACTTTTTTCACTTTGCTTGTCGACTGTCACTATTTTAGGGCTTTATCACCTTAATTTCTCAAAAGACTGATCCTGAATTTTAAAATTGTTTTTAAGATTGTTTGTTTTTTTTAAAAATTATTAATACATTATTGTTTGTTCCAGAAAGAAAAATAGAGATAGAGGGAGCTTCTAAGTGAGCAAGAGAGAGAAAAAAAAAGGGAGAGAGTGAGCGTCAAGAAGAGAATGCCAGGCATCTCTGAGGCGGCGTGTTCACTTCTGTGGTGACGACATTGCCTTCATAAATGCCATTTGAGAAACAGAGTAAGTCACTGTGCGAGGTCCTTCACCACTGACGTCATGTCTTTAACTTAGTCACTGAAACAGCTGTGTCCAATGTCCTGCCCGGGGGCCAATGCTCTGACCAGGAGGGTCAAACAAAACCAACAGTTCATAGAAGTTCACTGGTTTGAGTTCTGGTTTGAAATCGGCAGCATTTTTTGTGGCTCCTTTTTGTCATTAAAATTTTTTAAATTGCATTGCATTTAAGTGTATTGACAATAGATAAAAAGGCAATTGATTAAATCAGCCACAACATGAGGGTCAAAGTCAAACTGAGATCACACACCAAGGAGCACTTTGGTGGGGAAATAAAAATATAAAAAATATGTTTGTTTTTTTTAACCTGTCAATCTTTCCTGTTCACCCTTTAAACGCTGATTTACAATCTCTTACACTTCCACAGCTGAGCAGTTTGAACATTGTATACAGGCCGGCCATGTTTTTGTTATGTCACAATATTCACCCTCACCCTCACCCTCACCCTGCTCACACTATGTATCCCCTTCACCCGCATCAAAGCAGGGCACAGGCCAGAGATAACATTTGAGTGTTACATAACAACGCACGCGCGGCAGCTGCTGTGGAGTGACATTTAAATGATCTGTCACCTGGAATGAAATGGAATGAGTAGAAAGGAGAGAGAGGGAGGGCTGGGGGCAACAGCAGCCTGTCAGGAAACAGCATACAAAGCAGAGAGAGAAAAAAAAAATCAGCGAGAATGCGAGTTTGAGTAAGTCAGAATTTTTTTGAGGTTAGGCGCTGGATTTGAGAAGGCAGCAGGCAGAGCCGCCCACACCGGTCGACCTGACACAAAGTGCTTGCAAAGCAGTTGTAGGAATCTGAGGGAAAGTTAACTTTCCATTGATTTCTGTTTGGATTCTTACACAGTCAGGTGTTTTGCTTTATAGCAGCAGACAGTGGCAGCGGCTCTTTGTCTGCGTGCCAGCGGGCTGGTGCCGGGACACGGCCTATTCCTGAGCCAGAGTGTCTCTCTTACCTAACGACAGCCACAACAACAACACGCAGCTGACCACCAAACACCATCACCACCATCCGTATCACAGCCAGGCCGGGTCTCAGCGGGATGGTCAGATGCCGGACAGGCAAGTGGGGGGGGGTTGTGTTCCGTTTGTGGACCAAAGTGAAACCCAGTCGTGGGCTAAACAGGCGGCAGAACATGTGAGGACCAGAAAACTGCTCCACTGTTGTGTTGTTTGTACCATACCTTCAATTTCTAACACGGCACTACTGTCATCATTTAAATGGTGGAAAAGTTTATATGGACGGTCAAATTATAAAATAAAAAAAAGTAATTTTGATGTTGAAAGTTGGAAACCCCTGGCTAAGAACTTTTCTACCAAGATTACATTTTTTTTCACCTCAGCATTGATTATTTTTAGTTTCATGAAATCATATTTGTTTATATATATATATATACACACAATATTTTTTAATTTCCCTTTTGAGCAAACGTAAACCTATATACTATGTATAACCTTTAACCTTTGAAAGAAGTATTTTTCTGTCCCTGTAAAATTGGCCCGGAAACCCCTTAGATCATTAGTAAATTCAACTAACTTTTTTTTTTAGCCATTTTAACTTTTACTTGCAGAATATTTATGTATATTTGCAATTTTTGGAACCTCTAGATTAGCTTTACTTCATTTTAGCTCCAGGCTAACTGCTGTAATCCACAGCTCTTCCCGTGTTCAAACTTTAGTGATACTTGGTTTGGCCATACTGCATATCTGGTATTTCTCCAACATAGTTTGCTTTTAGCCCCAGTACTGTCACAGCCACAGTCCTCAAAGCCTGCAGTGGTCACTGGACACTCCTGGATCATGGACTGCTGCATCTTTATTTCAATGTAACCCGGACACCACAACACAAACACATACTTCATCATTTATACACTTTTTTTTTTTCCAGCACTTGAAAGTCATACACATTTCAGCATTTTTATTTAATTATGTATTTATTTTTAACAACAACTACTACATTGTTTTGCTACTTGCTATTTTTAGAAAGTCAACACGGCAGAGTCGAGCTAGCTAAGGCACTTATCATAGGCTATTTCTGTCCCTGTTGTTTCCAATCATGTGATGATGCTCAGAATCACAGGAACACTGCTAAACAGCTGAAGAACACAGGCTGGGAGTTCGACAGAATGTTCTAACAGTCACCCTGAAAATAAAGTAAATAGATTTTGAGCAAAGAAAACAAATGTAGCTGTTTGTGTGGATGACGATGAACTTTTATTAGCTAAGGTTTCCAAGAAGCAACAGGAACTATTCAAAGCGCTTCATCTGGATGTCAACGGTTGATGAATACTGCCCCCTGCCGTGTGTCTCTTGCTACTACAGCCGGCAGGCCCTGCTCAGTTTGAAGCTTCTTTTTCGCTCTCTTCTTCGGCGTCTCCCGCTGTGTCCAGGGCCTCCACTCTGGCCAGCAGCAGGGGCAGGTTTAAGGACACGCCCTGTGGCTCCTCATCAGAATCATCTCGGGGTGGATAGAACCGCTTTGCCTTCGCCACAAAATCCTCAGCTATGTCTAAATACAGGAGACGATCCTGAGGAGAAGCAAAAAAAATAAAATAAAAATAAATGTATTTTTATATATTATGCAAGATGGCACCTCTCATGTGGCAGTGTGTGGCAGCAGCTGGTGCCATGTAGGTTTTTATTTTCTTTTTGTTCATATAAATCTGTTGACTATTTCTACAATAAATAACTATGGTAGCTTAAAAACGTTTAGATACTTTGAAAACCATTTTTGCTGTTATTTTATATTATATTTTATTTATTTTTTAACTTTATAATTATTATGTAACCTCTGTTTTTCTTTGTATTCTTTTTTTAATTCCCTTTCTTTTTAAAAACAATTTAGCTTAGCTTTAAACATTTTTAATCCTCCTTGGTTTTGGTAATTTAAGTTAAATAGTTTTTTTATCTGGTAGTTTTGTCTGCACTCATTAACTTATACTTAAATATGTTGGGTTATGGTTTCGTCAACTTTTAGCTATTCTCGACAGACATCTAATTATCTATTAAAATTGTTTTATTTTTGTTCTTGTTTTTATGCATTTTTTTTTTTTACATTTTTTATGATCTTTAGCTATTTGTCTAACATGTAGCTACTTCATAAATTTTGGGTTTTCTTCCACGTTTTTCCAAGCTCAATTTTAAACCTTGTCTTAAATGTATTTTAACGATACACAGCTGATAATAATAATAATGACCTATTTGTCATATTTCACTTCCACATAACTACACTTCCTTCTTCCACCAACTTTAACTATTTTCCTTGCGGCAGGTCATTTAAGTCATTAAATAATGGGAACAGGTCTACCACAGAAACTGGAACACGGAGGTCAAAGGATCAGGGATTAAGGGCCATCGCCGTGAGCCTGAAGAGGTCACTATTGTCTAACAAAGGTTTATCAGCCTTGCTCTGAGCGAAGTTATGAGAGCCTTGTTGTTCGGCCTGGTTGGTATGCTGGACAGACCACCCGAGGGGTTTGTCTTGACCACACAACCCCGCTCAGAACAGACACTCTCCTGTTTTTGTGATGAGCGGCGGCTCTCACCAGGATGAACAGGTATCTCTCCGGTGGCGAGTCTCTGGAGTCGAAGATGGAGGTCTCTGAGTGCAGAGTGTGGAGGAGGGCACGTGCTGTCTGAGCGTCACGCATGCGGTCATGTGAGGCCCCGGCAGACACTGTCAGCAGAGAGTCTGCCTCTGCCATGAAACCTTCAACACAGGGAAAAACCTTAGTACGGACAGGATTATAAAGAAAAGAAAATCAGGGAATATTGTTTCCGAACACAATGTCTTTGTTATGTTACTTTGTTGAGAAAAATTAAAAATTATTTCACAAACATCGTGATTGTCGGCCCCTCAGATAGCGAGTCAGCTGTTAGTGTTGCTGCTGCAGTAACACACTGTGTTGGTCTGACAGACGGGTCAGCGAGTCAGGTCTTGGCGGCTCGTGCTGTTTTCCTTAAGAAGACTCTTTCAGACCTGTCCACACGTGACGGTCTTCTGACCTGGAAGCTAGTTTTCATTTCACTCCTGATGCTAGCTAGTTGCTAATGTGTCATTTTTGTCTACTGGAGGCGGTTTGTCAACATTTTCTAAGAATCCCTCAAGCTGTTCAAGTGTAAAAAAAAACCCCAAACTGTTTCAAATGTCACAGGGTTTAACACAAGGTTTTACTCTGTGGTTCACCGTAGGGATGGTGTTCTGTGGGTTCTGTGACTCTCCTTTATTTTTTTGGAACATATTTTATCTGGACAAACACCAGGCTTCGAATCTTTCTGGCCTCAATCGACTACTTGCTCCTCTGCAGTTAATCTCATCCTTTCATCACGGCTGTTAGCTCTTGATACGTCACCTGATCTGTGAGCATCGACGGCCTTTCCTGAGGTGTAAACCCTTCATTTTTAGCTGCAGCTTAAACCGTTAACAAAGTTTTTATGTGGGTTATGAATCCAAACACAGGTGCACCTGGACAACACGGTGTACCGTAGTAACTGTGTCCTGCCTTACCCAGGTTCTCCAGAATCGTTTTCCACTTTTCTCTGACCTCTCTTCGAGTATCCCTCATGGCCTCGATGTCCACACTCAGGCGTCGATAGCCCTGGAGGGAAATAAGAATTGATGTTATTTAATCATGAGGGTAGATCCTCTGGAGCCCGGGTGTAGAATGTGTAGGATGTTCTCCGCCTCGTACCGAGGAGCCCAGGCGGGTCTTGTTCCTGGCCTGCAGCAGTGTGAAGAGGACTCGGTCGTCATGTCTCTCCGAGTGACTCGGATCTCCGGGCTCACTCCACAGGTTGGCTTCTTCTTCCCGCCGTTTCTGGACCTCTCGGTTGAGATACTCCAGAGGGTCTTGACTGTGTGTTCAGTCTTGACTGTGTGTTCAGCACACACACACACACACACACAGAGAGAGATCCAGACACATTATTCTCACAGGACAAACCTAACAAGCATTCTAGTGTAAACACAGATGAGATACAGTCAGTCTGAGTCTTACGGCATTAACGGCTGCTTCTCTTCCTCGTCGTCTTCATCGCCGATGCAGCAGCAGCAGCAGCAGAATTGCACGCAGAACCGTCGGAAAGCTGAACCCATGGATGTAGAGGAGGGTTTCACAGTTTCACAAATAAAGATGTTGGGTTCTGCACTCTGATGTTAGATCGTCAAGTCGTAGGGAGGAAAACTCAGGATCTGGAATTCTGATGGCTCGCTGTTGTCCTCAAGAACGACGTGAAGCAACGTCCATCAGAAGAAAGTCCTCCGAATGTGGGTTCTAGTGTCTAGTCTGTGGAGAATCCCAGCCTAAAAAATAACAACAAAAAAGTGGCATCTTAAGCAAAGACAAAACAACATGTGAAAAAAAACAAAGATGTGATCCCAAACCTCTACCTAACATCAGCTTCCCATTTTCCAGGACCTTGCTGCAGCAGCTCCACGTCCAGCTGAGCTTCGAGCATCCAGTGTTTTGGTCGGACCTCAGAGTGGAAGATCAGACAGAGAGGAGACACTTGTTGCCTCTGCTGGTCTGCCCATGGAGGACAATGAGAGCAGTGAGGACGGGCTGCCTGACTGACTCAGAGACATGGGCTCAGAAGACAGTCACAGCACAATCATGTGAGCTCCTCCATCGCTTCGCTTTTGCCTGGAGGAGAGCACTTCCCCTCCACACCAGGACTAATGACATACCCACTCTCCATGACTGCATTGATTTTAAGCTTGAAACAGTAGAGACGTGGACAACTGGACCGTCTTGGTTTGGAGGAGACCAAGTTCTGGAGAACTGGAGATGAACTCTAGCATGATAGGTGAAACAAGACGGTCCAGTTGCCTGGGTCTTAACTGATTTAGACATGGATTAAATAATCACTAACATATAAACCTGAGATTAATCAAGATTTTTGATTCATTAATCAAAACGACTTCGCACGTTTCGTGTCAAGAAGATATGAAGTTTCCTACGAGAGTGAGGCGTTAAAAAGGGCAATAAAAAAAGTCGATTTTATGGCTCTTCGACTCGAAGGCAATCTGTTATTTCTCACAAAGGTGAGTCGTGCACATGACACGCTGCACTGTAGGCTCCAGTCACAGGATGGGATTCCTTGTGATGTAAAAACCCTCGTCATCCAGTGTGAAAAATAATAATCACTGGATAAATCGTCATCCGCTCATGATTTTATCTCCATCCGAGTCGTGTTACTGTTCGTCCGATTCAACGGTGCTGAATGTTTCCGAGATCATGGTGTTACTGTGGAAAAAAAAAACCTTGTTACAGTTCGTCCACTTTAGTTGGGAATTAGTGACCTATTTATCAGACACGTTGTTTCCAATTCTTAGCAGCTACTTCTAGCTAGTTATTCTATTTTGGCCATCTTTTGGTCAACTTTGAGGGAAACCGTCTTTGTTTCTTACATCCATATATTTTGTCCATATAATCTGTGAAGGGATGTCTTAATATTAACGTTTTGACGATATTGCCGATTCCATCCAAAGACTTAATTTCCGATTCCAATATTCATCGATACCGATACATGCAGCCTTTTCCACTTTCCCTTCAAAACTATTTTTAGTTTATCATCTATTTATCATCTGGGTCAAACCCAGGGACTGTGTTGTTGGTTTTCATTATCAGAAGAAAAACCGATATCAATTCTTACCGATATTACACAATTAAGATAATATCGGCCAACCGATATCATCGGACATCTCTATATCTGTGTATTGGTTATGCTTTAGTGGTCTAGTGGTAAGTTCCAGGTTTGTTATGCCTCTAATGGCGCCCCCTTTTGGGCAACCTGTGTGGGACGAATAAGGGACGGCATTTCTAACAAGTTCACAGGTATTTTATTAAACATAAGACACAGGTTAAGACTCTGTAAAATGCTTGGTCAGAGTTGATGGTTTGAAATTTATTCGCTGATAAATACATCCAAAACCTATTAGGTACAAAAGAAACAAATACTCCGGGTTAGGCTCACGAGGCATGGTACGAGTGGACGCAGCAGAGCTCAGTTTGATGTGTGAATGAAGGGAGCGTCAACAAAACTGCCGACTGTGATTTGACGTCCGTTTCTGTAGTTGAATTCACTGAATATCCAAAACAATGTAAACAATATTTGATTAAACTTCATGAAGAACGACCTGGGCTTCAATGTGTCGGATGGCTGCCAAACTGCCCACGTGGGCCACACATTATTTACAGTATCATGGGTAGAAACACACCTAAGTGCCACATCTTAGCATGCAGTAACACACACTTTTTTAACTACAACTTATCTCTCTAAGTGCCACATCTTAGCATGCAGTAACTTCAACTTATCTCTTTTTTTTTTTTAAATATCAAGGCAGTGATGAGGCTTCAGACTGCAGTCACTTTAACACTGAGGTGCCCGTTTTACAATCCACTGTTGTCCAAGCACAAATCATGAGTTCCACATGTTTAGCCACAAGGTCACTTGAGGTTACTGGCACAGAAGGAAGCTCTGGAAATTCACACCGTTTGGATGGTGTGAATCTTGTATTTAGTAAATCATCATCACCATCGACTGCCAACGCACTCTGACCTCTGACCTCTGACCTAACAGTGCAGAAGTTTGGCTTCTTCTTTTATTGATCCAACTGCTCCGCAAATTTAATTGAGACAAACACGTTAAACCACAGCAGTGAAAAAACAGAGTCGGAGCAACTCTGTTGGCGGTTTGATGTGACCGTTGCTCATTATGTTGTAAACGAAACCGGAATCTGTCTCTCTGAAGAGCCTGGACTCATGTCCCAAAACATTGATGGTCAGTTTGAGAAGATCCCTTCCAGAAAGACCGTGAACAACCTGGTAGAGGCTCCAATCTCAGTGCCGCGCCTGACTGTAACCATTAAAATCTTTTATTATTCATTCGTTAAGATTTTAGGATGGAAGATCACCAGAGCCAACACAGCATTTCCTGGCTGGTTCAGGGAATACTTGAGCATCTTGAAGTAAAGGTAAAGGCTGCTGCACCTGTGACCAGAACTGGTCATGTTGAAGCAGGAAAGGAAGCGGTAAACGTTGTCTGTTGGTGCTCGGGCTCCAAACACACTAAAGCAGCAAAGTAAAGGCAAACAGTGTGTGTACAGTACAGTGAGACACGGCTCAGTCGGACCACGACCACTTCACGTCCGTCCAGGTCTTCTTGTTGATCCTTGCAGCCATGAAGCTGGACAGTGGTGCACTCAGACTCAGAAGTCAATTGGATTAAAAAAAAAACGACGGAGACATACGTGATCACACTTAAAAAAATAATGAATAAAGTTCAGCTCAATTACTTTCCACGTGGATGTTTGGTTTGATTACACGTCTCTTGTCCTTGCAGTAAATATGGCACGTCTCTTCAGTTTTGGTGCCACTCAAGAGAGCTGTGTATGTCGTTTGATATCGCTGTTCATAAAAAAAAGGCAAAAAAACAAACAGTGGTACCTCCCATCTTTTTTAGTTGTGGTTGTGGTGAGAGCGCTGAGAAGGCCGCAGGTCAGTGATACGTTGGCGTAAATGGGACATGAAGTCAAACATGGTGGCCGCCAGACTCTGGTGAATGAGGTAGCGAGGGAGTCGACCCTGTGGACATAAAAAGACGCCGTTACAAAGGCTAAAAATGTTACATTTATTTGTTAAATTTCACTTAATTATTTTTGCTACATCACTAACTTAATTTGTATAAGTATTTTTACTTCTAATGCCTCAAGAAGATGGAAAATAAAGAGGCTGGATATTATGTTTTATATCTATCTATCTATCTAAACAACCTATGTTTGAAAGACTGAAGTGCAAACAAAGAGCGTTTCTGTGACCGATCACTGTTTCCATCTGCAGAGGTCTCGACAAGTAAAGGTCAAAGCTCCAGTAAAGGTCACGCAGCCCCATTATGAAACTCTTGGAACTGAGCTACTGTGAATAGAGGGTGTTAAATCTAATCTGTCTTTGTCTCCTGTGTGTGTTTAATGCTGATTGGCTGCTTTTAGCACATCGTTAGAAAAAAAAGTCATCTGGACTTTGTTCTCCTCAGGGCTGTGACCTTTTGACCTTAATATTTACTGCCAAATATTTCTAAAAAGACAAATTTAAAAGCAGGAAGGACTTGACACGATGCCAATATTGAGACACCGGGTTGAGCTACAATATGGGGTTCGGATGAAAATCTTTGTTCCCAGGAAGTGCAGAGATTGTTTCCACCTTCAGGTCTGTGTTTAGAACCCAGATGAAGGTGCAGACGGACGGATTACTGCTGGATTTCAGGACCACGAATCCTCCCGGACCGTTCTCCCCCCTAAAGAAGAGGAGTTAAAGGAGTGAACACACGTGCAAAATGATGACATAATTTACTGGATCTGTGACGAAGAGACACAGACGGACCTGACATAGCGACCTGTCGGAGGTCTGGCGTCATGTTCGGTGGCCATGCCGGCAGACACGTAGCAGTCTCTCTTTCTCTCGACGCGTCTGACATTGACGAAGTCCCTGAAACAACGACGGAGGTAAATTTATGAACACAGAAGGCCACACGGTAAAAGCCTGACGTGTTCTGCACTGACGGACCTTGCAGACACGACTCCTCCCGCCGCTCCAGAAGACACGTCGTATGACACCAGAGTGTTGTCGTCGACTCTCTGGAGGATCTGATAAGGAAGAAACCTGCGGTGTGAGAGTCACGAAGGAGGAACGAGTCCAGAAACAGAAACCATCCTGACACGGATGCCGTTACCTGGCAGGCGGAAACTGTTTTGTTCCACTGGGCCATCTTCTCTGGTTGAAGGATCACCTCCTGATACACCAGCTCAGCCGGACACTGCATAAAGGCCTGGACAAGACAACAGCAACGGTGTCAAAGACAAGGGAAAGGAGTGGAGTAGTTTTAATTTGAGGTATATTCTGTTTATCTTCCTGCAACATGTTTCATTGTGTGTACTTAAACAATGACAATATCAGTAATTCTTCCAAAGACTGGGTCATTTTTACTGGGTTTACAAACACTCTTAAAATTGACTAATAAATACAGACTAAACTACTAGGGTCAATATTTACACAAATCAAAAAAAAGAAGAAAAAATTCATTAAAAAAATCCAACCGCAACAAAATCAAAAAAAAGAAGAAAAAATTCATAAAAAAAATCCAACCGCAACGCACACACAAGGACTTTACCTTGAGAATGAAAGTCTTTCCATGGTAGGGAATCTCCAGAGTGTAGACAGAGTCTCCTATTTCCTGACATGTGACACATATAAAGTTAGCGTTAGTGTCATCAGACCGCAGCTTTTCCCAGAAGACATTGTTTTCAGAGGAACTGGGAACAACCACAGAAACCTCCAAACGCACACGGTGAATGAGAACCGTCAGTTTGCTGTGACCTGGCCCACGCTGTAAGGCCAGGGCACAGTGACGATATCCTGCTACCAGTAACTGTCGAAAGTGAATTCTGCGGAAACCGGTTGTGTATTTAAAGAAATTCCAAGGATGTTTCAGATATTTAAACTGCAGCTTCTGAAGCTCACATTTCCAGGAGTGTTTTTTTTTAATATTCTAATTGTGGTGAGAGGTCTGCGGCCCTCTAAGGACACGCACATGAGAAGGTGTGATGCCGCATGCAGCAACTGTGTCAATTCACTTTCATGGCTTCGTCGTCCTCCGTGCTCCCCCTGCCTGTGTGTGTCACTACTGCGCGACAACACTGACAGTGAGTCATTGTTCTTTTTCATGTCTGTCTCATATCAGTATCAGTATCTCGCCTAGTCCTCACAAGATTGTGACATCTGTCCAACCTCAGGGACATCACGGTCGGAGGAAATGTGAAACTATTTAGATTGAGATCACGTAAAAAAAACCATCAGCAATGTCTTTGATTTAGGAAAAAAAGATTTGACAGATTTGACCATCGTAAATACAGGTCACACAGGGACAGAGAAAATTAGGTTTGACCCATTTTTGCCTGTCGTATTGTTTTTTTCCCCTAAATTGTTCAACAAAAGTCAAAGACTTACATTGTTTTTTTCAAATTTCCAGCTGTCCTCCTGAGCTAGGATCTGTTCCACGACCGACATGGCCTCACGACCAAGTCTGACGTATTCCTTCTCCTGTGAGGACACAAACGGGCAAAACGACAGTGAACAAATACTGACTCAAGTGAGTCGAACATGTGCAATCCTAACCTGTAATCTCAGTGGGTCCACGTACCTGAGCAGTGACAGCTCTACGCCCCATACCCTCTTCATCCAGATCTTCTTCAGAGCCTGAGGACACAACATTAAAGCTGCTGCTGAGGTGGACAGGGGAAAATCACTGAGAACAACTCACAACAACTGCAGCAATCACCTGCAACAGATTCGGGCGGAGAGTAGAACTGTCCATCTGACACAGCTCGGGGGTAGACCATGGGGGCACGTTCACAAGCTGCATTCACTGCTGCTAAGTAGGCTACAGTGTCAGGAGGGAAAAGGAATTTGAATGAAGAGAGAGGTTTTACTTTCTTTTCACTTAGTTTCAAACTTGTTTTTCAGTTGTTTTTTCTCTCCTCTCTCTCTCTCACCTCTTTCATCATCTGCTTCTTGCGTTAGCACCTTGAAGTCCAGAAACCAGGTCTCCAGCCAAGCCACCACAAAAGAGGTGATGGGTAAAACATAGCTGAAGGTATTCGGGGAGTCGAGCTGGAAAAAGACCCCAAAGTATCAGATATTTGTAATAGTAATTTAAAATATAATTGTTGAAAAAACATTTTTATCAATTTGTTGTTTTTAGATGCGGTGAGCCGCAGCATCACCCGTCATTTCTTACAATACATATTCCTGTCAGTGCGATGCCAGCGGACATAACTGACATTCTGTCCTTCTGAATTGAAGGCCATCATTCCGTGCAGACTTCCATATTTGTTTTATATATATTTGTTCTTATAAAATCAGCATAAATACTTCCAACAGTTACTTCCAATTTTTTTACAACAAGGACCAATTGTTAAAGGTCCTATCGTGACACTTTTACTAGAGGTGGAAAAAGTGGAAGTTTTGTGAAATTATCTGCATCACAAACAATGAAGAGAAAAAAGTTCCCACTCACGCTCGACTTGATGACCTTTATGACAAGGAAGACAGTGGTCACTAAAGTGGTAATCTGTGGAGGAAGGAAGATGTTGGTTGATGTTGTCATGAACCTATAACAATTGATGACATTTCTAAGCTGTGATGGCGCTGTGGTCAAACCCCTGGGCCTGATGAGGCAGCACCTCATTTCTGAAGCTCTAATTAAATGAAGTGAGTTTAAGAATTAAATGTATCAGTGTCTGTGTGTTCTTGGAGGAACAAGTGAAGCATTCAGCTTTTGACACTTGTGGTAGCCAGCTGCGAATGAGAAATCCACGCTCCTCTAGTGTGTGTGGGTGTGTGGGTGTGTGTTTGTGCTCACTTACTGCAATAACCCACCAGTGCTTTAAACGAAAAGCAGCGTAACCCACTTGCAGACACAGGAAACGAAACACAGCGAGAAGCTGAGACAAGCAGGAGGAAGCAGAAGAAAAAAGAAAGAAGAAACAGTCAGACCTTGGATCACATGCAGGGTTTTGTTAACGTTACTTTCCTTTTTGGCTGTAAATAAAGAAATCACATGAATGTCACAACACCTTACTGCTTACTGACAGATAATAATAGCAAACAGCTCATGTGCACAGTGGGTGATGACCGTGCATGTTTGTACAGAGACTAATGAAGTGACCTGATGAACATCACACATATCTCAGTGTGGTTTAAATTGCATTATCAGGAGCCAGCAGTGAATGGACTACTCACCTCACTTGGACTAAGACATTATATTATTTCTATTAGCACGGCCTCTTATGAAATATTCCATTTACATTTGACCCCAGTGCTGTAAAAACACCAGAGTAAAAACAAAACCTATGTTCACATTGAAATTATACATGGACAATTTAGGTTAAAAATCAGCAGAAAATAATGTTAGACTGACAGCTTCCTGTTAGTGTCTGCTTTGAAGATAAAAGCGTTATTTGTATTAACTGCCTGCTTCAAAGGAAGTCATGTGGACGAGAACATTGTTCTTCTTTGACTTAAGTATCAAGGTGGAGCGCCCTGCTGGAATCAGAACCTCAGTCCCAAATTAGTTACGTGCCAGATAAAGATAACCAGAAAGTAAGCAGGGGATACAGCAAAACTGGCTAAAAGTTGGTCTAAAGGTAGCACAGAAATAATCAGTAAAGTTGGCCAAAACTCCAGCTAGAAAGATAACTAGTCCCAATCGAAAGCTAGAAGTAGCTCATAGCGAAACAACCAGCAGAGCAAATGTTTAACCAAAAACGTAGAAGTTAAATCCATAAATTAAAAAAATTAAATTACACTGTAAAATTTGAAAAAAAAAAGAATAATGAAATATCATATACTCCTAACATAGGCATGAATTAGCATGAATATAATTTAAATTAGCCAATGCTTGAGTGTAGTTTGAGTAGAAAGCTTAAAAGATGATATATGATCATACAGATCTTTATCTACCTGGAGCCAACTACTAGAGAACTGGAGTCTTGCATAAGGGATTCCACTTAACACACTTACAAAAATGTCAAAGAAGGAAGTCTTGAAGTCATAACAAACAACCTCTTTGTCCAAACTGTCCCAGATGTTACCGGGGAACTGCAGGAGGAACAGAGCACACGTACACAGTAAGGAACACGAATCTTCATCAGGATCAGTATGATCAAACCCAAACTATTCTCTCACGTTGAGCTCAATAATCCACAGCAGGGATATGAAGAGCAGGTCGAAGGTCACAAAGAGACAGAAGGTGCGGCGCACGTCAGAAATGGCCTTGCGCTCTGCAAGCGGTACATACAGGTACGGGGACGGGAAGGACAGCGAGGTGGAGTAGGAAGTGTTCAGGGAGGCGATGGCCGGGAGGCTGCCCCCGCGTTCCCCACTGCCGTCTATGAAATGACACAGGAAAGGGAAGGTGAGGTGAAAAGGAAGACGACTGGTTATAAAAAGTCAAGACACCGTGTGTCAGTAAAAGCAAAGATGATTGTCTCTTCACTAAACAATAAGATGGAGAATAAAAAGATTTAATAAATGTAAATTAACAAAAGCCAAGGCTGAGTAAATTTAATAAAGAAAATTGTCAACAGACAATTCCCATGTTTTTTTAAAATATTTTATTTAAATATTTCTTATTTCCTTCCCTGTAATCTCATAACTTTCTGACTTAACTACAGACTTGTTTCTGTCTGTTTTGTGTCCGATGTTACGCTGGGACTGTTTAACAGATCATGGACTTGTAGTCTGCACTGACCCACTCTCTTATCTTTTTATCGACTTTTACCAATCATTCACGAGCCTGTGTTTGAACTTGTATATCTCTCCACTCCGATTTAATGTAATATGTAATATTCAAGTCACTTGTATATCTCTCCACTCCGATTTAAATGTAATATTCAAGTGACGTCATGTGATGGTGTAAACTTCATCATCAAAACACGGCGTGTTCACCGGTTTCAGCACATTTATATATGTGGATTTGATAATAAACGGCGTGGGTAAATAATAAACCAGGACTAACACTGATTTAATTAGACAGTGAAGGAAGTTTGGATGAGAACAGCACATTGTTGACAGAATAACCAGCTTCTCCTTTGTCAACACAGTGAATTACTGCAAACTATTTACTTTCAATTGTTTCTTCGACCACGAACATAAGGTCACGCGGTCTTGTGAGTCATTTATGGTCAGGGTTTTAACCTCCTTAAAATTCCACTCACCAAATGCTGCCTGACACAATCTCAAACTTTTTAAACATCCAAAGACAAACAACAATCGTCGGTTAGTAATTTTTCCTCACATTACATGAAATAAGAAATAAGAAATAATTCTTATTTCTTATTTAACTTTTTTTTTAACAAAAGACAATTTAAAAAAATAGGTCAATTATGACCAGAGAAATGTGTTGCAGGAAGCAGCTGAGAGAATGAAGCCCAACAGTCAACAGGCCACAACCAGAAAATCAATGACAATGAGAATTAGTTCCAAGAAAGATCTTTGACTTGTCACGACAATTATATTATTACTTCTCTTTTCCAAAAATGATACTTGATACTACCGCTAAATGACCCCATTGATTACAACACAGTTGTGTTTAGGTCAACAGTTGGTAATACACCCAATGTAACCAAGCCTTGTTTTGTTTGTATAGCCTTATTTCACAAAACACATTTGTCTCAAAAGACAGTTTTAAATAAGACTTAAATTAAAATTAAAATATCCTCCTAAAAACGCCATTCAACAGAGGGAAATGTATTTTACAGTTACCACCCTCACTGATGTTTTGTTCGAGGATGCTCAAAAAGTTCTCCATAAGGTTGAGGTCAGGGGAGGATGTGGGTAACACCTGGGTTTCTCTCATTTTATGCTCATAGCTGTCGATGATGCAGAGGTATTCCCAGCAGCATGAGATGGTACATCGTCATGCATGAAGATGATTTTGTTAAGGAAAGCTCTTGTATTTGTATCATGGAAAAGAGTACTCAGTCAAAAACTCCACGTATTTTTCAGAGGTCATTTTCACACCTTCTCCAGCTCTCCCCACGATTCTTTAAAACAAAAACATTGTTTTGTGCCATTTGCTGTCACAGAATCACACGGTTCTGATTCACATGAAATACTTTACAGTTGTCTATCACTGCCGCTACTAAACAAGGAAACGTGTTTTTATATAACCCAATTCATAAATTCAAACTACACTCCCATAAAGTATCAAATAGCAAAGCTTACGACGGAATCAGTTGTTAGCCGTTTCTATTAGCATCCACCAGCTCTGACTTTGTTTCACCGGCTAACTACCTTGTCATGCCACGAAATAAAAAAAAGTCTCGAATTTTAACAACCATAGTGAAAAAGAAATTCATATTCCCTCAACCTAGTGTTTAGCAAAGTTACACAAGCCAAAATCAACTTACTTATTTCACCGCATCATCGTCCACAACAACAACAACGTTTCCATGTCATCGTCAAAAGTAGAGCCAGACTTCCGGATCTTACCTCACCGCAAAGAGCGAAAACTGCGGCAAGATGGTTCACGGACTGACTGCGCCGTTCCACAACGCCTCGAGATGCTGCTTTCGTTTTTGCTGTGATAAAAAAAATCCATAATGAATAAACACAATTATTGAATGAAGCAATCGAATCGCGAACGATGTATGTTAAAAAAATACTAGATACTAATATATAATAATAATAACAGTCCATACTCGAGTCTAATTGCAGCAATCGAGAGGAACGTGATGATGTCCAGATACATCTCACTCGGTGAGACAAGTTTTTTTGGGTGATAGCTGTGCGATCTAAGTTCATACATTAAAAGGAGGGACAAACATTGATATTGAAATATATAATCAAGTGGGGAATTTCAAAATTGGAATCTGTGACGGAGGGATGAACTCTAAAGAACTGCAAATATTCAAGCAAAATAACAAAACTGGGCCATTTATACAAGAAGCAGCCAGAGCATACTTTAAAATACACGAGTTCTCTTGAATTAGGTTTGTATATTTCATTTTAAAAAAAAATCCATTTTATTAGAGCACAGTGAATGGAATTTGTAGGTTATTGACTGGGAGTATGTTGTTAGACCGCGAGATTTTGAATAGACACCAGACTTGTTGCGTTTATCATTTATTTATTTATTATTATTTAACATGTGACTGTAACCAATAAACTTACATGTATAAACCACGGACAGTAAGTGGTTTGTAATGAGGTGTAGGTTCGCACTTTGACCACTTGGAGGCAGTGAGTTCCCACGATCATAAACTCCAGTAAGGCGCAGGCATCGGAATGGTGATTGAAGAAAGTTAATAATTCTTGATAATTAAAAAAAGAAGACGATAGTTGATCTGTTTCACCCAGTGCTCATTTGCACTCATCACACTAACACAATAAGTTTACTCTTAGGAGAACATGGAATTGTTTATTTCAATGTCATAAAGCTGCTCACTTCAAAACAACCACATCACATGGAGAGAGAAATTGTAAATTATACAGAAGCTGAATGAGAACATTTTAAATTGTTGCTAACTTCAAACACAAAGACAATAAAACGGAGGGAGTGTTATCTGTAGAAAAAAAACAACCAAATCAGATCTGGTCCCACAAAGAAAAACGGGCCTCTAAACTATTTATTTTACTGTTGCACACTGGGAAATTTAAGTGTCCCTCATGTCGAACTTCATATCCAAGGTTGTTTTAAAAAGTCTGGGCTCCCACACACACCACATTTGGCTGGGTTTGACCCGTATTATAGACCATTGTTTCCCAAAGGCTGGGTCGTGACCCTCAGGAGATGGGTCACCAAAAAAACAAAACAAAACAAAAAAAACAACTGTAAATTTAATTTTAAAAAAATCTGTATATTTTCAAATGAATTGATTGAAGTGTGTGAGGCAGGGGTAGGAGGTGGGTTCTGGGGGGTGTTAGGATACTTTAAAATGAATCAGAGGTAGCTTTGTTCTTAAATAGCCCAACAGTTTCTAATGATGTTAAGAAACTAAAAGCAGACGGGGGAAAAATCACATCTAAAATTGCTTGCTCAAAAACCTTTACTGACATTTGTTACCATCAGTTTCAGTATCCTTTTGGTAGCAAAGAGTCGCTGGGTTCCTACAAAATATTTTATACAATATATATATGTATATATATATATATACAAAATGTTGTTTTTTGGTGTTTTTGTTTATTACAGACTTTCATAAATTAAGGTCAAAAATCCAATATTATTTATTACAGAAATTGTGTTTGAATTAATTCATCATCACATGTGCAGTAGTAGCTTCTAACATTTTTAACTCTAGTTTGAGGTGAGTACTGAGAAAAGGGCAGCAAAAATGATATAAATGCTAATGCTAATTTTGAATTTAACAGTCACAAAATAAACATCTGAAAAAGAATCCAGAAACGTTGGTCATGGAGTTTGAATGCCACTGAGGTGGAGTAACTGCATTACTAGTTATTAAAAATGTTAATTTTCCTACCCTGGTGCGTCACCTACAGTAGAACTATATTTTCTCATGTTAAATATCTCCACATAGAAATGTACAAGTATTTGCAAGTGAGAAGGAAAAGCAGAAAATACTAGCAGACGGCAGGCTGGCAGCAGGTGATGAAAAACACGTCATGAAAAACACATCAAGGTTTAAATGATTAAAAGGATTATTTATTCAGAAAATATTTTTTAAATGAAACTGTTTATATTTTGCAGGGGATTGTAGCTTATTCTACATTTCTATAGGTAGAAGTTGAGTTTCTGGTGAGTACTACACGCAGTAGCAATAACTCTTATCATGACTTTTGTAGCCGTGGTTCAGCGGCTTTTCCTGCTTTAAATCTGTCTTATGTGGCAGATGCCACAAGACGGTGGTGCAAAACACAAGACACTGAAGACATGACAGGACATCAGATAGCACAAATCCATGGCTTAGATCCTGCTAGTGTCTGACAACTGCAGTACTAAACTAAAGTAAAGATAACTTGGATGTTTGTTTTTGTCTTGAAGTGATTACTTCTCATCTTTAAAACGTTGATTCTTTTATATATTTGGGCCAACGGTGACACAAGAGGAATGTCCTCTTTTCTACATGAAGGATGATCTGTGGTACGTATATATTGATAACTGATTTTAAATGAACACTGAGGTCTGAGCAGGAACACTGAGGGAGAGAGAAGGATCTGGCCATACAGGGGATATTTGGTCACATTGACTTTGACCCATCAGCTCCTCTTTAAACAAAAGGACATCAGGCCAAAGTGGCGTCAGCATTTCACTGTCAGTGGATCATTCTTCACCTTTTCGTTAAATGGACTCCTCACAGACAATACCTCTCTGTCCGCTCTGTCTTCTACCGAAGAGGAAGGTGAAAAAGTACAGAAATCTCACATTCTAAATTTCACCAAAGTCACATATTTAAACAAAAACTCTTTATTTTTTCCAAGTTCCTCAATTTTTAACTATTTGACACCTCCCTCATTCTCATGTCGTTGGACTCTCTCTAGCTCTCAGTTGTTTCCTCGACTCTTCTCTCTTGTTGCCACCTCACTTTTATCCCCTTCGTCTTCTTCTTCGTCTTCTTCCTCCTCTCTTGCTTCTTCTTCCCCCTCCTCTTCGTCCTCTTGTCCTCCTTGTGCTGGTTGAATCTCCTGGGCCGGCTCTATGTCGCAGGAAAACTTGACTGATCTCTTAGAAGTCACTGTCTCTGGATGATCTGAGGGGGAAAAGGGCAGGACAATCATCACATTTTGGATTTGAGCATATGATTTCAGAAATGTGTATTTTTCTTAAGAACTATGGTTAATTTTGTCAGAGGAGAAAATTTACATTTGTGATTCATTTTAAATAAGGTAGATAGGATTAGATTTGTAAGCTAACAGTTGTTTTTTTTTGTCACAGGAGGCTATTTGTCAAAGGAGATAGTAGTTAGGTTCACAGAAATAGCTAAATTTGACAATAACATCCAAAATAAACAAATCAATATAAAAAGGTACAAAGAAGATAAACATAAATTAATAAAACAAGACAAAAATATCTTAAGGTAGACAAAATAGCTACCTAAAGGAAAAAAAGAAAAATAGCAAAGTTAGTCACCAATTACCCCTTGAAAAATCCCAAGTTAGTAAAGACATACATTAAGGGTTGATAGATAAAATAATAACCATACAGCAGGAAAAAAAAATCGAGTGTAACTCCAATTAAACCAATGCAAGACGTAGCTTCATTTAGCCAGAGACACTAAAATAGCTACTAGAGAAACCAGGGATTACTCAATTTAACAAAGATAAACAATAGTCGAGAAGTGTGAGTCGAATAGCTCCAATAACTAAAATTTAGCACCAAAATAACAAAATGTTCACTCAGATAGAAGCAACCACATACAGTACGTACAATAAAAGGTAAGAAAATGCTAGGATTTAACTCGATGATTCTGTGTTTTTTTTTTCTCTGTGATATTATGCCATTTGAAAAAGTGTGGAACAGTATATTTTCCTTCAATACATCTGTGAGGGTTAATTAAAAAGTTGTTGAAGCTCATGGTTTCACAGAAATGCACCTGCAAACCTTGTCAAAAGGGTTTATATTCTACACTAGAACAGGGGGGAGGCAATAAGGGAGAGATCAAACGGGGAGGCGAGTGAATAGCACCATAGTTTAGCTCAGCTCATACACAGAGAAAGTCCTGTGCCCACTCATTAATGCTGTCTGCTTTTTCTGACTGACATATGTGTTAGTACCAGGCCCTGAGTCAGCTGCACCAGACCCCTCCTCACAGTTTTGGGGCCGACTAACGCGACGCCACGGCTTCTCTCTCAACACACGGCGTTTCAGCTGCACTGACAGCAGTTTACATCACCTTGAAAAGTGCTCAGGACCCTTCCTCTGAGAATAATGGGTCTACTCAAATAGAAGCTAAACAGTTCTCTCACACTTACAGCGTGTGCTCTGTTCTCTGTCCGTGTGTGTGTGTGTTATTTTCCTCTGCAGTCAGCAGTTTTGAATCACTCTTAAAAGCCGGACTGATGTCACTGCTCACGATTTCTGCTGCTGCTAACGATACAGCACAGAACACACTGGGATTTGTTTTTTTTTTTCCCATTTGAAACAATGTCATTTTTCAGGATTCCAGACATCAGAAATCGTATGTTTTGTAAGTGTTTCCTTGTAAACAGAGCTGGTTAGCTAAACGTTGACCTAAACAGGAAAGCTGAAGGGCGCTAACACAGCGAACAACAGCCAGGTACTCAATAGCAAACAGCACCAGAGTTTAAGGTTAGTAAAAAAAAAAAAAACAAAAACAAAAGTAGCTAAGAGTAATAACAAAGAAATCAAAGAAAGAAACACACATAAATATTACCCAAATAAAAAGATTAGAAGGTGTTAAACGAGAAATAGAAACAAATTAGAAAAAACAAAACTAAAAGGTAGCCAAAACATAATGTTATAGTTTTATTATAATAATAATAATAATAATAATAATAATAATAATAATAATAATAACAATGCCAAAATATTATTATTATTATTATTATTCCTTTTTACTGGTTATTTCCATCTTCATTTTGTTCTGTCGTTAATTCATTCATAATTCATTATCCTGTAAAGGATGGACATATCAGTGTTGTCTCTGCTGTCCATGTGTGCAGTGTTGTCTCCCTCTCACCAGCAGCTTTGGTGGGAGAGTGCTCCACTCCCTTCTCTCCCTCCCACTGGTCCTCATTCTCCTCCCCTTCACAAGGGTCTTCTAGAGGAGGGTAGACACCTAGTTTCTGCATTTGAGCTTCAGCCATCTTCTGTACGGCTACACACACAGGTAAACACAACACAACACACACACACACACACGGAAACACACACAGACAACAGGGACGAGACACACACAGGAGAAAACACACGGACACACGGACAAGGACAGAGGGACATGTTGTTTGGGTTTGACCAGGCTACAACACTGTGGGTTCATCACGGTGAGTTACTGGATGTGGGCCAAACAGGCAGGCTGCCAACTGAACACAGGCTGTGGCAGACAGACAGGCAACCACTGCAAGGCATCACGGCATCCTCACCCTGTCCTGTCATCCCCCGTGTCTGTGTGTGTGTGTGTTCGCTCATTCTTCACATCTCTCTAATGTTGTTCAACAGAACCAAGGCTAATCTCCTCTGCTAACTTTCTCACGATACCTTTAGCTGTTTCAGTTCTGGTTTTCGGGATAACTCTAAATATTAATGTGTAAAAATACAAACTTTTTCAAACAGTCCACTTTCTAAAATTAGGAGAAAAACTAAAAACATGCACGTTTGCCTTTATTTGTGTTCCTTATACATTTTACTTGATCTTGACACCATCCCAGCAGTCATGGACTGAAGGTACTGTATTCATCCAGCTGTCTTTGTTGTTTTGGTTTGTTTTAGGTACAGGCAGGAAATAGGAGAATAGGCCAAACTCCGAAGAGAAAAACCTTGATTCAAAACCAATTATAAAGTTGGCAAATTGTTTTTTTTGTTTTTTTTTTGCTTCTTCATTTGTTGAAAAAATAAAAGTAAATGACCAACCTACAGATTTATGGGACATGAAGTCACTATCATCGCACCTTAAACAATAAAGTCTAATAAATGAACACAAAATTGTTTGTTTTCTGTGTGGTGGAATTCCACAGCTGTATCCACAGTGGATTCTAATCCTGGATGATCCAGACTTTCCAAGACTCACACACTCCCAGCTGTCACACACTTTAATCTCTCCCTTCTCTTACTGTTCAGTGACAATTAAAACTAACACACATCCGTGTGCAGAAACTGAATTTAAACTGCAATATTAAAAGTTACTTTTAATGCTAATCTAAGTAGCACCAAGGCGCTCCCCCGGGTGTTAGCCGTGCTAATTCCCGTGCATTAAAGTTATTTCTCTCCTGTGCGTGAGGTAATCTTCTGTGCACACAAGGTATTACTGTCTGTATACAAAATATATCACCTTCGCGGGACTCTGTTTACTATGCACATATACGGCCATCTGTCGCATGCGTTGATGTCTTGGCGTGGAAAAGCGTGGGAAGCAGCTGCAGCGAAGCGAGGTAAAACAAAATGGAGGCACACACGAGGATGAGTCTACTCACAGTCACACCTGCCGGAGCTCAGTGTCCGGAACTTACCTCTGAGTGACGGAGGCTGATACACATTTGGACTGACACGTTTTGGTTTGAGCACTCCGTTCTCTCCCACCACCCACTGCAGACACACAGACTTCAAATGAAACTCTAAGTTCTTCTCCAACAACATGACAATAATGAGAAAACTCCAGTCTGGCCTGCAGTCACGCAGACCCAGGTAGGGAATTAAAAAAATAAATTCAAAAATTAAAGTCGTAATGTTATGAGAATAACGTCAGGACACGACAGGGTGTGTCAGTCAGACATTTATACTAATGTTATGACTTTATTCTCATAGATTTATGACGTTATTTTCCACCTTCTTCCCATAAATTTATGAAATGACTTGTTTCTGGTAAATTTACAATTTCATAAATCATTATTTTACTTTATTTCCTGTTCCGTTAGTCTGCCAAAGATGCAATGGCCACTGGAGTAAAGTAAAGCGCTTTACTTCACCTTTACCTGATGAGTGGACTGATCGTCCTCAGGAGACGTGTGGTCGGCTACTCTGAACAGTGTGGCAGGTGTGGGCCTCCTGCGCCGAATCTGTCGATCAAACACACAAACACAGAAAAACTCATGAAGGGCAGAGTAAATAAAAAAAAATAACAGTCCAGCTATAAGGCTAGCTAAATATGCGTTAGACAACATGGCCCGTTTTGATTCTAGCTTGGCATAGATGTGGCCCACAGTCTACATACCAGATGTATGTGGGCCAAGTAACATATTCTGTGGGGTTCTTTACTGGGCCTCACAATATTAGAACACCCTGGTTTTATGTAGACTATAAACAGACCATTTACATCATTGTTTCTCAAAGACTGGTGGGTCGCAAGAGTTTTTTTTTTTGGGGTCGTCTCGCATCATGTTTCCCAGGAGTTTATGAATAATGTCTACTGACTTGGGTCGCGAAGGTTTGTGACTTTGAAAATATGTGTCCCGAGAAAAACACTGATTTGGAAACACTGATTTAAATAAACTGCAGTATAATATAAGTTGTGATACGTCACCAGCCCAGAGCGGGTTCTAATGGTCAGCACTGACCAGTTCATAGTGAGAGCAGTGGTCAGTAGATTGAATGAGCGTTCTCTTTCGGTTAAACGTCCAAACCGGCTCACAGTGTTCTCTCAGAGAGATAAATAAATCTTTTTAAATCCACTGTGATTTACTGTGAATGAGGTCCTTACACGACAGATAATGCCGTGGGTGTATCGCGTACACTTGTGTACTCTGTCACCAACAGAGTAAATAGGAAACAGGACTTTGTAGTAAATGAGCCAAAGCGTCCAGCCCAGGAACTCCCCTCGGCGTCTCCTTCTCTGACCCTAACTCTGGTCCCAGGGGGCTGACACTTAGCTGCTGATTGTCTGAGAACCAAAACCAGGGCGGACCAGAGTCCAGGTCTGTACTTCCACTTACGCACAGGTCCCTTTAGACAGAACGCTGAGTGTACCTCTGAGAACAAACACTCTGTTGTGCCCCCATCAGGAGTTTGTTAGTTAGGAATATAAACAGTGCTGACTGTATAGATGTGACATCGTGATATGACCAGGGTTTGCTACCTCATCTAAACATTAGCAAGAATATTCCATGGAATAGGCTTCAGATCAGGGGTTTCAAACATAGGGACTGCAGGTCAAAACCGGCCCACTAGGGGGTTCAATCTGGCCCTCTTGATGAATTTTGAAAGTGAACATTTGTAGGAAAACGAAGGGAGAAAACTATTGCTATTTATAAGTAATGATGTCATGATCCTACTGGTCCGACCCACTTGGCATCTAATCAGGCTGTATGTGGGCCCGGAATCAGAATGAGTTCAATAGCCTTTAGGGATTAGGAATTCTTGCAAGATCCAGATCTCCTCAGAGAACGCTGAGCTGTTGTTCCACAGCCTTTCAGACTGGCTTTGTGGATTATAACGATTTTCTGATTTACACTGACATCGATCAAATATATCTGTGGACTGTTGTTGTTTGCCGATGTCGATCGTGTGGGTTGAGGTCTAGGTCTAATGGAACTAATTTTCTTCTCACTGTCTTTATTGGGTTTTAGTGCATTTTCAATGTTTTTCAAAGGACTTTCGTGTTCAGACCTCAGGGACGTGAGGGACGGTTATGGATTCAACCAAAATGTGAATAAAATAAAACAGCGAACAGTGAATCTTGACCTGAACCTTACTCCTCTTGTTTACGGCATCACACAGAATCACAGGAGGGCAGTTAGAAGCCTCGCCGTATTTTGTGTCAAACTTCAGCAGCGGTGTACGTCATCATGGCGAGGCCCTTGTTGCCAAAGCAGGGGCTGAGAGGAGCACGCTGTGAAAAGCTGCGTCGGTCCAACTCAACAACACGGTGTAATCAACCGCAGCTCTTACCCTTATTTATGTCCTCTGACGCATGGTAATCTCATCACGCAACTTCCAGCTTGCCTGTCTCCCCTGTGTCGTATACACTATCTGTCTCCCTCCCTCTCTCTCCCTCCTCTCTCCTCATTTCCACCTCGTTTGATCATGTTAACTTCCTCGTCAATCCTTTTTTCTTGACAGTGACAATAACCTCAGCCACAGCTCTTCCTCTCTGCTCTTCGTCAGCAAAGAACCTTTGTTAAAAAAAACTATAATACTTTCCTTCAACGCTGCACGCTTCATGGGCTTCTTTGGATCCTGCCTGCTGTTAGCATAAAATGCAAACATAACTGTTTGGAACAGCAGGTTAGGATGATAAAGATAGAAAGTGGGTGGGTCCTAGTGGGTGAGCAGGCTGTGCTGAGAAAGTGCTTTCTGTAGCCTGAATAGAAAAGACGATTAGGGATGTCCGATATCAACTTTTGCTGATATCTGATATGCCGATATAGTTCAAACATTTAATTTCCAATTCCGATATCAACCGATACCGATATATGCAGACGTGCATATATATTAAACTTGCCTTTTTCCAAATGTTAATGTTTTCTTATTTTTGGCCATTTTTAAAAACATGTATTTCAACCATAGCTTTTCCCTTCCTCTTATATCAATGAATACAGTGAGTAACACACAGAGAAATGCTGGTGATTTTCCAGCCGTGGAACAGCTCCAGTCCTATCCAGCTGTTACATAACCTGGTGTGACTTTCCAAATTACAACAACACTTGGACAGAACGTGTGAGATTACCACGGCACCACCCACAAAATCTCCTAAACCTTCTCTGCTTACATCGGTCGTGCTGCTTCAGCTCAGGTCAGTCGAGGCAGTGCAAACTAACGGAGCTCTGAGCAGACTGTGGACGTCTCTGTCTCAACAGAGACACACCAGCCCGGGGCATCGACAACACGGCAGAGACAGGAGACAGGAGACAGGAGACAGGAGACATGGAGCTTCCTCAGGAGCTTATGAGAGAATGTGAAAAATGTGTTTTATATGACTCCACAGTAAGGGGAAAAACAGAAGTCGGACGAGGGGCATAGAATTAGGAAGGGATGGTTAGGGACATGTCCCTACCAATGTCCAATATCCTGTCATTCTAGCTACGCTACTTGCTACCTGCTAGCTAGACAGGAGGGGGGGTAGAGCATGAGTCTTGGCCTGTTGTAAATGACAATTGGTTTGAGGTGTCTCCCACATGTTAGCATTAGCGTCTAGCACAACTAACGTTGAAACTAATCCTATGGATAGATTTGTTTACAAGGTGACGATACAGCTTTGCGTTCAGACCAAGACGAAGGGTTTGCGCGGAGAACTTCGTTGTTCGTAAAGTGTATTTAAAACCCCCAAACACTCAACATTAAAGCATATAATACAGATCTCCACTGTTTGCCTCCCCATGATGCATAGCGTCGCTGAATCATTTGCTCAATATGACTTTGCTTTTGTGTATGTGTTTATGCTGGAATTCAAGTCAGATCAGTCCATGTGGGTCTGCCCCCTGGA
>NC_024323.1:9652644-9681160 GCF_000523025.1 Cynoglossus semilaevis | reverse complement strand
GTAGGACAGAATAAACTAGATCAGAGAAGTCTCTGTGGGGTGAGACCGTAAAACCCGTGAACTCATGCACACGCCTGCGTATCTCCAGGGGAGTCAGCTGGGCTGATTTAAAGCGAAGACCACGACTTTGACCGTCAGCTAACGTCTCATCTCTTCAATAGAAATTCAGTTTATTCTATCGAGTGCCATATGGAGCTCAGCCTCTATTGGTCTGACCCGGTGAAGGATGGATAGATATGGATTTGCACAGATTGATTTGTACAGTTGTGGTGTCTGCCCATTGGCACGAAACGTTTTCATTCGTCAGATTTAAGCACATATGTTACATAAAGTGACTAGAACTTGTGAGATCATTAGAGCCTGTGGTCTCAGACATGATCTGTTAGCACTTTGAACATTTATTTATATAATATATATATTGTAGCTTAATGTCTGGATCCTTTGTTGGCAAAAAATAAGTAAAAACTGTATTGTAACTGGAAGACTGTAAAAATGGAACTACTTCTTAACTAATTAATAAATGTTTCTGCAATTGATTTTTTATTTATTGAAGTCCCAATTTTTGTACATTGCTGTGTAATAAAAAAAATTCAAATTTATCAGGTTAACAAATTCAGCAGCATGGACTTTATTACAGGGGGAAATGCTTTTCAAACTACCATGGACCACACAAAACGACTTGGCGGGCCACATCCGGTCCACGGGCCTTGAGTTTGACTCTGTGTCTAGACAATGAGTGAGAAATGAATTAAAAATGAGTGTTCAGCCAGAACTCCTCGGAGAAGACTCAGAGGAGGACATAAAGTCCCATCTCTTCCTGTTTCATCAGCACATCTATCCCCTGTTCTGTTTCTGTTTAATCCTCTGTTGATGAAACACTGTCCTGGTGATGACCTCTTTATCAGGCCCTGCCCTCTACCTTCTTAAAAAATGTAGGATGAGGCCCCTGGGGTTTCTGGTTATGCAGTCATCCCCGAAAACTTAAAACTTCAAATGAAAAATGATCTGTCTTAGTGCGAGTGTGCAGTGACAACACCTGAACTGGTTTAACAAGGTGTGTGTTTAGTCTCGGTGTAGTTATGGGTCTTGTTGACAAAAGCTGTAATACATACAGTATTGTGTAATGAGTCAGAATAACGCTGGAAGATATTGACAGTATCGGATGATTCAATATTCTAAAAAAATGTTGGCCTAACCTGCGTCAGAAGGTAACTTAGCATAGCGTAGCTTGAGGCTAAATGTCCTTAGAAATCTACACAGTGGGTTTGCTCTGGTAAACTCTTACAAAGTAGAAGGTGGACATGGAAAGCTAGCCTTTTGTGGCACACACTGCTAGCATGTTTTAATAGTGCAGGTTATTTAAGTTTTGTTTTTTTTAAAGAGAAAAACAAATAAAGATAAGTAAAGAAAGAATGTCTGGTGTGGCTAATGGCTAATGTAAAGCAAACGTAACTACAGTTACCAGCAAAAGTCAAGTGAAAAATAAGCTAGCCAACAATAATGCAAAGAATGTATCTCATCTCTAAATTTCGTATTAGCTTATTCCAAAGATAAATATGATAATTAGAAACCTCAAAATTAAAAAAAAGAAATGCTGATTAATCAAAGTATTAGGAATCATAAATATGACTATGATTCTTACATTGCTGCAACATAAACTAACTGTAGGTAGATGTATGCGTTTCACATCTTGTTTTATTTATGACAAATCCAAATGATGAAATTATTAATTAGGAAAAATGTAAAAAAAAGAAGAAAATAGAACCCTGAATTGTCTGTTATTTTTTTAAGAAATAAATTCAAACTATTATATTAAAGTTAGACCAGAAATCCACTATGACCAGCCCTCTTTTTTAAAAAGTGAATCTGCCCTGAACTTCAGACTATCGTAGTGAGCTCTGTCTCACTAAATCAACAGACGACTGGAGTGAGCATGTGCAGGGTCCAATGACCCCAGATTAGAAACCGTGACCTTTAACCAACAATCAACTGTCACGACTCTAATATGTAATGACTGACAGGAAGCCACCTGCCAGGCCAGGGCACACACTGTAGTGAGGCTAGGACAGAGGAGACATCAGTCAAGGTCCCCCGCAGAGAAGAAGGCGTGGGTTTACAGTCTGCTAACACCCATTGTATTCTGGTTCTTTACGGCCCTAAATGAAGCAGTGTCACACTGGTGGCTGACATGGAGATGTCTGCAGGCAGATACAAACACGCCACTGAGTAGCCACTGGCACCAGTTTAAAAAAGAATGTTTGTTCCCATGGGAGATAAATGTCAAAAATGGTTCCAGCTGATGGTAACTGTACAGGTTTAAGCTGTGGTGTTGAATCTAAAAGCAAAAAACTAACTTACTAACTTTAAGCTACCTTATGTTTTATAAAACATATTCTATATTTTGGCTTGTTCTGATTTTTTCTCTCCAATGTTTTTTTTTTTTTTTTTTGCTCCTCCTGCCTAAGCAACATTTGTTTTAATATTGTTCTGCTACGTACGGTTTAAAAAAAGCATGTTGCTGACTAATGTAAAATGCTTATTAAATTAAATAATTACATTTCTAATGGTAATGTGTTCTAATGGTAACCATATGTCTTTTATGTAATCAAATCACTTTACATTATTATTATTATTATTATCAAATATGATGCAGTGAAAAAAAAAAACGATTGGGCAAAGCTGGATTTATTCCATGCTGTCCTTCCTACAAACACACTGCCGACGACCTCCTCTGCCCTTGTAAAGCTCATTAAGTTGCGGGCAAATCAAAACGAAGTGAAAGTCTCATCTGCTGTGACAGATTACAACAGGCGCAGAGGCAGAAACGTGATGCCACGTCTCTTCTTTGTTGATTAAACAGGCCTGGTGACCAATCCTCTTTGTTTTGAGTCATGCCTCACTGCTACTTTTATTCCGTTTGAATCAATATGACCACCATGGAGCTCTGAAACTGGAACAAGGGACTCCAGCTCCTGACCCTGACTGTGGATGTGGTGTCATGATAGAGGAGGGGGGGAGGGGGGGGAGCAGGAGGAGGAGGGCAGCTTAGCGTCCAGTGACATCAGAAAAATCAGCCTCAGATTGTGTCCGGCTCTCAGCTCCCTCACCCACCGCTGCTAATCCTCTCCCCTCATCACAGATATGGCTCCTGCTGCTGTCGCCGCTGTGACCGGGGTTAAGATTGGTGACAGTTTCAGTGGGAAAAAATGTTCATAAGGAGAAGAATAAAGGGACAAAGGAGTGGGTGCACTGAACGCAGCTGACCTTACATCACTCTACCAGCCTGGAAAACTTCAATTGTTAAAACGAAACATCTGTAATGGAACATATGGAACAAACTGAAAACTAAACTATCATGCTGTTTGAGTGCTTTTTAAGTTTATCACAACTTTCAGTAATTTATAAACAACTCTCTTGAGATCATGGCTCATCTCGACTTTTTAAAAAATATACATTTAAAAATATTATGCTGAGAAGTGAAATGTTTGTGAATTTTTTTTGCAATATCCACAAAATATTCAAGAATATTTGGGAGCAGAATGCAATTCAATAAATGGCAAGAAAATTATACTACAACAAAAGAACATTATACACACATTTATCTCTTACATAGTCTGCGTAGTGGCCAACCGGGTATTACACTGTAGATGACAAGAAGAATTTGTGATGGAATGTTAATGGCTGTATTGCCATCAGGTCGCATAGCCCGCTTGGGGTATTCCCGAGGTGCAGAAAGGGCATTTCAGTGCATTATCAGCTCACTGTGTACACTGTCATCCGGCCACAAATTACCCCACCCAGCCTCAATATTTATATATCTCTTCCAACTGTTGATACATGAAACATGTCCTCAAACAAATGTGCCAACTTATTTTGCTTTCAGCTGAACAAAAAAAAGGTCAAAACAAGTGTAAATACATATAAAAGACATTTATTTAAACTAGCCTTAGAGACAACAGGAAACCTTTTGTTGTTAATAGTAAAATAAAAAAAATAAAAAACGTTTTATGTCGCTAAAGGTTAGCCAAACTTAAACAGACACAATAGTCAATAGTTAGTCAAATGTAGCTCCAAAGCTCTAAATGTTCCAAAGTTCCCATTAAGAAACTAAGAAAGAGCATAGCTAGCCAAACGATAGCTAAGATGGAACATCAGGATTGGCCTAATCCAAAATGTAAATAAAATTCAAGATGTTTGCTAAGGATGATGCTGCCGGCCACGTAAAGACTGTACATGTACTGTCACCTGAGCCACACTTTGAGTATCCACATGCAAACTCCAAGAGACAAAGACTACTTGGTTCCTCTGTGGTTTTCATCATTTTAAGACCATTAGTTTTGGCCACTACAAACATAAACAAGGTGAGGCAGGCAGACAGGTAAAAAAAAACACATTTTCATGGACCTGACGGATGGCGTCACTGGGCAGAGTGAGTCAGACTGCTGACGGTGTCCACACACAGTGAAAATATCACTGGACCCTCTTCGCCCAGGCCCTGTGTGCTCGGTAGCAGCCGACATGATGTTCTTTTTGGGAGTGCATGTTGACATCCCCCAGCCTGCTAATGTTTACCCACTAACACACACACACTCTGCATCAAAGGTCGCTGTTTGAGGTCTAACACAGACCCGGACTGGACAGGGCGGGGACAGTTGGTAGGGCAGGGATTAATCGTGCACTCTATAACCCTGACGGAGATTAACGTATACTTTATCAACCATTGGTACGCGTCCGACTGCAATCCTTTCACAACGATTTGATATTCTCATGGACGTCCCCGTTCCAGTGGATATTCATGGTCCACGTACACGCGATCTCAGGTATTTATTTTAGGATCAACAACTACTCACAATCATCAACATATCACATGCCAGCTCAGCAATTTTGTAGCCACTGCAAAGCAATCACGATATAAAGCTTTCTGCTGTTACATCACAGTGACCTCCAGAGGTCACACCACAGATTCTGATTAGAACTAAGCTCCGAGCGCTGACTAGAACACTGGAAAACTTTACTTTCTGTCCAGAATTGTTTTTTTTTTTTGCTAATGCCTGAGCAGGTAGTTGCTATTTAGAGCAAGTTATAATTAAAACTCCGACTTCTACGTAACTCAAAACACAGCCCGAACAGGGGTCCTGAAACTTGGACTTTTCAATTCAAAACAATCTTCACGGCCAAAACATTTCCTCCGTCCGTCCAAAGTGTGGAGAGAAACCATCTGAACCTGTGAGGGATACATCAGTATTCGCTGTGTTCTCTGACAGTATGTAATGCTTCAGTGAGTGGGCGGCGACGTTATAAAGTGTCTCTCACATTGACAACAGCAGCACATTTACATATACGTATCTGCAAACCTGCAACAAGCACCACTGTAGACAAGGGAAGCGAGCGGACAGAGCCGTCTATTAAAGATGACCTTTTGGAAGCCCACCGTGGGTGGGCTTTGGGCAACATAGCTGTACAACTCGTCTCCATAGCAACAGCCCTCGGCAGTAGGGTCGATAGCAATTTTTGGGGTTTAAATGCCACCGGATGACCCGGCGCAGGAGTGCTGCTTGTGGAACAAGTGGTACAGAAAAGCAAATCATTTTAAAGCTCTCACTAGTTGGGAAGAACAATTCCAAATGGGGGGGGGATATGGTTTGTTAGCCTGTGAGCCCACCCACCCATCCCTGGAGACTCCCACCAGGCCTTAATAGATGTAATCATCCTCTAAACACAAGCTCAGTTGTTGTTTTGTTGTGACAAACACTACTAATGTGTTTACACCAGACAAGCGGCCTACGTCATTGTTTCCCAAAGACTGGGTCGCGACCCTCAGGTGGGTTGCACCTGTGTGGCCGCCTCGCATCATTTGGGGCCGCCTCGCATCATGTTTCCCAAGAGTTTACGGTTGTCGCAACAATTGATTGTTTATTAATTAATTGTTCAACAATAAAATCTCCTCATTAATGTTCAGTGATGGTCAAGTACACCTTTATTTTGTGATTTAGGAATAATGTCTATTGACTTGGGCCTAAGTGACTTTAAAATAATAGTTTTATGGCCTGCTATTTTAAATGTCTGTAGCTATCTATCTATTTTTTTTTTTTTTTTGTTATATATTTGGTAAAAAAAGTCCATGCCCGTTTACATAATGCTCATTATTTGCACTTCAACAGCCATAGAAAAGTAATGGACTGGTGGAATGCAAAATTGCATCAAAGCTGACGAAGCGCACTCACTATCTCTAAGGTGAAGGCCACGGGTGCATTGCTGACAGGCAGCCAATCCAGCGACCTAAAAATAGCAGATCGCTGTTTTGACATGGGACGATTGGGTAATAAGGCTGTCCCTTAAAAAAACAGAAGGAAGTCAGATTTATTTGAAGATGGTCGCTCACACATGGAAGAGTCATTTCCTGTGGTTTCTTAGAACTACCAGGGCACTGGAGAAAGGATGTGGGAGACAAAGAACAGGAGGGGAGGGAGGCAGGTGAGACCGTGAGAGTGGAAATCTACAGCTGTGTTTATAGTTTAGTAGAGGTGTTCCACATGATTGTAAACACCAGACAAATCAACAGGTTCAGCTGCTTTTCTTTTTATACTTCAGGTAAACATTTCCCCGGTGCTGGCCGTACATGCTAGCGTCGCTCCATCTTCGTTACGGCACGTGGTTAATTATGTAAATATTGATCCCTTTTGACAGAAATAAAAGACTGCTGTGCTGTCAAACAGGAAGTTGGTCCATGTCGTTGGACAGGACGCCGTGTATCACTGAAAACCACAATAATTAAATAACTCAGTTGTAGCCATGTTTAGCTAATTGCTAGTCACGCTAATTGCTACAAAAAGTGGAACATTGATGAATATAACTGGCTTTTTTTCAAATAACATATAATATTGTTCATAAATGTACATAAATACTATACTATCATTTTGTGCATGTTTATTTAATGTAATAAAATGACAGCAGAATCTTTCATTCTAAGAAGGTAAAAACAAAATCATATACTTAAAGGAGGAATATTACTCAGCAGGATCACTTTCACAAAAAGAAAGTTTGGAGTACTAAACTTTTACATTCAAACCTGTACTGTTTGGGACACAATAAAATATAATCACAGGCTATTTTGAATTCTAAAACATTTAAAAAAAAATCCAAATAGAGAATTCCAGGACAAATATCAGGAGAGATGACCTTGGAACGATCGGCCCAGGGGTCAGGGTGAGAGCAACTTTCTCAATTTAGTTTTGCTTCATATAGCTCATCTTTTTTGCCTGCTCACTTCATTTCTCCTCATACTCTCTGGGGAAATAAGCCAATGGCCTCAATCCACCTCACAACCAAACTGTTCCCACTTTGGCCCACTTTAAGAGGCTCCAAAATAACATGAAAGACGCCAGCATCGCCCAGATGTTTTAGCGACAAACTAAAACGTGAAACTCTGTTATATCATAGTCGACCTCGGAGACCAGGCAGATTTCAATGGGAGCCGGCCGGTACACGGGCCAAGATATCAACAGGCTGTGGTTCCAGCTGCAGCTGCAGGAGATCAGTCTGCTTTACAGACAAGGATACGGTGAGACTGAAACGCAAAGAGGGCACTAATCTCATGAGACAACAGAGTCAGAGAAGAGGTTGATATTCTTCTCAGCTCAGACACAGGCAGAACCTGTATTTCCATAAGTGCTCTCTATCAAAACAGAGAAAAGAAATGGATGATCTCAGTTAAGAGACTAACGTCACAATATTAAAGGTGAAACTTTAAGTTATATTACTGATATATATGTGTAAATTCTGGGAAATAGAGTCATATGAAAGTCATATTTTCAAGGGACATAAAACAAATACAAACAAGGGTTCTCAGTTACAAAAAAGTATCTGGTATGAGTTTAAATTAAGAAGGTGAAAATTCTGAATATAGGCATCACTCTGATCATTCTAAAAACCAAAAAACCTCAGACTAGGAAACGTTTCTCTTAATCCTCCATTGAAGAAAAGTGATAAAATGTTATTATTATCAATATTTAACCTAGGTGCTTCTACAAAGCTCCTCACCATCTCCACCTGCCGAGGGTCCAGGTTGGGGGGTGCAGAAGACGGCACAGCGAAGTGAATCTTCTTCCTCTCCTTGGGCTCCCCCTCCACCTCCGATGACATAAATGGCTCCATGACTGTAGATCCTGGGGGGGGTCTGACTCCCCAAAGGTCACTCTGTGGTCGACCTCTCTGCTGGAACTACTGCTGGGTAGTTCCCCACTCCTGGAAACCTGCTGGTGCTTTAGGTCTCACTTCTTCTCAGCCTGATTCCTTCTGTTCCTTCTTCTTATTCCCAGGTGAAAAATAAAAATCATGGAACAGAACAGTGTTTGTTGTCCTGAGAGTTAGAGCGCACGTCCTTCCTCTGCCTCGCTGGCTGCCACTGTTTCCTCCCTCACAACCTGGGCAGAAGGAGTTGAATGAGGCACATGCTGGTGTTGGAGTTGGTTGTGAGGCAGAGAAGTGGGAGGGGAAGGCAGAAGAGGGCGGGGTTACAGGAGAGGGGGAGGAGCTAGAGAAATATAAATCTGAAAAAAAAGAAAGAAAAAGCAGGGAATGTTGTCGTGAGGACTGAGGCGTTTGTTTTCTACTGAAGCTGAGCTACGTTTATAATTAGAAAAAAACAAAACAATAATCTCGTCACATCAGCTGTGCCATTTTTGGCCTAGATTTGTGAATGAGAGATTTAGGGTGGGGGGGGCAGGAGGGGAAAAACAACAGAAATTTATCCACTGACATCAGCAGCAAAACATGTTCAATACTTTTGTTTTTTTGTTTTTTTCTTCCAGTGGAATTTCCTGGTTTTATAATAAACATTTTAATGAAAGCCTTAATGTCAAGATAAAAACTTAGCACTTCATTTAGGGAGCCACATTAGTCCATTTTCATACACAAACTAATCTCAAGTATCAAATGAGCGGCCCATTTTAGTTCAGGGGTGTCAAACATACGGCCTGCGGGCCATAACATGCTCACCAAAGTGTTCAATCCGGCCCGCTTGATGAATTATGAAATTGAAAAATACACAAACACTTTATGTTCAGGATAGTTTTTGTAAACTTATATTTCAATAAATAATAATACATATCTAGACTTTGAAAAAAGAATTATAAACTACAATAACATAAAGTTCAAAAAGTGCATTTGTGTCATCATCACCTTGAAAGTGTCCTCCCGTTTGTCGCACCGCAACTGTCATTTCTCCATTTTCCACCGGTGGTACACGCCCCACACTTTGAGAACCACTGCTGTCAAATGTGCCCTCAGATGATGACTGCCAGGATTGGCTGACCCTGAAAAGGATTAAGCGGACGGAGATTAATAAATAAATGAATGTTCACCAGGGTTGGACTAAGATTCCTTGCCTCTCAGGGTCGGGATGAATTAAAAGAAATGTTAGATGTTGAGATAAAAATGTTGTTTATTTAATAATTGTCGAGTGTTAAAGTGAGGTGACAAAAAGGTTAGTAATAAAACACTGGGCAGAGAAAGACAAGGACCGTTCCAGTGCTATTTTCAGAGCCTTGCTGTTTATTTCACTCACACAGCAGCAGGATTTGGACAGTGAGAGGTTTAGCCTCGGGGCTATAATGAGCTCTGGCATCAGCTGAAATGAAAGAATGGATGATATATGCTGAGCCTCGAGCAGGAGGAGGAGGAGGAGGAGGAGGAGAGTTGACTGGAGGGTCTCGGTATGGAGGAAAGAGAAGGAGGTCAAGGATTGTGGTTAGGGGCCGTGGAATCATGATTACTGTCCATACAATCCTGAAACACATGAAACACTTTACAGTGCATTTATCCAACAGTCCATGTGGGGGAGTTTGACTCTGCTACAAAGCCACTTCTGTCACACAGTGTCAGCATGCCTGCAGGTGGCCACTCATTATTGCACTATAAACTTAGACTTTTGGTTTGAAAGAAAACCAAACACAGGCTTCTTAGTCCCACATTGCACTGGCTGTTTGGGATATCATATAAGTCGTCATTCACTCGATGAAATTTGATTTAATTGACAATTAAACCGAGCTCATGGAGAATTTAACAGAGTAAAATCTGTTGTAAATAGACCAAGTTACCCTGCAATGTTTTCACATCTTGTCATGCTCAAAACACTAATACAGGTGCAATGCAACATGATGCAGTTTCAGACAGAGGTCAGAAAAAACCCATCTATGTTATACATTAATATATAAAATATAACTATCTGAAATAAATTCACCGGTCTACCATAAAAGACTTGGGAAAAACTAGCCGTTATTGCTAGCATCGCAAGCAGAATGTGAAGATACTGTACATAGTCGATGGCTATATTGGCCAGAACTGTATGGTTATTAAGTAAACAGAGTTTGATTGGTTGATTTGCTGAGTCAAGTACAACTTCGTACATGATTTGACTACATCACCAGATGGTTGTCATGGAGGTCTACTGAAATAAGAACAGCAATAACGGCAACCAGGCCCAGCTGTGCAGCATCACGATAATGGCTCAAAGGAAATGAATCCTCAGGTGCGAAATACAACGAGCCGAGCTAATGACATTTCATCGTTGTTGTGTCTGTGTTGTTTCCAACGTCTTGAAGCTGAGCCAAAGTGTTTCACAGTCTGATTTCTTTGTTGTGTGAATACAGAATGTTTACGGACACACCAAACACATGCGTCTGCCTCTATTTCAGTTGCTCTCTACTGATATATATAAAATAATTTCTCTAATGCTAATAATACTTGACTCAATATAACTTGACTAGAGACAAAATATAGATTATGAATGACTTTTTAGTAGGGATGTCCGATATTTACTTTTATGCCGATATCTGAGATGCCGATATTGTCCAAACACTTAATTTCCGATATCAACCGATACAGATATAGGCCTGGTAATATTTATTATTATTTATTTACCTGTAGTAGTGAGTATGAGATTCATTAAACAAGCTACAATGCTGCCATCTAGTGACTCTAATACACTTTAATATACAGCGCTCGTACAATGTCCTTTAAATCTACACACTGGGGGAAGTTTGTCAAAAGCCAAAAAATGTGGACATAAAGACTGGGAAAAGATGAAGAAATGATTGTCGTTGCACTTGGAAAACTGAAGGATGTAAATGCTCCATCTGCTGCCCTGGTGATGCAATTACAGGTTAATACTGAGCAGCCATATCAATTTAAAGATGGAATAATCCAATTGAACCGAATTCTCGTTAACGCTATAAAGTTCTATACGGTTTCTAAATGTACATGATCAGGAGCATCGTAACTGTGACGTAAATAAAGTTAAAAAAAATGATAATTCCGGTTGTTATAGTTGATGGTCCATATATTTAACTTTTCATACCTTTCTAATGTAACACTCTCCATGTATCGAGGATTGGACTGGCATAAAGTGAGTTCATTGTCAGAAGGAATTGAACCCCCACCCTATACCGCTAACCAACATACATACTGGACCGCATCAAGTAAAACGAATCGCCTTCAAGTCTCAAGGCTTCAACTTAAACTTCAATTAGTTTAATTCAAATTGTGCTGAAGGATTTCATAAAAGACACTTTCGCCTGATGTCCAGTAGATGGCAGCCTTGTAACACGTTCAGTGACTGGTTAGCGCTCTCAAAGTGATGGCGTTGATTTAGGATGAAAGTAGATTTAGGACCCGTTATCAGAGCAGAAGGACGTTGACTATTTATCTTCGCGCCATACAAATTGAGATACTACGACAGAAACGACTTTATGACTGTGACCCGTGAAGGTGAATTAAACCCTGAACAGAAGTTAGACTCCTGATAAGTTGGAGGATGCACTGCTGCTGCTGGTGTTTTTAAAGTGGTCGCAGTAAGAGTGAAGATAATGGGAGTAAAATGAGTGTAACCCCCCTCTCCTCCCCCCCCCCCCCGCCGTTCGTATTTGTGTTTTAATGTATATATATATGAATAGGTGGGTGCTGGGGATAAAGTAGGGTGGGGCGTAGCAGGTGGGAGACATGGTGGTGGAAGGCAGAGACAGAGGAAGACATGGCAGTAGGGCAGTGATTTAATTAGCACCCTCTACCCCCTCCAGCCTTTCACTCATAGCATCAATAATGCATGGCCCCTTGTTTCCACTGCCATAATTAATCCTCTCTTACTATAATTAAAAGGCAAAAATCCCACAAGATGGTTCAGCTTGGCCGGGCGCGGGTTAGGTTGGCACAGGAACTGATGAAAAACTCCAGAGCCCCATTCACCCACCCACGCACACGCACACCCACAGACCCGGAGGAGCGACAGATCGACAAACAGACGTGTTGACAGGCTGATCAATAGGCAGCGCGGCGCCAACACGGACAGAATGAATGGAGCAAGAAGACACGGAGACTGCAGGGACACACGGGCAGACCAAATCAATGGCTTTGACTGAGCAGTGACAGGAAGCACTCCTTGACGACGAGCTCTGGTGTTTGTCAATGAGAGCCAGGCCTACGATCCTCGTCCCAGACCAGTTTTGTCTCCACAGCCAAGCCAGACGAGAGGACGAGGTGGAGCTTACTGATGCTGCAATTAGGACCACACTGTCTGGGCAAGCAAACAAGAATGAATATTTTAATCTGGAGAACTCCGTGGATACCTATGGTGGGGGCCTGGCACACCTACAGAAGCACACACAGACAGATAGACAGACAGACAGTTACATGTGCCTACAGTGGCTGCCAGATTTATTCACCTCACAAATCACAGATGTCACGATTATTACATCAGCATCGCTGCATACATGATGCCAACTGTTATATTTCCATTGAACACAAGTATTGATCACAGTAATAGCAGCAGTCAGTGACTGAAGCTGATGTTAGTGGAACTGTGGTCTCGTGCCAGGAAGTCCATGTTTTCCCACCTTTCCTCCAAATGTACAAATATATTAGAAAAAATATATTTAACATCACTAACAAAGTGTTTGTTCCTTTTTTTTTCTTTTAACATTGATCAAGCAAACGATACTGAACTCCCAGGTGGGCCAGTTTTGGCCCACGGGCTGTATGTTGGACACCCATGCTCTAACTAATACATAAATTATTAACATTTATCTTAATTTCATTTTTTTTTTTTTAAATCTACAACTTGATTTAAAGTTCGGAATTGAACTGAAACGGGCAAAATAACTCACAAACTCAAGTTTAGGAACTCATTCTAAACTTATTGTTTAGTTGAAAAAATTTGAAAAAATGAATAAAAAATTAGTTTGAAATTTAAAAACAATAAGTTTAGAATTACTCAACCAATTAATAAAAATAAATGATCACTATCATAAACAACAAACATCCCCTCCCACACAATAAAATCTTAATCCATGTCCATAATTTGCAACAAAAATATATATTTAATTTTTTTTTTTTATTCTAAATTGCACCTTTTGGTCCAGATAATATTGACCAGTGGACTGGATTCGACCCAGGACCCATATCTTTGGCACCATCACTAGCCTCACCTCTCGTCTCTAGGACACGTCACATGCTCCAGTGCACCTTCTCCTCCTACCACCCTCTGTGTGCAGCCCAACGCCGGACTGTGGGAGCACTCCCTCTGGTGTGGGTTCCCAGCGGACGCCCCCCCCCCCTGCCCTCTCCGTCCTCGGCCCCGGCGCCATTTGATTTATCGCTCTAAAATACCACTGCACTAATTAGTCAAGTAATTAATTAATAGGCATTTGCATTTGTGCATATGCAATTAGGGGGCTGGAGAGAGGAGAGTGCAGATGGGGTCCGGGAGTCTGGTGGGGGTGGGTGGGTACATCAGGGAGAGAGAGAGTGAGAGAGAGACAGACTGTGCCTTATGTCATATTTGTGCCAGCTGAAGTTTTGCTCTTCTGTCAGGAAGACAAGTGGAGTGCAGGTCGTCAGCTCTCATGTCTGACAGCATGAGAAGGAGGAGAGTAGGAGGAGACGACATCGTCATGGAGACGTGGCTCCACGACTTTGAAAAGAGATTTGCCTTTATCTTATCCTTTTTGTTTCGAGTACAACATTTGGACTTAAAAAAAATTAACAAACGGTCATGCACATTCAGCAGCAGCTCCTGCCCTTGGTCTTTATACAGATATTTATCCCTGATTGATTTTTTTAACATATAAATAAAAAAGCTCTGTTTGGGTTCAATTATTGGTTAGATTGTATTAAGGTTCAGGTAAATTACAAAAGTACGATTTCACTTCCTTTTGCAGTTTCACTGACGTCATACATGCTTGTACTGCACTCTACCCTGTGAGGACTGGAGCAGGTGGCCCTCACTTTGGAGTAATCCATTTACAAACAGGACGCAAAGTCATTCTAAAATATCATAATTCCAAACAAAACACTTTCAGCAACTCATTATCACACCAAAGCCTCTCCAAAGGCGGCCGCCTTGAGCTCGGCGCTGGCCAAAGCCACACTGTTGACATTTAGCATTTATTTTGGCAAGGTGACCTGAAGGTTGTTTGGGACTTGTTGAGAAGCATCAGCCCCCCACGGCCACACAGTCCTCACATTTTCCACAAATGGTCCGTGCAGCTGAGGTAGGATAGGGCACTGGGTTGGCTGGCAGCAAAGCTAGATGCCCCTCTAATGCCCATCCACACAAACACACACAAACACTTTCTCTCATTCCCTCACTTTATGTCTCTGTCTCTCTCTCTCACACACACACACAGACAAACCACAGTGGGTATATTGCCAGGTTCATCCCAAAAGGGAAGAGACACATTAGTGAATATGCAGCATCATGGCTCCCCAGCTGCAGCTGCCACACTAGCAGTGACCACAGGGGTGACCCCCACAACCCCCTAAACACCCCTGCAGTTGTGGAGACGTAGGGGTGAACCAGGCCCAAGGACATGATGAGCTTCTGTCAGCTATTCCTCAGCCTCAGGTCCCTCCTCTCCCAGCCCGGTGGGTGTCTCTCTGCCAAGTTGGACTTGGTGGCCATTGAGCTCATTTCTCCCACATTAGCTCACTAATGTCTGCTAAATAGAGAAATGTCTAAGCCGGGATGGACACAATGCAGGGGGGGGGTGGATGAGGACGCTATGTGGCTATGGAATCCTTGTATTTACATTAGCGACGTGCCAGCATGCCGCTACCTAAATCTCTGGCACTTCTGCCAGCTTCTTCCAGTCTTTGTCATTCAGCAACAACCCCCCAGCCTCCCTCCTCCATCCCCCCGCCACCTCTCCCTCTCCTCTCAATTTATCCTTCCCTAGTGTGCCTGCACACCTGGGTCTCACTTACACCCTCTCTCCCTTTCTCGTCATTGTGCCTCTTTGTCTGTTTCCCCTCCGTCTCTGGTGCAGACACCCTTCAATCAGCACTGCATGCTGGGATTACCATCATCAGTATCAACAGCTACTTCAAATGCTTTAAAACACACACACACACACACATTTGGACTCCCCAGTCAACACTTCACCACATGAACCTACCTTTGAATATACTGCCTTTTACAACAGGTACTTCATAGTACCTGTGTTATATAAACTTTGATATTCAGTACAAAAACTCTGCACCCTCGGCACTGTCCTAATGGCTCCAACAGCCGGGCTGCTCTACAGCGTGAGGCACGTTCAGCCCCCGACCCAGATGTTTTTGGCTTTTCTTTAATTACTCTGCCTTTTCCAGTTCAATGTCACGTGAAACTAAACCTCCTGGTTCTTCACACTTACATTTAGAAAGTCGGTGCAGGAAAAGGTGAACATTATCACTACTGTACCACTTGGGGCATCATAAGGTACATACAGGTACCTTTTCACTTTCAAGAATGATGGTATTTGTGTACCTTTTGGGATATGTTCTGTTACTTCATAGGGTCATGTACAGTTTGGGTATCAAAACTGCACATGTAGTTTCTCTAACCTGCATGTTCAGAGTCATGGTATTGAAATCTCACATACAGTAAATATAACTTTAGGTATCTTGTGTAAATCCGTGAATTTCGGTATGATTTATGCACATTTTGTGGTGTATCGGATATATTATTGTACTGCGTGAGAATATAAATGTATTTTTTGCAACCAAGTAACAAAGGGACATGTACTTCTACTGTGAATTTACTCTCTGGAGTACATTTTACAATATCATATTGGGGGGGACTATTATTTTTTTGGTAAATTAACTCCCCCCCCCCCCCCCCCCCCCCCCCTCCTCTCCCGCGCCTTTGTGGTTGTTGTTAGTTGGTGGTGTGGGGGGGGGGGGTTGGGGGGGGGGGGGGGGTCGTCAAAGGGGGTCAGCTGCACCCACTGACGTGCCCACCAGGGCCCCGACAAATCACAATTGGTTTTGCTTGTTGTTCCTCTGAATACATGAAGGCATAAACTGATTAGGTAAATAAATAAACAATATGCCGTCTGTTCCACGGCCGTAATGCACTTATAATGCCTCCCCATCCCCCTGCTGCTTCTGAGGCAGAGATTGTTCAACCCACTTTGCCCACCTTTCATTCACGGAGGCCCTAATAGATGTCATTTCGGTAATAGACTTTATCCAGTCCAGTATTATCCCATTATCTTCTTAAACCGATGATCCGACGGAGGATCATCTACCCGGGGGTAATTGATTGATTGGTGCCGTAGAGGTTCGTTTACAGCCCGGGTCACACTTTATCCGCTGCTCTGCCACTCACTGCATATAAAACCACAGTGTGTGGACGTTTTACGACTCAAACACTTCATGCAGCTTGACCTCGAGGTGCAGTCACTCCAGAGTTCCCACCGTGGATTAGATTCACGTCGACTCTGTCACACTTAACTCCCATTTTATATCAGCGTACACACGCTGAAATTGCACGGCGCAGTTTAGCGCGAAAACTGGGCAAACTGGGCAAAATGTTTGACCAAAAAAACAAATTGACGACTCTGAGGCAGAGATTGTTCAACCCACTTTGCCCACCTTTCATTCACGGAGGCCCTAATAGATGTCATTTCGGTAATAGACTTTATCCAGTCCAGTATTATCCCATTATCTTCTTAAACCGATGATCCGACGGAGGATCATCTACCCGGGGGTAATTGATTGATTGGTGCCGTAGAGGTTCGTTTACAGCCCGGGTCACACTTTATCCGCTGCTCTGCCACTCACTGCATATAAAACCACAGTGTGTGGACGTTTTACGACTCAAACACTTCATGCAGCTTGACCTCGAGGTGCAGTCACTCCAGAGTTCCCACCGTGGATTAGATTCACGTCGACTCTGTCACACTTAACTCCCATTTTATATCAGCGTACACACGCTTAAATTGCACGGCGCAGTTTAGCGCGAAAACTGGGCAAACTGGGCAAAATGTTTGACCAAAAAAACAAATGGACGCCCCGGCCCGACGCAGCAGCAGCAGCAGCAGCAGCAGCAGCACGGGTCAACAAGCGGGAGTTTTTGTTGTTCCACTGTTTGTGTTTGCTTTTTCTCCCTCTCTTACTGACGTTTACTCTCTCTCTATCATTTTTCTGTTTTTTCTTTCTCTCTCTCCTTTTTTCTGGCTGTGTGAGCGCTAGCGCGGTGACAGATGGCGGGGGCCTCCTCCTCCCCCTCCACCCCTACAACCACCTCCTCTCTCTCTCCTCTTCTTCTTCTTCTTCTCCCTCTCTCTCTTACTCTCTCTCCTCCATGCCTCTCATCCCCCGGGGAGGGCAAATCTCTTCGAATGCGGGCGCATGTCAATCACCGGGCTCTCATGTGATGGCTCTTGCCGGTGACGTGCCAGCCATATGGGCGCTGGCATCACTACCTTAGCTGGTATGTAACCTCCGTCCCGGGTAGCTCTCTCTCTCTCTCTCTCACTCTCTCTCTCTCTCTCTCTCTGCCTCTGTCTCTCTCTCTCACACACACACATTTGCATACACTCACGTCTTTACGCACTCACACTTAAACACACAGACACGCCAAGACGCACGGTGCGTTCATTAAGCTCCGCTTATTCGAGTGTGCGCTTTGGGAGAAGAGGACACGAGGAAGAGAAGGAGAAGGAGAAGAGGAGCTCCAGCCCCGTCAGCGCCACTGAGGAGACGTTACCGCTGCCTCTTCCTTTGGCACTTTTATGAAGGAGAATCGTTCCCCTGTCATTATTCGCGACGCTCAATGAAAATGCTCTGAACGTAGACGCGTCTTTTTCTTCTTTTTCTGTTTCTTCTTCTTCTTCTTCTTCTTCTTCTTCCACCTGATCCTCCTGCTGCCAAGAGCTCGACAGGTAAGTTGCACCGTGAACATTGAACCACTAAATCTTATAGAAATTAAATCACGTGGACGCCGGGGTGGCCGCGCCAAAATGGAGGAGACACTTAATGTAATAAAGAGATGGAGAGACGTGCGTTAATGGAAGGTGTTCGTCCACCTTTTACTTTTGTTTTATTTGATTTTATCGGTTGTGTTCAGACTGTACACGGTTGACGGTGTAGTTGTTGTCGTCGGAATGAATAATCACGATAATCTGACGCTTTGAGGAGCTGATCGATTGGCGTGGATCCATACGGATATCGATTATATCGCCTGTCAGTGACTTCGTTAGACGTGTATTGACGTCGGCTCTCTACGGTTACTGTTTCTGACCACTGTTTCAGTCATCTTTATAACAATCGTCTGTCTGTCCATGATGTGTGCATAGTTTTCATATTTTTTTTTCATTTTTGTCATTTTTATTGGCTCACAGAGCCCTGTCTCTCACTCACTCCCCCATTTTCTCACTCTCTCTCTCTCATCCTATCTCTCCCTCTGTGTGTGTGTCCTTCAACTTTTGACATCCAAACACATCTGGATTATAAACACACACCCTGGAGTCCAGAGCCACAGCTCTGGGTCCACTCCAATATGTGTGTGTGTGTGGATTTTTTTTTTTTTTTTTGGAGTAAACCCTGCAGCCTGTGACTCTGCAGATGACACCGAGCCCTGATTTCATTTTCACTGATGTCTGGATCTCGAATCGTTCAAACAAAAGACAGCGCTGTCAGCCGTGAGTGCGCACATCGAGACGCATCCTGGACGATTCTTTTCGCTGCAAAAAACCGTCGCACCCGCTCCGAGGCGGAGATTTATTGATGTTTTTTATTTTATTATTATTATTTGCATGTTTAAATGAAAGGGTGGGACAACGCCATTGACTGTGACGTTGATTAATGCCTTGTTTGCGCAGTTTTTATCTTCTAGTCATAAGTGTTTAAGGCGCGTGGCGTGGAGCGGCTACGAGCGGACCTGGACATTTAGATTTTTTTATACTGTGTATTTATATTTGTATAAATGAAGCTTCAATGGGTGTAAACCATTTCCACGTGCACAGAAATGTGGGAATCATGCGTACTGAATTAGGTGGAGATCTCTGTTATTTCGTGCAGGCTGCACGCTCAGATAATTAATCCTTGTTGGTTTTTTTTTTTTTTTTTGTCTCTCCTTCTTCTACTAATTGAGCAGAACCTTCTGTGACACAAATGTTAAAACTAGATTTCGCCCCTGGCACAGCCCCGAGACACTTCACCAACCAACCAACCGCCGGCCTTTACCTTGGTGTGGACTGCAAGCCTGCGGACTAAAAACTTAAAATTTTAATATTATAATAACAATTATAATCACAGATGAGAAGTGAAAAGGCTGTGGAAATGTCAGACCGTAAATCAGCCATTTAAAGATTGATTTTAGTGGAAGGAACTTCCATTTCTGCCTTAAATAATAATAATAATAATAATAATAATAATAATAATAATAATAATACCATATTAGTATTATTATTGTTGTTGTTGTTGTTAAATGTTAAATCTAATTATAGACCCTCCTCTCGGTGCTGGTTCCGGGCCACACCTATTAAAACCACAGCCTCTCCCTACTCCCTTTTAAAAGCCCACATTTTCACTGCGTCTCTATTAGCCTTCATTTAATAGTCACCCTCATGACTTTAAAACGGGGCTACACGGCCTATCAATTAAACGAAGTCCCCCCTTTTGCCTCCTCAGAGGAGCCGGAGGTGCACGGTGCGGATGAATAGTGTTGGAATGCAGCCAGGAGTGTATACACATGCATGCGTGGGGCGTCAGGAGGAGCGAAAAGTGTGGAGGCCCCCAGGGGACCTGTAATGTGGCCCCTGCTGCTGGGACCCGCTGCGAAGGACGCGACAGGGCACACGGATGACAGCAGGGAATTAAAGCGGTGCTTCAGACTGGCTGTAAACCAGCGCTGAGGATTTGGAGATTTTAAAAAAAAAACATTTTTTATATTTTTGTACTTTAAATAAAACAGTCGTCCAGTCAACCGAGTACCGTAAACAAGGCACCAATCACTGCTTAAACGGGGCCAGAGTGAATCTGTTAACATGCATGATTTGGATGTGTGTTCTGGTCACGGTGGAACGAAGTACCACGGTGTTTGGACTGTTTTGTGTCTTCATTTTGAGCTTCTTCCCGCCGTGTTTTTAAATCTTTCCTCTTTCTTGTTTCCGTGCCTCCAGAGCCACGATGTTGACCCGGCTTTTCACTGACCCCTCGCTGCTTCCAGACGTGCAGAAATACTCGGGCTGGGCGGATGACAGTGAAGGGGAGGACGGCAAAATAAAGGACGAGGATCCGGACACGCACGACGACATGGACCCCTCTGAGCTGACAGAGGGCAGCAGGGCGCACTCCGAAATCGCCGGGGAGGACGACGACGACCTGGACGAGGAGGAGGACGGAGAGGACACGGAGGGAGACAGGCCCAAGAAAAGGGGGCCCAAGAAGCGCAAGATGACCCAGGCCCGCGTCGAGCGCTCCAAGATGCGACGGGTAAAGGCCAACGCGCGGGAGCGGACCCGCATGCACGACCTAAACTCTGCGCTGGACAATCTGCGGAAAGTCGTGCCCTGCTACTCCAAGACGCAAAAACTGTCCAAAATTGAGACGCTGCGTTTGGCTAAAAATTACATCTGGGCTCTGTCTGAGATCCTGCGCTCTGGGAAAAGGCCAGACCTCGTGTCTTACGTCCAGACACTGTGCAAGGGACTGTCCCAGCCAACCACCAACCTGGTGGCAGGATGCCTGCAGCTCAACTCCCGCAACTTCCTGACGGAGCAGCAGTGTCAGGACGGGGGCAGGTACGGTTCCGGCTCCTTCTCCATGCACTCCTACCCGTACCAGTGTGCGCGTCTGTCCAGCCCGCACTGCCAACCGGGCTCGAACTCGCACCCACTGAGGACGCAAGGCTATTGCTCGGCTTACGATTCTCTTTACGGTGGGGGCGCGTCCCCAGAGTACAACAGCCCCGAGTACGAGGGGCCCATCAGCCCCCCTCTCTGCATTAACGGCAACTTTTCCCTCAAACACCAGGGCTCCGCATCCCCGGACAACGAGAAGGGTTACCACTACTCTATGCATTACTCCGGCCTGCCCGGCTCCAGAGCCTCGGGGACGCACAACCTGGTGTTTGGGTCCTCGGGGGCTCGGAGCGGCATTCACAATGAAAACGTTCTGCCTTACCACGACATGCACTTACACCACGACCGTGGGCCGGTGTATGATGAACTGAACGCGTTTTTTCATAATTAATAACAAAAAAATAAAAAATAAAAAAAAGACAGACAGACATTTTGTGCGTCATATTGCAATCAAAAATCCACCCGCGCCCCACAGTTTGGATCAGCCGTGACTCTGATGTTCCGGACAACTGTTTAACCCACTGTCAACTGAGATTTTACTTGAATTTACGCAGCATTCAAAGAAATGGTTTGCGGTAGTCAAGAATGTAGTGGAAGGAAATGATGGTTTGCGCCAAAATGGATCCATCAAACTAAAAAAAAATAATCAATTGATCAAATTGATAACATTCAAGTGTTAAATGTATTTGTTTGAGTAATTGACTTGATGTCATTTATTCACTATCTACGTCACTGACGTCACTGACTGAAGCTTCACGACCAGCTGACGTTGGCGGTTGTTCGTCTAAATCAACCAATAAGCTGAAGCAGCTCACACCGTTCTCACCTTTACACGCGGGATTTGGAGGTGGATGTTCGTGTGATCATTTTTCTCTCATTAATAACATGTGAGGAGACGACAGTGTGTTAAGTAGGGTGCTCCTTGAAAAAAAAAAAAGTTTGTTGTCCTTCAACTCAAATCAGTCCAGTTGTTTTACATCTATGCAAAAACCCAACACGACCCACTCTCACACACACACACACACACACACACACAGATTTATACATACATTCTTGCACAAAATCAGCATAGAACAGCTCTGACAATTGCTGACTTTTTAGTTTTTAATTCATTCCTGATTTATTTACTGGTCTGAATTGTTTTGTCCTAATTCGATTCATACATTTCTTTTCCCCCTGCTCCAATGGTAGTTGACTTTTGCACTGTAATTTTCTATTTAAACTGTATTTATTTATTATTTATTTATTTATTTAAATTTGACAACTGCTGTTAAATTATTATTATTATTATTATTATTATTATTATTATTATTATTATTGTAAGTTTTTACTGTGTTGCTTTTTGTAATTATTGTCAGTCCCAACAAAAACGAAGGATCCTATATGTTTCCCGTCTTCTTTTTCTTTTCATAAAATTATATTTAAAAAAACTTCGTCCTTCAACTTTGTAATCAATCAACTGTGTGGTAAAAAAAATAATTAAAATGACAATAAATAAGACTGTGACACTTGATTCTTTGTTCCTTTTTTCTACAAATACAGTATATAAGCTGAAAAAAAAGTTCAGATCCATTGTTTATTGTTTTCTGCCCCATTTGCAAAAAAACTTTGAGGCAACATTTGCTCCCTCCTGTCGTGTTGTGTGGGGCTGAACGGGCCTGATGCCACAACCTGCAGGAGTTCCTCACATGAGCCTCAGGGCCTTCGTCGTATGAACTGGGACAAATGAGAGAGGGCAGTGAGTTGAGGCTTCGTAATAATAGACCAAAACGATGCCAGGGCATTTTTTAATGCTTGGCAAGCACTTTGGATTTAAAAAGAAAAAAGAAAAGCCTTATAAAAATGCATGGATTGAAATTTAAATGACAGGAATAAACATTTTTCAAAGTGTGAGAGGTCAAGTACAGAAATACAATCTAGACAATAAATGAGTTCCAACCTCACTATCACTTCACCTGACCTCAGAATAAAAGTCGATTTTTATATATTTAATGCTAAAAAATACCCATTCTGAAGGAGAATTCAGTTTCAGCACCAAGGAGAGCTCCCACACACCGTCCTTTGGACCTTCGTCCCAACATGTGGTCGATACGACAACAGCTAAGATTTAGTGAAGTGAGATCTATACAGCTATTGACCGTTATTATCATTAATAACTGCATGGATATTAGTTTACTGTTATACAAAAAATAAATAAATTAGGTTTGACTATATCACCAGCATGTGCAGGTTAGGTTTTGGAAAACAGGGAAACACCAAAAAAAAAACAATTAGAAAGCTAAGGTAAAAAAGAGTTTATAGAGTTTGTCAAAAAATAATAAAAGCTCAAACACCTACTTAATTAAAGTATTATTAAATATTCTTTAAATTATTGTAGAACATCGTACACATACCCTGAATATACTTAGAAAATGTATGCGTTCGATACAAACTGTACCCAACAGGTCGTCAAACCAAGTTAACTGCTCATCAAAGCACAAACATGGAGCCCCAAATTAAACAGTATTTTTTAGACAGTTTGTGTGTGTGTGTGTGTGTGTGACCAGCCTGCAGTCCAGATTGAATGAACAGCGGACAAGGAACGTTCAGCAGCTTTTATACAAAAATAAAAATAAAAATTCCACGTGCTAAAATGGGACAATTCCTTTTCTAAATTCAAAAGTCGTGACCTGACTCTGGGTAAAGAAAATGTTGGTTGTGTTATGGATCTCTCACAAAATCCAGTGGGTCAGAGGGAAGACTCGTGATAAAGTGCATTATCACCAGTTTAGTTTTGCCCCTTTAGTTAAAACGATTTAAGCATCAGGATGAACTAAAGACACGAGTCATTGATTTTACTATCATTTTGTTTTGATGTTGTGATTCTAACATGTTCAGTATCTTCTCATTTCTATCTTATCACTGGTTTAATTTTACAGGGTGTTTTAAAACAAACAATTAACAAGAAATAATCACACACAGAAAAGTGCTCTCTCTCTCTCCCTCTCTCTCTCTCTCACACACACACACACACACATGCAGAGGACAGCCGTTGCCACCCCGACTGGGTTTGGAGCGATGCCCTGGGACCCATATGTTCCCAAAAAATGTCCCGGTTGTTCGCCCCCGTCTGTGGACACACACACACACACACACACACACACACACACACACACACACACCAATGCCTTGGTTGGTAATATTGGTAAAAATGACCACTGTTGTATAAAGTACCGACAACATACTATTATATTTATGTATTTGTTTTTTAAATATATTTTCCAGAGGAATGCGATATTTTAATAGTTATAAAACGGCAGGAGCAACGATGACGAAATGGAAATTTACCAAAAAAGATTCAGGAATAAAAACAATAAAACAATTAAAACAAAACGTGAATAAAAAAGATTATTTTTAAATAATCACAAATATTTTTCTATTTTTATTTTTATTTTTTGTTCAATGTGAAATAGTAAAGTAATTGAAAAAGTTAATTTTTTGTTCAACAAATCAAGTACATTTAATGTTTTATGTATTCATAGATTATTTTTTAAATATAGTAATTAACACTTTTCATTCCAATTTGACTGGACCGTTACAGTCGAAACGTGACGTGTATTTAATAACTGATTAATTTAAACGAAATATTATCCCCGTATCTGTGTTTTGGTGTCAATAAATAAACTTGATAAATAAATAGAAAAATTAAAAAACTAAAAACTATTTTCAAACAATACGATACCTTGAAAATTAATCTTGAGCAATTTAAGAAAAGATATTTAGTTTTACAATGTAAAGTTTGTTTTTTACTAGTGAGTCCATTTTATTTATAGTAACTGAGTTATAATGAAAAAGTACATTTATCTATAGTAGAGTACAAAGTGAAAATATCAAGGATTGAATGCAGTTTTTTTTTCTCCCCACTTTCATGTTCATTAAATGTGGTATAACTGGTGGTCCAGTTCCTGGTACTGTTTAAATCCTTTTGGCAGATAAACAGGCCGTCCTCTGTCTGTAAGTACCTGCAGGGAAATCAACCTGCGCTCCCGCGGTGTTGGCTCAGGTTGTAGGTTTAAAAAGCACCGAGGAAACCCCGAGGCCCTGACTGCTGTGTCTGTGCTGGTGTGTATTTTAGGCCCCAGTCTGTCTTCTTTTTTGGCCTCATCAGCAGAGATGGAGGGGTGGGGGGGGTTGCCTACATTTTTTGGAAGAGCCGCCCCCAAAGCTAAGCCCGGCAGTCAGCAGTGGAAACGGACATCTATCAAAAAAAAAAAAACTCCCCGACCCTCACACTAACACCAGCACCTCCTCCTCCTCATCATCTTCATCACTCTCTCCCTCCACAGTCCGCGGAGAGTGAGTGAGGGAGGTTGGCAGCCTGGTGGAGTCGAGCCGTGCCAAGTCCCTTAATGTTCCCCAGCAGCAGCAGCAGCACCGGCAGCCGCGCCGGCCGCAGGCGCAGCCAGCGGCAGCAGCACCGGCAGCTCCGGAGAGGAGAAGCCCGGCCCGCCCGCCCGTGTGCCAGTTCACCGGGCCAAAGTGGCGCTGCTGGGAGGAGTCCATGTTTCTTTCCTAATTTTTGCAGCATCTGTTTCTTATCCAGGACGTTTAAAATCCAGAGCGCTTTTCCCTCAATATAACCCTTCAACACACACACACACACACACGCACACACACACAAATATATAAACGCAATATCAGCGGTTCACTTCCTAAAAAAAAGTTTCAAAAATATATATATTATGTTTATTTAAACTTGAAATAAAACATGAAAGAATTTGTTTTGTTTTTTTCGTGACAAAAATAAAAATAAATAAAAACTCTAGAAGCTCTGGAATGATTTGAATAATAATAATAAAAAACTAAAAAAACAAATTGACCACAGCTTAGCACTTTGCCAACCAACACTTAGAGCTGGGTCAGGATTTTTCTCCCGTGTTAAAGTCAAGGGTCAAATCTGTTGCTGAATGTGCATGACCTTGAAAAGCTCCCATGCTACAGCGACAGAGTGACCGTCAAAGCCCTGGACTAGCTGTGTAGCTAACTGGTGTGGCTAGTTTGTGTTTTAGCTTGTTTTCAAAATATAATAAAATAAAGATAACGTGGGAAACTACCAGCCAGACACGAAAATGATTCTCTCGACTGAAATGCAAATGCCATCTGTCAGGTTCAGGGTTCAGGGTGAGGGGCATTTGGATTTTTATTTCAGGAACTCCGTGGATCTCAGTGTCTGCCTCATCAACACACAACAGCGGCAGAATTCTGTATGAATATGATGCATAGGCTTCACTGGCCTGCCTGCAGTCCACCTCTGCAACAAATGAATATAAAGTGTAGATCAGAGAAGAAGTGTCTCTGTCCCAACAGAGTCATTTTTGGTTCATTTTGACAAAAAAAAAGAAGCTCTAGAATGATTTGAATCAAGGTTTAACTGCACCGATATATATTCTAAATGTCGGTTGTGGTCGTGACGTTTGTATATAAAATGTAAATTCCAACAATTTTAATCATGACCTGTTTCTGTCTGGTGTAAACCTTTGCTGCTGTGAATAAAAGTCCAATTCTCTCAGCAGTTCTTTGCCAGTGCTCCTTAGAAATTTAAAAAAAAAAAAAAAACTTCCACTGACTCTCTGTGCTCCACTCAGGATGAAAAGTGAGTGAATGAATCTCGCTGTTTAAATTATCATGTTCATGCCCACTCTTTTTCTCACTCAACTTGGTGGAGAGAGAAAAAAAAATCAAAAGTGTTTGTCCGACATAACAGTCAATAGTGCGATTATCAAAATGTCACAAGTACCGCGGTGTGAATTCCAATTAACGTCTAGCTAAGATAAAAACCTAGTGTGTTTGGAAAAAAAAAAAAAATACAGCGAGAGATGATATGGAGTATGAGAATATTAAATATGTTAGGATTAAAAAGTGGACCTGAAGATCATCTGTTCAGGAGGCGGTGAGTCCTAGTAATGTACAGTATGTGATTAAAAAAAACTAAAAATTCATATCAGCATTTTGAATAATAAATTAATATATTTAATGACAATTTTAAAAACTTCAAGCAAAATAAAATCTTTTTTTTTCAAGGGAGCAAGTAACCGTGGCTCAACCTCTGGTTCACCACTCTGTGTCAGGCTCCGTTCTCTGTTCTTTTCAGTTCTGTTATCTCTGGAATATTTTTATCTCCTCTAATAATCCCCCTGAGGAAAATGACAAGAATTCATCTGTGAAAAACCCCAGTGATTAACACCCGACACACAGGAGAAGTGGGTTGGCCCAGAGGGGGTGGGTGGAGGGGGGTTTCTCGGCACACTGCAGACTAGCCAGGGCTGGGATTTGAACCAGCAATCATCCACTTACAGGCCTGTTCCTTTAACATCTAGGCCAGGGCTGCCCAGAGGTGTTTTACTAACCCCTTTTATTTACATGTATTTTTTTTGCTTTACTTGACTGAAGGCAGCGGAGTTAGCTACTGAGTTAGCTACTGAGTTAGCTACTCATCAGAACAACAATGATCAAAATAGACAAATGTTTCACAAACACAGCATACCAGCAAACAAAACATATGCGTATGTGTAACGAAATCTAATGATCTTCTAGTGTTAATTTAGGTCTAAAACCTGGTCCTGTTTAGTTGAACATGATGCTGATATAATGGCAGGAATTGAAGAAAGCAACAGGAAGAATGTTTTTTTAAAGTAATAGTTTCAGACCAATTGAGTGGAATTGGATTTATTTTCAAGAGAGAAAAAAAAAGCTACAGGCTGCACTTCACTGTGGGCACAGGCAGGTTTGGAATTTGAACCGGCAATCCCAAGGCCCAGGCTGCTTCAACGGGCTCAAAGCCTCACACCTAAACCCCAACGTCGCCCGCTGGAGCTCACCGAACATAAGTATTGGTGCTCCATGCAAACCCCGCTCCGTCTTTGCGAACACAGCGGTTAGCATGTGTTCCACATGTGCAACCAGGAAGAGTCCGACTTTTTGCCCAAGCGTCGTTGCCAGACGTTGTGCCAATGGCACCGGAGCAGGCGGCCTGGCACTGGCACCCCAGTCAGAGGAAATCTACCAACATCTGTTTGGTATCACACAGCGCCGCGCAGGCAGCGGAGCAGAAGACAAGAACGGAGCCGGAGCGAAAGTGTGTTCTACTGCTGGAGGTCCTGCCAAGGGAGAAACAGGGGGCTCCACCAGGAGGAGGAGGAGGAGGAGGAGGAAGTGAAGAGGGAAAAGGGGGGCAGGAGGTTAAGGGGGTAAAAAGGGGGCACCAGGGTGGAGGAAAGACAGAGATGAAGACCTGGTGGAGTGTGGAGGTGGGTCTAACCCACTGGCAGGCAGCCAGATCTTCTTTGGGTGGAGCCAGATGTTGATGTGTGCAGAGATGGGGGGGGGGGGGGGGGGGGCTCTTCCTCTTTCTTGAC
>NC_024323.1:9644791-9652559 GCF_000523025.1 Cynoglossus semilaevis | reverse complement strand
GGGGTTAGGGTCGAGGGGGTGCATTGCTGGTCTGCACAGATGGCACATGTGCGTGCATGTGTGCGTGCACGTGTGTTATGATAGGGTTGGATGATGCCCTGGTCACATGGGCAGCAGTAATTGGCCTCCATATTGACCAGTTTGCAGTGCTGGGGGGCGGGCAGTCTCCCAGCTGGACCTGTCAGATGGCATCGCGTCCACCTCACTGATCACCCCTCGGACGACCTCCACCGTCACGTCCAGCCCACTTCCCCTTTCATCTTTACATCTTATCTCCTCCATGCCTTCATCTCCTCTTCATTCCGTCACCTTAAATCCCCCCCGACCCCGCCCTCCCCGCCGGCCTCCTCTGTCCATCATTCTCCAAACTGAACTCCAAACTCCAGCCGACAACTTCTGCACTTCCCAGAGTCAGAGCAGAAGTTCAGTTTCTCTGTTTTGGGAACCGGCGTAGGCTAATTAAATGGAAATTTACATATTCTTTCCCTGGATGAATACATTCAGTCTTGAACTCTGATTTGGAAAAGATGCTCCAAAAGTCCCAGTGGAACCGGAGTTACGTGTTTTTATCCTTGCAGTTGGGTTTTCAAACCTTCTGACATGAGTGGAATGACACTCATTTTTCCGGACGAAAAACAACGCTGAACGTTTTTTGAAAATGAAGTTTGAAAAATTAGGAAAAAACAAAAGGGTGAATCCACTTCAACTGGATCATTTGTTCATATTTGCTAACCGCTAGTTATTTCTATGCTAACCTTTGATCTACCTTTGCAAAAATCATAGCTACTAATGGGTGTAAGTATTTTAGCTAATTTTGTTGCTAATTTTATGCAAACAAAAATATTGACTCCATCTTAATTTTTGTTAATTACAGCTAAACCTCCGCTGGTTTGTGTACGGTGGTAAGACACTTTTTGGCTAACTGTTAGATTAAATATACATTTAGCTAACTTTTAGCTATCCCCTAAATTGTGCATGGTATGTTTCCGATTTATTCGACTGAAAATGTAAATGTGAAAATATGAATTTCCCCCGCGTACCACTACAGAGCGCTTCTGTACCACCGGTGGTACGCATACCACAGTTTGAGAACCACTGCTATAGAATAAGGCTTTAAACACGATCTTGACCTAAAAGTGTTACTTTGTAAACCAGGCCTGGGTGTATCTGGGTCTTCTGACTCGTATCGTGGCACGGCGCCCCCAACCAGAGCAGTAATGGTGTGTGTTTTGTTGTGAGATGCCCGACTGTGAGAAGTTAGCGCTATAAAAAGGATTTCATCCCAGACTTGGCAGGGGAGGGTCTCTGGGTAAGTGGAGAACAATCGTTTCTCCTTCTCTGCTGTCAGCCAGCAAACACAGAGCGCTGGCAAACACTCAGTGGGAATAGAGCGGGAGCAACGAGGAAGAGAGGGCAACGGGAGGGAGAGAGGGAGGGAGAGAGGTGGACAGACATCCATGACACTCTCACTCTCACTCTCACACTCACACTCGCTCGTTCCATCCCTCACACGGTACCAAAAAAATGGGTTCTGGTGATGCCAGTGAGGATTTGGACTCAAATGACAGACTGGCTGGAGAGACCTCATGAAAACACTGTGTAGCTGACCGCGGCGTTACTCTGCTGTCGGACCGACAGAGAGTTAGAGACTGGCAGAGTAGGACAACGACTGTCTAAACAAAAGAATAAAAGCTCAGCTTTCTGAGGTTGGAAAAGTCAAGACAAAGTAAAGTCTCCAAAGGTCAGACTTCATACTAAGTTATTGACAAGTTGTTCGATTCACCTCAGATAAAACATAAATACAAAAATAGAATAGAATAGAATAGAATAGTGCGACAAAATTAGCATAGCAGCTAGTTAGCAGCTAATTAGCAGCTAAATCAGGAAAACCAGAGGTTAGATTAGCACAGATGTCAATACATTTGCAGCACAGTAAACCCTGGGCAAGAATTCAAGGTTGAAAGTAACAACGATGAAGAGTCTGTTATGGGATTTTTCCGCCAGCAAAAATCCAGACAAATTACATTTATCATATTTATCGAACTAACACCAAGTATTGTCATATCTTATAATGAATCAAGAAAATCTAATAACACAGAGAGGTACAGTGGTGACATCATCACTCGAGCCTACTCGATGTCCTCGCATTCGGTCGTGCATCACAACCAGTGGGGCCCGCCCCACACTTTGAGAAGCACTACGTTAGCGTACATTATGTGGGATTGGTTTTAAACCTAAAATGAATAAATATACAGTATACACATATATACTGTATAGTTCAAAATACATGACCATTCTTTTTTAAAATCAGGACAATAAATTACTTTAGGAAAAGCGACGTTTTATAAAGTTGCCTTGAGCGGCCGGCCTGCGGTCCAGGTCTGTCTCTGTCTCTCGGCGTCTTAACGTCTTCTAAACACCAAGATGACGTCCTTCCACCAGCAAAATTTGAATGCATTATTTTTTTTTACATAAAATATAAAACACTAATATTTTAGACTAGATCAGATCAGTGTTTTTATCTAGCCAGGACTTTGGCTCTCTGTGTATCAGCTACACTCAGTACTGGAGTTTAAACCGTGTGTGCACGCATGCATGTGCTTCTTTATGCGTGAGCAAGAACAAGGAGGAGGGTGTGTGTGTGTGTGTGTGTGTGTGTGTGTGTAGAAAGGGCTGTGTCGAGGAGTCTGTGTGCACGTTTAAATTCTGTGACATCTGTTCATTACAACTAGAGTGTGTTTATTTTTATACAGCCAGCCACTAGCAGAGCAGAGCAGAGCAGAGCAGAGCAGAGCAGAGCCTCGACTGGCACCGCTGCCTACTGCAGCAGCCACGGAGGAGAGGATGAAATATTAAGCAGCAGACAGAAAAGACGAGGGCGAGCGGCGAGGACAAAGAGGAAAAGAAGCAAAAATGATCAGATTATATGTGACAAAACGGTGAACGCACTCACACACAGGTTGTCAACCCTCATGAAGCAAATCTACAGATGTGGAAAATTGTATTTTTTTAAAAAAGCTCAGGAGAGAAGAACAGGAAACATTTGGATGTTTCACCTCTTAAATCCAAACATCGGATCGAGTTGAAACTTATGATTAAATTCTGTGGAAGATATTTCACACACAAAATCAGAGCTGCAGTTAAGAATGACCAGTGGAAGCCCCACCTGTGACTCCATTTGAAAACGTGGTAGAAAAAGGCGTAGGAACATTTATACAAAATGTCCTCTAAGAGCAGGCACATTCTTCAAATCGTCACAGTCTGCAAATGGATGTCGAACCAGCAACCATACAACTACACGCCCTTAACATTCAGACCACCGGCTGCTCTGAGTACTGGACTAGGAAGTACTACCTCGACTGTAAATTCCTTGTCTCCACAAACACATACTGGGTGTGAGATGGTGTCTTAGATTTGAGCTGCTTCGAGAAACAAATACATTTTCCCAGACCGTGTGCAAATAATGTGTCTGGATATACTGGATACATACTGTACTACACTGTACTGTATGTGTGTTAGACAAAAGGATGGATGGTGGAATTATGGGATACTGTCTGGATGTCCGACCACTTAAATAAAATGAAATAAAAAATCACATTGTTGTCAATTAATGTTATTTTGGATTGGACGGTTTGGACCGCCAGTTGATGATGAGTGACCCCTGGTGGTGATCTGTTGGTCTGTGCGTATGCCTGCATCTTCTTCACACAGTTCAAAAAGTTTATCCCAAATCAACTCATGGTTATGTTAACCTAAAGTAGCTCCATAACCCACTCTAGGTGGCGATCAGTCGACCAAAGGCAAAAGTAAATGAACGATGGCAACATAACCAAAGCAGACCTTTGCACCAACCCCCCCCTCGTCCTCCCCTCCCTTCCCCTCAGCTGCCTGCGGACCCACTCTCGTCCTCCCCTGGGACGGCCTGCTCTGGAATTCCGCTCATGGGGAAGAATCTCGCTGCAGGCGCTCAATATGTCACATGTGTCTCTGGGCCGGAGAGCGACGGAGAAAGAGAGAGGTGTGGCAGGTATGGTGTAGTGGTTTATAAGGCACTGACAGGTTGTCTGCGTCTATTGTGCATGTGTGTGTGTGTGTGTGTGTGACTGACAGATTCTCAGATTAAAGGTTTAAAGGCTTCAGATTAACAGGCTCAGGACACAGCAGTCAGCACTGAACAAGAGGGAATTCAAATGGCATTAATGTCTCCCCTGCACCAGCACATTAGCCATTCATTACCATGTGGTCGTACATTCAGTACCAGGCCACCCCCTCGCCCCCACCACCCCCACCCCCCACACACACACACGCCCGCATTTATGACAGTGGTAACATGATGGGCTGCTTTGTTTATTCATAGTCCATTAGCTGGAACAATATTATACAAATGTCACTTATCAGACAGTTTGTTCGATTATTTCCGGAAAATGTCAAAGTCTGAAAAGGAACACACTGTTTAATAATTAGCACGGGCGCACAGTAAAATACGGTGGGAAAACTATTTTGATTTGATCTCAGCTGAGCTTTGGTAACATAACGCAAACGGCGGCTCTGTGTTTGGCTGCTAGTCGCCTTTTAGACCTTAACAAACAGCAAGATTAGACGGAAATGGAAAAATAATTATCTAATTTTCCACAACATGACTCAAAGGCTAATAACCAAAATTCTTGAAATATTGAGTATTCTCTTAATTTAAAAGATATTAAAAAGTTAACTAAAAGCGAGCTAAAAGCTATGATAAATGTTAGCCAAACCCTGACAAAAAATATTTAGTGTAAAACATTGGCCAAAATATAAATAAACTGGCTAAATAGGCTAAATAAGCCCAAAGATAGTTGATGAGTTCCAGTTAAAATAGTAGCTCAGTCTTTCTAGGAAACGCCAAAAAGCAAACATAGCTCACCGCTAAATGAGAGCTAATCCAGAAACACCACAAAATCAGACAAAAATAAAAAAAATAAAAACGAATGGAGCTTGTCAAGACTGACACAACAAAAATGGCCGTGTTATCACCTAGAAGTTAACCAATTCATACTTTTGTCTCGCTAAGACATATTTTTCACTTACTGCGTAAAACTTCATGGATCCTTAATTAGATTTCCCCCAGGGACAAATTATGGCAAACACATCAAGCCAAGGGCCAAAATGTGCAGAGATAAGCACTTGCACAAGCTAAAGCAAACACTGAAAAATAAACATACACACACACACACACACACACACACACCAACAAGTCTGTTTGATATGTAAATCTGCAGAGTATTTTCCTTAAGCCAGGTTCCACTTTACTGTACGGTGTGCAGAGATTTAGCGACATCTAATGCTGTCGTTACACATGGGTGTGGTTAAATATTCCTCAGCTTATCATAAATAGGACGGCGATAACATTTTCATTCTTTTTTTTGGATGAATTTTGAATCCTGCTATTATTAATATTATGATGGTATTATTTATTTTTAGTATTTGTAGTATAAATCATTAGTCATTTTTAGTTCATAATCCTATTTTAGAAATAACTCAAAGTTCAGGGGTTCAAGCGTTTATCAAGATTCAAAAGGCTAAAAATAGTCTAAATGGAGGTGAAGCTGAGAGACAAGAGGACAGTAGGAGGACACCAAACCAGACAGATGGTCCAAGAATGTAAACAAAAATAGAAGTAGTAGAAAAAATAAAGAGACAAATGAGTTTTCGAAACACAGAACAGGCAACGTTGGATAGAAATATATGATCAGGACAAGCTGTTGAATGTGTTAATGTGTTAAACACATAAAAAATAAAAATTTGGATTTTTTTTTTTTTCAAACTTTGTCTCTGTGTGAACCGTTAACTTTTTCATGCTAATTAAGAAAACGTCATCGGCACCACGGAGAGACGACAGTCTGACTGACGCTCTGATTTCTGTCTCTGTTCCCCTGCTTCCTCCGAGGCGTCATCCCTCCCTTCATCCAGCCCTCCACCACACAGCTGCTCTGAGGAGAGAGGAGCTCCACGGGGCTCTGGGCAGCCGCGGCTCTCTGTGCTTGGGTGTGAATTAGCCGGCTTTAGCGCTCGCCTTGCCTGGTAATCCCTTAATCTGACGAAGCTGAGGAGGAAAGCTCTGGAGGAGAGACGGCGTGTCAATCCTTGTCTTCACGTCTCTCCTGGCACTCAGTGAAAAGCTGGAGCGAGTTTACGACCAAGAATTGTGCCTGGCAGTTCATCCACGGTTGGAATATATATTTTTAATGAGGTTGGAGTCGGTGCGGCTGTATACACACACTTCAGTATCAGTAGTATTGTTGACGCAATATTCCTTTGTCTAACAGTCGGATATGTGACCTCTGACCTCAGAGTGTGTCCAAACAGAAGTCAAACAAGTGAGCAATGAGTCATGAGGGTTGACACCCAAAAGACAGAAATCAGGCAGAGGAACAAACCGAAGGCAGGTCTCCCCAAACCCCTGGTTCGGGGACCTGTGCCGGTCCGTAGGTCATTCGGTACTGGGCCGCAATGGGACACTAAAAAAATGTACTTCTACTTTACTGCATTCAAAAAGGATCCAGTCATATCCCTTTACTTTTTTCATTCAACAATAATCGGTCAGTGTTTCAAAACAACAGGTCATTCAGACTCTAAAAGTCTAAAAGATGTTTTGTTTTTCATTCAGACTCTAAAAGTCTAAAAGATGGTTGTTGTTTTTTTTAAAGGTCCGTCCGTTCAACGACGGTGCGGTGTTATGAGTCCGCAGTAACGGCTGATACCGACTGACCGGTCGTTGGTACAAAGGTTAGGGACTGCTGCTCAAGATGAATGTTTTTCAACTTTGGGATTGGGGGCCCATGTGGGGTCGCCTGGAATTCAAACGGGGTCACCTGAAATATCTAATATCTAATTGATTTAAAAAAAGACAGATAAATATATTTTGTCAACTAATTATTATGCTTTTTTAAATTATGACTGGAGTCATCAACCAATCAAAGTGATGCGTTACAACAACATTCACCCCGTCGGTGGGACCGCGGCTGCTAAAGTTGGCCGGACGACGAGACACGGGACTATGATCTCCCAGCAGTGTTCCATCACAAACACCAAGCCATTCATCTTAAGTTTCCCTGCACTTTGGAGACCAGCACCAGAACAAACCACATCCATCTCAGTTCACGCACGGTAAACAAGAGGATGGGAGGAGGAGGGGCGGGGGACGGGGGGGGGCAGATAGGGTGTGTTAGATGGAGGAGGAGAAAGAAAGATGAAGAGCGGGGAAGAGAGAGAGAGAGAGAGAGAGAGAGAGGGGCCAGGGTTTTGGGCGCGTGCTCTCCAGCAGGCAGAGGACAATGCAGAGCTGGCAGAGTCGCTGCCTGGTGCCACGGGGAATAGAGTGCCACATGGTGCCCCTTATGAGCAGGGCCAGTCTGGAAGGGGGGGGGCGTGAGGGGCCACACCGCGTGCACGTGCATGTATATGTGTGTACCCGCACGATGACCAGCCGTAAATAAGTAAACGTGAAGGACGAAAAAAAGAGATTGTATTTGTGAGTTTTAGAAAAGAAAAATCGTGTGTGAGTGTGTGAGTGTGTGAGTGTGCGTTCATATCAGAGAGGTAGAGCGGTGTGTGTGTTTGTTTGTTGTTGTGTGAGTGTGTGCATGACTGGGTGGGGTTGCTGGGGTGAGTCCCAGTTCCCTTTTGCATCTTAAATTCCTCAACATCTGTTCAACCCTTCTCTGGTGCAGCAGCAGCAGCAGCAGCAGCAGCAGCAGCAGCAGCAGCGGCGGCGGCAGCAGCAGGCGCAGCA
>NC_024323.1:9636437-9644729 GCF_000523025.1 Cynoglossus semilaevis | reverse complement strand
TTGTGCGGCTGCATGTGTGTGTGTGTGCATGCTCTGCTGAAGTTGCTGGCTGTTCCCTGCACCTCAATCAGACAGAGACTCATTTCCAGCATCATTCTCAGGTGATGTGAAGTGAATACAAACTCATCTCCTCCGTTCCCGGGACCGACCGTGACCCAAATTGCATCTCGGGTTCATCAACTCTGATCTAATCCATACGTGCATGTTAGAGGTCGCGCGGAGAGACGGCGCTGCAGCGTTAAAGGGGGAACGAAGCGAGGCCCCGCGCACGGCGGTATGAATCAACTAGGTCAAAGTGAAGGGCCCAGGAGTGCGTCCTCACACGTGTGAGTAAAGAACGCCCAAGTGCATTCATCACAAGACGTTGAAAGAAGTCAGAGCGAAACAGAAGTAGGTTAGTACGATCACGCCACGTGCACCTATGAATGGGGAGTGGAAATGATTTTCTAAATGAATTATTGAAAGTCTCCGGTGCCATCTCAGCAGTCGGAGGGATGGCAGTCTGTAAGCCCACACATGAGGCGTTCAAATGCCTGTACACAACAGGGAAGCACAGTCTACAGATTCTAGTATTGTACATAAATGTGACCTGTGTAAATGTAAACATCTTATTAAATAAAGGCAGCAATAAGTACATGACCTCCTGACCCCTCATTAAAGTATTTTTTTTTATTTTTATACAATTTTGTTACTATTGATTTTTAACCTCTAGTTAGAGTAATGCTTGGACGCTCGTCGTAGCTATTAGTTAGTTTCAGGCTCAGTGTGTTTCTTTCAACTCTCAAATCTTTCAATCCAACATTTCATTAACTCACAGTCATTTATATGCATATTTTACTTTAGTTAAAGCCACATTTGCTATTATTTTTGCTAACTTTTACCTATTTCTAAGCTAACCTCTAGCTGCATAACTATAAAATTAGCTTTTGGTGTTGCAGTGTTTTTTACCTAGCATGTTTTTAGAGAGCTACAGTATACTGTTTAAACACTGAATGACAATAATATGCTGTCATTCATTTGTATCATCTAGCGATGTCCGATATTAACTGTTTGACGATATCCAAAATGCCAATATTATCCAAACACTTAATTTCTGATTCCGATATCAACCAATACCGATATAGGCCTGTTAACATTTATTCATTTATTTATTTATCTGTACGAACCACTGTATGAGATTAATTAAATGAGCTGCAATGCTGCCATCTAGTGACTTTCACTTTAATGTACAGGCGTTTATCCCCAAAACAATTTTTAGGGCACACATCATTCGGCGAAACCCAAGCATTGCGTTATCGGGTTTTCATTATCCGAGGAAAAAACGATAATGATTCTTACAGATATTACATAAATATGCTAACATCGGGCCGATAATATCGGTAGTGGCGATATCATCGGACACCCCTAGTATTATCTCTTTACAGTTGTTGCCCCCGACAGACTCCATCCATCCCGCAGCCCTCACTAACCCGCTGCCGCTCTTACGCCACCTTGATGCCCGGCCTGCCAAACTTGTGTCACATCAGAGCAGACCCCGTGTCAGCTCCTCACGCTGCATATGCCAACCCGATGCCCTCCACATGCCAACCTCATGCTACATCCACGGCGATTCTTAGACAACAATATGCCAGAGGAGGACCTCTGCCTGGCCCCGGCGTGAAATCGCCTGCCCCACCCACCCCCCCAACCCGCGCGCCCAACGGTGGGCACCAGGAGACGCCGTATGAAAGTGGGAAAAGGTCACCAGCTATGGTGCGATGGATCGAGGATTCAAAGACAAATCTGTTGTTTTGCTTCTTCTTCAGTGGATGCAATTAGTGGTGAAATCCTGCCGCCGAGCTCTGCTTAGGCTCTAATCTGAGAGTCTGTGTCTTCAGTCTGTCTGTCTGCACCAGCCTGCTCCCTCACCACAGCCCCTCACCTCTGTCTCTCTCCCTCATGATGCCTGCTGGCACTCTGGGAGCAGGGCCCTTCTCTACATCTCTACCCCAACACCTCCTCCTCCTCCTCCTCCTTCTTACCATCCTCCTCCTCTGGATGCCAGCCGACAGCCCTCACAGTGTGGCACGCCATCTGCTGCCGCCCGCCCCGGCAACCCATCCCATCCCCTCCGCACCCGCCCTGCACCCCCCCACCCCTGCAGACAGCAACTACCCACAATCCCCCTCTGCCTCAACCACGCAGCGCACAGAACAGGAGGCTTTCGCACAGATCACTTCACCCCCCGATGCCCCCGCCAGAGAGGAGTACGCTGACGAAAGTGCACTTTTAGAGCTGTGCGTGTGTGTGTGCGCACATAGCGGGAGGGAGGGGGGGGGCTTGTAGGAAAAGTAGTCAAGCTTTTAGGTGTGTGCGTGTAAACACAAACAACACAGACAGTTACAGGATACACTGCATTTCAAAACACCCTCCAAATACTTCAGATATTGTCGTTTCTTTATGAATTTGTACTCACCCCTCTCACCCTCTCACCCTCTCACCCTCTCACCCTCTCACCCCTCTCACCCCCTCACTCACTCAGTGGCACAGTAGGGCTGCAGCTACCCCATTAATTATCAATTAGAGGTAGAGCATGCAGGAATTTTTATTTTAGAGTTGGTAAGCACAGAGCATGTGGCCGCTGCCCCTGCTGGGAGGAGCTATAAATGCAATTGAAATGACCTCGTCCATTGGCGTGGTTCAAGTGTGACCATTAAACGGATCTATCTGGGCTAAATATATCGAGGCTATAAGATGGAAAAAAAGACATAAGAGTGACACGGCGGTGATTTGAAAAGCTGGCTGTCTGTCTCAAAATTGTCTTCTGTGGGTTATAAAATATATATATATATATATAACATAGATCTTCTGAATTGACTTCTTCTTTGGTTTTAATAGCGGCTTGAAGATGGCTAAAGATTAGTCAGTGAAAAATGTCTGTATATTTGAACCAAAAATTATATATATGAAAAAAAAGTAAATAAGCTTAATGTTAACAATGGTATTAAGTGAGTCCATAGTGAAATTACTGAAACGTGCCTTGGAAATTGTCAGGATTAAGTCAAATAACTTAGAAAATAGTGACTGACATGTTCTGAATATCAACAGAAACATTACTATATGTCTGGGTCATAGCAATTTTTGTCGTTTTTGTGATTTAAAATCACAAAGATTGCTCTAAGGGTAAAGTTCTACCCTTTCTTAGTAGAAATTTCAGGGAATTTATAGTAAGAAATAGGATAACCCCCCCCCCCCCCCCCCCGCCCCAAAAAAACCCCAGATGGTTTACATCTGGTTTTGTATATGTAAAAATATAAAAATATAACATGTGTTATATAAAAATATAAAAATGTATATATGTTTTGTATGTGTATCTGGATACACCTCCAGATATGTATACATATATTTAACATATGCCTTTCACTGCATATATAGAAACAAAGAAGTCCAGTTTTTGTGACGCGGTGCTGATGGACCAGCTCACATGTTGACGTGAGTCCTAACGCAGAGATCCAGAGACACAGGCGGCTGATGTTTCGGGATCAGACGGTGTCTTTGTGACAGAGTTCTCTGATCACCATTTAGCTCCAAAAACAGGACGGGGGACATCAGACTGCTGCGGGAAGATGAGAGGAAGGGAGAGGAAGGGTGTGTGAGTGATCGGCGCTCCATCCATCTTGTGTGGGTATGGAGCCTCACGGCTGGCACTCTATCCATCAATGAGCGCAACATTAACTTTCTGGATCAGAACCAACATCCCCAGATCTCTGTCTCCATCTCTGTTCCCCTCCCCTTGCTCTGCTAAATACACACAAACACACTCACTTAGTATTCCGCCGCCATCCAGGAAAAGCCTCGACATCCACCTCTCTCTCTCTCTCTCTCTCTCTCTCTCACCCACACGCTCACCAACATCCTGTCATTATCCCAAGTACAGGACATTTTTTGATATCGGCTTATTTCTCACTCCTCTACTCCTCCACCATCATGACCTCCTCTGATATTTCCCCCTCGTCTCAGTTCACCTCCTCTTTTCTCCTCTCCGCGAGCCGCCTGATCTGCTCCTCTCTCTTTGTCTCTCTCCCAGTTGGTGTTAATAATTTAACTACCGAACTGCTGCAGAGCTGGCTCACGTCCAGGCCTCAGATTGGCACTGTCTGTCTATTTATGACACTCTGTGGCAGCGCACATGTGTGGGATGTGCAGTGCATGTGTGTGTGTGTGTGTGTGTGTGTGTGTGTGTGGGTGGGTGTGTGCCAATGGCAAATTAGCCTCCAAAGCCTCAAGACTGTTGCCCAAACTGAAGTTAGAAAGATGTAGCTCAATGATTCTTCAGAAAAAAAGGATTTTTTTCTAAATATAATTTCTTTATCGTATTTTTTTTATATCTGTGGTGCTTCAGTGGTGCAGTGACGGGAGTCCCTGCCTGACATACGGAAGGTTAATGGGTTTATTTCAACTACAGTTCCAGATTGCAAGTAGCAGCTAGCTAGCAGCAGAAATGTTCCTTTTATAAAAACCGGCCAATCACTATTATGGACTACGGCAGTCCTGTAAAGGTCACGGCTAAAGGTCAATCAGGTTTTTTGCTTTTTTTCTGAAGACATAGTTCGGAATATTTAAATATCCAGGTTTTTTCTTTCTTCCAAATGCAAATTATTTGGGCTAAAAAGACAAAAAATATCAATTACCTCAAAAACAAAAAGTTTAAATTATCATGAAAAAAAGAGCGGATAACAGTGACCAAGCATTATTGAGCAACATGTGTCGATTAAACAAAAACATAAGCAAAAATCTACGTGACCATTTGGTACTTTTAGCTTTTATTGTCAGTTAAGCTTTACAACCTTTCCAATAATGAAAATGGAAAAGCGTTGAGAGATAAAAGATGATCAGGAGTTTTCAAATTTTATGACCATTTTTATTTTGGAAACCTAAAATAATCTCAATTTGATTTTAATCTCCAAGAAGCTCAGAAGATCAAATTTAATTATCAGAATTTCGACCTTTTGTACTAAAAATAAACCTAGCATGAAGTCTAAACCCTGTCAACAAACCACCTCAGACTAACCAAATAACTCACCCTGAGGTCTATTTTAGTCTTCCATCATTGATGCTACGATGAGCTCAAAAACAGATTTATTCTCCAAAGCGAGTGTGTGTGACACGGTGTGAATCTTGATGCCACCTCCCACACCTCTCACCCTCCTACAACCCTGCCCACAAGAATGCTGCGGGGGAACGAAATTGGTGCTAGCAGCTCACGACGCTGTTTTGGGTTTTTTTTGGTTGTTTTTTTCTACTGCTAAGATCATCAATCATCAGGAGAATCAGCGCTCATCCTCATCCTCATCCTCATCCTCATCCTCATCCTCTCTGACATCACTTACATTTCTTTGGCGTCCTTGGAAGTGAATTTCCTGAGGCCATTTTTGTTTTGTTTTTCTGACTAGTAAAACCCAAAAGAATGAAAACTGTTGTCATCAATCATCTTTTAAAGTGTCTCAATAAATATTTCATCACGAAGCCTCAGCCTTCTATTGTCTGAGATTAGATGTTTTTTGTCCAATCATTACAAAATGTGCTAGTTCGTAGTTATTTAGGTTCATTTTCAACTGTTTGTGTTGGATTTTGTTACCTTTTCTGATCAATTCTAGCTTTTTTCTGATATTTTAGATATTATTTTTACACCTTTAACCAAGCTAGCTTAGCTTAGCCAAATCCTAGGCTTTCCTTTATGGATTCAGGTTAAATAGCTAAACTTTAGCTCTCTAAGCTATGTTTTAATTATATTTGCTCTTGATAAGGATATCACAAAGTTCACTCACTATTTTTTTTTTTTGGTAAATTTTTTGTAGACATTTTTAAGATTATCTTAGATTTAGGATTAGTTGTAAACTGTCTATCGTGTTTAAGTCTAGTTTATTTTTATATATGACTCTTACTATGATGATATAATTACATATATCGTTGTAAGATAACAGAAAAATTTCATGCGACCCATCTACGGGTCTCAACCCAGTCTTATTAGTTGTCTACCACCAATGCCACTGTCCAGGCCCCCAAAAAAGCTCTTGTTCTCCTGCGGAGCCTGTGTTGATCGAACGTCTCGATGTGGCGTTAAGGCCTCACGTGGGACTGATAGTAAACAGACATATGCGAGGCCGCCCACCGCTCCACCTTATCTAAATTTGATATCTCATAAGGGCCTTTCACACTTGCCGGAAAATATAAACACAGCACGCACGCACACGGAACCTGCACTGTCATAAAATTCAAAGATGGCGGGAGGTCACAGCGTGGCAGACGGTGTTTGTGTGTCTGTGCGCAAGCATGTGTGCAGGCTCGTACGGCAGCTCGCACAAATGTACGTACGTATGTAAGGGAGCGTGTGTGTCACTGGTGGAACACACACACACATATGTATATGTATATATATACACAGATCCACACACACCGGTGTTGACAGGTGGCTGTGGTAAAGAGGTGGTCCCTGAGCTGGGCTCTGCCTGTCTCTGGCTGAGAGAGAGAGAGAGAGAGAGAGAGAGAGAGAGGAATAAAAAGCTCCCAGCAGCTGTCGCCCTAATTCCTCTAACACGGTGCTTGTGCTCTGATTAGAAAACAGATCTGGCCTCTAATTTACTCCTGACACCGACTAATGCTCTATATCTCAATCGCTCCACCGCTGCACCACTGGCCTGCCGAGCCGGACAGGCGCCTTCGGTGACTCGGAGCCGTGCGGGTTCGAAACTGCACGCGTGGAATTCGCACAAAGCGCCGGTGTTCAGTTCAGTGAATCAAGATGTCTGTCTGTCTTCAGAGAGAGAGAGAGGAAGTCAGGTGACTGGTGATGTAACCAGGCACGGTCACGTGTGGACATCTGCCGTGCCACCGTGCTCTGTCGTGTTTTCTGTTTGTGGTCAGGGCAGAAGAAGAAGAAGAAGAAGAAGAAGAAGAAGAAGAAGAAGAAGAAGAAGAAGAAGAAGAAGAAGAAGAAGAAGTCCTTGTTCTGGTGTTTAGTTTCTGAAAAAAATAGCTTTTTCTTTTTATTACCTTTGTTCCTATGTCAAGCATGATCAGGGGTCAGGGGTCAGGGCCCAACTGAGGCAGTTGATTAAGTGGGAAAAAAATCTTTGAATTGACATCTTGTTTAATTTTATCAATTGCTGTAATTCCCTTTTTTCAGACTAGTCTTAAACAGATCAACATTAAAACTGTGAGTGAAAAATACATTGCGCAAAAGTAAAGTATCTCGAAGTTAAAGTAAACGTGAAGTGTGTCTGGTGTTAACGTCCAAGGAAGAGTAGGAGGAGAGGGAGGAGAAGGCCGGATGGATGTCTGGATGCTGTGACACGGTTGGCCCAGCAGGGGGCAGAGGTGCGATGTGGAGTGGGAGGTGATAGCTCAGTGTCACACTGCACACACAGGGTGACACCTCACAAGGCTGGCAGTAAGAGTTAGAGAGAGGACAAGACTCAAGAAAAAAAAGAAAAAAAGGTGAGAGATTCATCTTGAAACAGTGTGTGTGTGTGTGTGTGTGAGATTGCGTATTCATGTGTGTGTATCTATTTGTTTTTTGGTATCTAAGAACAATAAGATTCTGCTTAGTTGAGGATTTGTATTATTCCAAATAAGAATCAAAAACGACCAGGATTCAAACGGCAGCCCTTCCATCATAATCCTGTTCCTGTAACCGTTGTGCCACAGGCTGTCACATGGTGTCCACACTTGTCAAATTGTAGCTGCGGAGATTGTTTTTGGTTTTCTTTTACCATGCAAAAGTGCGTAGTTAAAGATTTGGTATGAGGTGGTTGGAGGTGTGCAGCCACCCAGAGTAGGGTGCTCTCTGCCGTATACAGCCTGTAAGAACCTGACGGCACTGACACCACATAGGTGTCTAAATATGTATGACCACAAAAAATAGTTCTGAAGCAAATGAATGCTATCGCATACAGAGCATTCCATCTGTGTTTATAGCGCCACCTTAAGGAAGAAATGGGGATGACATGTTCAGCACTTAAAAACACTAACCTAAATTTCCTGAATATTCCACCTTTAAGAAAGGGAAAACCAACACAAATACTTCACCAAAAGTTGCCATTTGATGGAATTTGGTTATTTCTGAATGTTTGTTATTTATGCTGCCTGCTGTGAGATTAAGGATAAACAAACAGACAAACCTTAGTGAATATTCTCTCTCAGCTCAGTTGTCACTGAGCGCTGCTGGGTGACAGTAGTGTAATTTCTTTGTGTCTCTGTGTGTGTGTGTGTGAGTAAAATCCTTTTTATTTCCTCTTTCTTCTTCCTCTGTCC
>NC_024323.1:9634509-9636336 GCF_000523025.1 Cynoglossus semilaevis | reverse complement strand
TACACACACAGACATTCAGTTTCACAAATGCACTAGTGTGCCCCCCCCCCTCGATCCCTCACATTCCTCCCCCGTCCCCTCCCAAACAAGCAATGAAAGCCTCAAACACACACAGCGCCCCCTCTCCTGGTGTAAATGCAGCACAGTTCACGTCACTGTCAACTGGAATATTGGAGCGGAGCTCACAGACACGCACAGGAGGCACGGCAGTGACACGGTACAAGTGGAACTCAAAGAGAGAAACACAAATACACACTTGCTGATGAAACGATGGGACGCCAACGGCCTCACACACACACACGGAGAGACAGACTCGGAATAAAAAAGTCATCACGTCATCAAAGACTCAAGATGGAATTGAGCCACGTTGAAGGACATGAACATGTCATGTCGTGTGTGTGTGTGTGTGTGTGTGTGTTCTCAGACGGTTGTAACAACGTAAACTGTCATCTGCGGCTCACGCAGTCAGTCACACGGATACAGCTACTCCCGCAAAACGTACACACGCCGACAGGCGCACGAGGTAGACTTCAAAAGAAAGAAAATAAATAAATTACGCACAAATCTGCGAGGAATGAATAAATAACACGAGAGGGAGGAAGTCAAACAGGAAGGAAAGACGGAGGAAGTCAGCTTTGGATGAAGACTGGAGGTGCAGGCGCTCAGACTGTGTGTGTATATTTGTTTATATATATATATGAATCCATACATATATATACATACATCCATAAATACAGTTGTGTGGTTCAGATGCAGCTGTATGCCGATGTGTCCATGGGCAATCACAAATAAGGTTTTTCTCCTAATTCCCAAACATTCAATGCCAGTCTCAAGCCTATATAGTTAAACTTCGCCCCCATGTGGTGCAGCAAGGTAACGCACACCTGCTGGGTCAAACAGACCAATGTTTTCCATTGATTCATTTGAGGAGGAGTTCTAACGGCAGAACCAATAAGATTAGGTACCGTCTGAGTGAATCCTGTGCGTGACGACTGGATGATGGTGATGTAACACATTTCAAGGATTTCTATTGGACAGCCTTGCTTGCATTTTTTTTTTCTGTAGGAAGTATAATGGAGGAAGGTGAGTTCTAGCATTATCAGCTAAGGAAGAATTGACTATTCACGCGGGATCACATCAGCCAATGACGACTCATCTTAATCTCTTCAATGCTGGAATGCTTTAGGGGGAGAGAGATTCCAGTCTTAAATTAAACAGACTTATCCTAAGAACTATGATGAAAACACACTCCACACTGACTTCATCTCGTGTGTGTGTGTGTGTGTGTGTGTGCTGACGGTGCGTGTAAGACACCGTGTGAAGCAGAATGACTTGATCATCTTTTAAGTTCCCTACGACGCCTGGATTTTTTTTTAATCATTTGGAGAAGGGTGTGAGTGTGAACGCAAATATGCAAATGAAACGGTTATTATTGCGTTGCTCATCAAGCAGCGCCGAGCAGGCATTAATAGGCTGATGAATATGCATGTGAATTTGTTAATTAAGTTAATTATTCTGCTGAAAATGCATTCGTCTTCCAAGGACATCTTCCCCAGGATTTCAACCTGCTCCACTCATTAGTCATGCGATATTTCATACACACAGTGTGGAAAGAGAGGAAGAGAGAGTAGGGGGAGGGGGCCGCAGGGGCCACCCGGGTTGGTACTTGTACAATACGAGGGTGCCATGGGTTTGGAGCCCACTTAAGAACAACAGAGAGATGTTGAGAAAGATATATAATGGCCCGATAATCATTCATCAGCTCCTGCTCAGAGCGCTGGGGTCAGTGGAGGAGACAAAGCGCTGATGCCCACGCAGCCACGGCAG
>NC_024323.1:9599696-9634471 GCF_000523025.1 Cynoglossus semilaevis | reverse complement strand
CTGCTTTTTTCTCTCTCCTCTCCAGTAATTCCCCCCTCTTCGCTGCTTTTCCTCTAATTGCTTATTAAAACCCTCTTAAATGAACTTTTTGTGCCAACTTTCCAACACATTAATTAATTGTTGTAGCCAATTAAGTGTCGCAGTGCAAATGAGCTTCAGCACAAATGGTCCTGCAGGGCCCGTCGATTCACCCAGCAGCCTCTCTGCCCTGCTAGTGCAGCATCACGCAGAGCTGGTGATGAGTCTTTGGCTCAAGCAGAGATGATTGTGAGCTCGCAGAAAAGAGTGCATTCTTTGTTTGGTGCCTTCACTATTGTGTATGGATGGAGCGGCGGACAAAAACACACAAACACACACACACGCACACACACACACACACACACACACCTCTGTGTTTGTGGGATTTATACCGAAGGAGTCATTATTTGGATTTCATGACCTGGCAGTATCAATTTTACATAAAAAAACGACGCACATCTGCCTCGTTCAGCCAATCCAACACTCCCCTAAAAACTCCGGGGTTGGTCTCACTGCTGTTGAGCAATCAAGAAATAACGAGTGTGAGCGTGTGTGTGTGTGTGTGTGTGTGTGTGTGTGACAGCAGCTTCTCACCACACTATAAACTGGGAAGAAATGGAGGTGGCGTTATGGCACCAATAAAGTATGCTGTTGCAGCAGTAAAGCATATATCACCGCTGCGAAGTCAATCTATTTCCAAATATTTCATAAATAAGATGTCGCCATAAACGGAATGACTGACATTAAATTTTGTCTGAGAGAAGACAAAAGACCGGGAAGTGATGAAGGCAGCACAATTTGTGACTCTACCCAGAATGCATTCTTAATCAAATGGCGTGTTTTGTGCCCCCGATGCTAAGTGGCTCAACTATAACAGTAAAAGACATAAAATGTACACAACAATACAGAAGTCAGGCTCTTATGGACAGACGAACACGATGACGACGCGGCGGTGCACAACGGTGCACGACGGTGATGTCCAAGACCTTGGTGAACGACACGGAATGTGATTTCCATTAGTATTTCTGATCGGACAATCATCATTTTTATGGTGCACAAAAAGTCAAACTAGTCAAGTCAAAGCAAATGCCGCTCTGACAAGTATGGTAAACTGACAGGACACTGGACAACAATTTCAGTGCAAACGTTTGACTGAGCCATAGTTAGCAAGAACTAATATAAATGGAAAAACACCAGCTAGCATGTTTAGCTCAGACTCTGTGCTGTTTTTAAATACAGGACGTGTTGTTTTAAAATAGTTTTCGAATTACTTGGCATTCAAAACGTAAATCAGAGTAACAGATTCGATTAGCTCAAGTTAGCAACGCTAACACAAGAGGCTAAAAGCTTCACAAGACTCAATTAAAGTAGAATAATATAATTCAAAGATTGGACTAATTTGCTGTATTGTGAAAAATAATTCAATCAAAAAGTTAACTTAAAGCTTAAAATTTTATAAAATATATTTTAAAACAAAAATAGCTACAAAAAGCTAAATGCTAATAATTGATACAAACTGAAACTGTTTAAACCTTGCTAGTAAAGCAAGGAAAAAGTTTTAATTTTGAAGTCAAAACAAACGTTAGAACCTGTTTACTCCACACATGCACATACATGGAACATAAGAGATGTTCCACTTTATAGTTCACTGTAATTTGTTTTACATCCCATTTGTCAGAGAGTTTGAATGTAGAGATTTATACCACTGACTTGTTAAAGCCATAAAGAATGAATGATGGGATTTAGAGAGTGCTTCAGCCGCAGAATCCTCAGTTATGTTTTGTCTGTCAGTCACAACTCATTCTCACACCGTGCAGCTCTGAATGTTAACATGACCTGCAGTTAATAAATCTCAGTCCCACTCCTTTACTGTATTTAGCCTGGAATTGTTCCCCGGTGTTTGACTGACACTAAATGTTTCATTTGAGATTAAGGAGCAGCGTCAAACTACCCACTCCCCCGTCACAGCCTTCTGATGTTCACCCTTTTCAACATCTTTTAATCCCACGTTTGTCTGCTCGTCTTCTCTCTGTATCCTGACTGATAAATGGACAGGTTTTTCAACACTTCAATATTTGGTACCAGAGTGACCCAGTGAAGTATAATTCCTAATCCCATGTTGGGCTGTATCAGTAAGTACCAACTCTGCCGCGACCTCCTGATGATATGGCAAAAGTAAAAAATCTAAATGATAATTAAGCTACTGCCACACACCCAAAACCAAAGGCTGACTTTTGAATATTAGCTTGATATTAGCATATAGAACACTGTATCTGGTTACCATTAAAATAAGCTAAAACCAGCACTAATGACAACACAACAGTTTCCATATTTCTGTCTTAGAGACAGCAATGTCACAGACACGCACTCAGCAGTGGTTTCATTTCTAACAGATTTCTATTGAATCCCTATATAGAATTAGGCAAAAACTGTTAAAATTAGAAAAATAACCATAGCTTTTAACTTTAAAATTACTATTTAGAAGAAAACGGCTCTTAAAAACAAAGATGTAAATTTCAAAATATGTAAAGGAATGTAGCAGAAACAGTAATGTTTCACAATCCTGTTATAAAAAAAATGGCACAGGGAATAAACGCTGACTACTGTGAGACATGTACTGTGAGACATGTACTGTAGTCCAGACAGTCGGTGTCTGTGCAGTGGGACTGTCCTTCCCTTTATTATCAGCATTCTGTCTGGTGGGTGGTGTGTGTTTAAGCATAAGGACACGCACTCCTCCGTGGCCTTTGTGTGATGTGAGAGCTCCGTTTGTCATTTCACACATTTTCAGACGGTGCTGCTATCTGTTGGCGGCTGCCAGACTTCACATGGGTAGAGAGAGGACAGCGTTTCCAACTGTTGACATTATGGCATCATATATTTGAGTTTCCAAAAAAAAATTTTTTTTAGCTAACACAACGACCCATGGATCCACGAAGCAAAGCATCACTACCGAAATACACAAAAGCTGGCACGGGCTGTGACGGAAACGCAACGTCAATCAATACGCTCTTTGTCTGGAAGTCGACCAAAAAAAAAAAAAAACGGTTCAGCTGACGGCGGGGAGACGGTATGTAAAATGGAGGCTTGGTTTCAGAATGTCGCCAGTCACTGTCATGGCGAGAACGTGCTCCAACGACTGGCAGCATGGCACGTTTATGGGCATTCCCCATAAGGTGCCTTTCTGATTGATGGCACCGCCTGGTGGCCCTCCCTCCCTTCACTCTTCAGCCCTGATTTATTCGTCTAGTCTCTGTGACTTGGCACTGGCATTGCCCACTACTTCTCACGTGAAAACTCCCCGCGGGCACATTCGCCATTATTTGGAGTCCAGACAGGCACGGGCATCAGACAGAAACGTACACAAATGCACAAACACACACCAATGCGCGCGTGGAGGGACGACGTCGTCTCATCTCATTCACACTGGGCCTGTGCTAGAGGGCAGGTGAGCCTCCCACTGCCTCCACTCTGAAAGGATCTCTCACCCAGAGGGCTCAGCTGCGCGCTGGGCCACAGGGGTAAGCGTCTCTGTAAAGCTGCCAAGCCAGATCTGGCCTGCATGTGTGTGTGTGTTCACGAGACACACACTTGTACACTCACTCACGTTGCCTTTGCCAATCTGAAGTTTATGATCCCTGTCTGCGTGTCAGGATGTTCATAAAGAGATCAACCCGACTGGGTGAAGGCATAGACACATTAATGAGATGCAGAGGGCGCTCTTCATCACTCCCTCTGACTGACTTCACTCTGTCTATATATATATATATATATATATCTATATATATACTCCAAACCTCCGCCGTGTTGTTTTACAGTCAATTCATCACGGCAGGAATTGAATATAAAACACTTTTTACTGATGCTTTGATGAGCATAAAGTCACCTGACAGCAGTAACTGGGACTTTTTTCATTGTCCCAGAATGAGCCCTTCAGAATTAACATCACGGCGGCCATGTTGGATCACTAGCTCATTTCCCATTAGCATAATGATAGACCAACTTTACGAGTTTGTTTTTCTTTTCAGAAAGCGAGATGCGTTCATGTCCGTATTTAGAGAGAAATCACGAGGTGACAGATATTTTACCACAACATAATACTTCTGTGTAAAATACTAGGAAAGAAAACATTTATACTATGTATAAAACCTTGTAGTAATACACATTCAAATACTAACATATATTGGCAGAGCATTCACACACACACCAAATGTAGCTCCTGGCCCAGAGATTAGTTTTTTGTTTTATTGCTTATGCTTTTGCAAGTGATCGTCAACTGGTGGCCAGCAGGCCAAATCCGGCCCGCCAAACCATCCAAACTGGCCCTTGACAGGATTCAATAATTGTGAGAATCCAATAAACAATATTATGTTGTCCCCACTATTAAAACTGAAAAAAACAACAACAACTGAGAGTTCAATAACTATCAGTAATACCCACCACTTTTTTAATGTCCAGCCCCCCAAAATTCTGGACCTCCAACAAATGTAGTTGGTGACCCCTTATACCAGGAGTCAAACTCATCTGGTCAAACTCATCTGGTTTGGTTTATTTTCAAAATTCCTCAAGCGGGCCAGTTCTGGCCCACGGGCCATATGTTGACTGCCCTATTCCTTTAATTTAATTTTTAAGTTTCTTTTTTTTTCCATGACAAACTTATAAATCATATTTGCTAACCTGTTGTGCTAACCTTTAGTAAGTGTTTTTAGTAGAACATGTTAATTGTGAAATGTTTTTGGACAAACCTCGAGGGCAATGTAATCTCATTTGAATTCTCTAAGCACATTTTTATTAAACCTATTCAACCAATCTAACCAACTTAACTTAACTCTGAACTGGAATATTCCGTATTAGGATATTTACTGTGGGTTTTTTTTTACCTGCTGTTGGAGTGTTTTCTCTTGTTTTAACGTCATGTACCTGTAGTTCCGTCTCAGGAAGTCTCTCTTACTCGTCATGTCTTTAGTCCAAGTCACCTGTAAATAAACACGAGTCACCAGATGTTTAGAGTCAATACTAAAAACCTGCTGCGTGTCCTGGCTTGGAATCTGTTTCTCGGCTTCACCTGGGGCTTTGCAGTGACTCAAACGAGTGGTCTTTGAATAGCCGGAGCTCCAGCATGAGTGAAAGCCTACCATCTAGTGGTCACGTCAGGGGAAACATGCGGAAAAAACCAAATTATAAGTTTAACTGATCGCATAGCTTTCCTTTAATAAACAGAACCAAGAAAACACATATTACAAAATATTTTCCTTCTTTTTACAGATACATCAAACAAATCTTTCCTCCTGTTACTTCTTCAAAGCAAAATATTTAAACAGGACCATGAGCATTGCTTTTTACATTGCAAATATCAGTTTCTTCACATAGAAAATAATTGCACTAAGAAAAAAAAAAGAATAAAGAGAAAAAAAAAATCATATGTTGCACAAGTTGGCAAGACGCCACAGGGCAGACACACTGCAGGAGTTTGGTCGGTTTGTGAGAGTTGGTTTTGTTTTTAGCGGATTAGCGTGTATATTGTGAAAACGGTTGTCTGTTGAAGTTTAGTGGTTAAATAACACGGCAGATGTAAGCGTGGTCACGCCAGGCTCAGAACTTACAACAGAGAGATTTCTAATGTGGATATGCAACACGTTGCCATTCAGCTGGTCCAAAGGCAGATGGAATATACATCAGGGAAAAGCCAAATAACCAAAACAAATGTGCATTTCTTAAGGTCGGTACCGGCATCTGCACAATCACGGGCAGAAACTTAAACCCAACCCTGAGGCTGAGATCATTCACAAGGTCACAAGCAAGGTCACTCACAAGGGGGAGAGGGACAACGGCATTCTTCACTGCCTCATGTTCATTCTTTTCACTGTAGCCTTAGCTGCGGCTCATGAAGGCAGAGTACTAGGAAATGGCTTGATTGCCCGAAACACTGACGACCGTGTTGTTAATAGAGGGCAGCACGGTGAAGACAACAATTATCGTAAGCGCAAGGAGTCGCCTCCAAACTGGTTGCTAAGGTTTGGTACTGTCATTCAATCACGTTAGGATCTTGGACAAAGGGAAAACAGCAAAGAAATTGCAGGTTTAACCGACGTTAACTGGACTGTCAAAGGTCAAATCAACCACAACCCCACCAGAACTGGAGAAGGGCAGGGGTTGATCATGTCACACCAGGAATTGACTTAAGCTGTAATTTCAATACCTTCAAGTCAACTTCTACCATCATCTGTCTCCAGCTGCCAGCCCCAGCTGCTCAGCCCACCTCACCGCGTCTGGATGGTCTTCACTGGCGGCCGAAGGATCAGCGAGCAGACCCATGGGAAAAACGGAGATCCTGGTCCTTAGGGAAATGTCCGGCTGGAGCCTTAGCTGCAGCTGAAGGTTTGGGCGGAGAGCCCGTCACCCAGGGAGGTGGAGACAGTCCTGCAGCCTGCGTGTCCTCAGCAGGAGAGGCGTCTTTACTGTGCTGGGAGGCCGCAGCTTCAGGGTCCTGCTGGGACATGAGCTGGAGTAAAGCTGCTGCCACTGCAGGGCTGATGTCCTGGGTGCTTTGGGCTTCAACACCGTCCTGCTGGTCATTCCCAGGTGGCAGGGATGATGGAGGTGGCCCAGGTGGAGAAGGGGGACGTTGGTCAGCAGATGGAGGTGCCTGACTGGTAAATTGTCTCCGCTTTGGTACCACAGGGCCTGAAGGAGCAAAACAGGAGAGAAAACACATTAGGAGTACATAAATGGAATTAACTACATGTGCAAAAACATTTCCTTATTTTAGTCTACTGAATCTTAAATGCAAAAACTATTATAGATGTTTTAGAGTTTGTTTAACTGAAACTTTGGGACAATTTCAGAAGAGTTGCAAAAAGTGCATCAACTCTGATTTATGTTTCAATTTAAAAAACCCACCAAAAAAGTAGATGCTGTGTTACTATGAAAAGTGATTTGTGTTTAAAAAAGACATTTTGCAGTTTGAGATATTTTAGATATATATACATTATTTAGGACAGAAAGATAACTAAAACTAGGAAATTAGTCTAAGAGCAGTGAAAAACCCCCAACAGGACGCAAAACCCAAAAACCGTTAAACCATATCAGCGTCATTCAGCAGCAGAGTCAACACTTTTATTCAAATTTCTATTCACATTCGATTCTAACATCCGAGTCCAAATGACCACTGAAAACAAAAAGATAAATGTGTGACAAACCAAAGGTAAAGAAACACATGCAGGTGAGGTCTAAAGGTTCAAATCATTTATTTTTCACTTGATAATTTATTTCTTCTTCATAAAAGGTTGACATTACAGACCGTTTAAAGCAACATCTCTGAAGAAATCCACGAAAACCTGCCTTGCAATGAAAGTGAGATGAGGAAGGGAAAAAAAAACGAAAAACGTGAACATGAGACGGACACAGGAAAAGACTGCGAGAGAGAAACGGGCAAAAGGAAAGAGTCTGGAAGGAGAAAAGAGAATACAGTGTAAACCTGGGTGTTTCACTCGGTGATGAAATTAACTACTTTTCTCCTGGTTTATTGACAACCGAACCATTTACGGTATCTGGAGGGACAACGGGACGTGTTTGCGTGTTTTTTAGGAATGTCAGGGATAGGAAAAGAAGATAATTTCTATTTAACCAAAATAATTTAATTCAATAACCATCAAGCTGAATATTAGGTTACCTAGAATGTAATTATTTTGCTGACGGGAAACTTTGAGTTTGTTTTCTGCTCTGATACTCATTTGCAGTCGTTAGTGATTTGATCTGACCCTGGTCTACCCCGCTCTTTGTCCTTCCACCCACTAAAGACTAAACCCAGACTTGCCCTTGCGATCAGTAGTAGAGGTGGATGAACCACGCGCTAGCGCCTCCCCTGACTGGACGCCATTGCTCTCATCGGCCTCCTCCTCGGTTTGAGGCTTAATGATCTGACTCAGAATGAGAGCCAGCAGGTTCGCTTGCTCTTCCTGGCTGAGCGATGGGTCTACAGATGTGGGTGAGGGCTCCTGGGGTTCAGGAGGCGGCTCTGGAGGGTGAGGCCTTGCAGCAGTGGATGCCGGCTCCTCCTGTGTCCCCTGGTTGTCAGAGGCCTCGCTGAGAGCAGACAGCGTCTGGCTGAGAGCCTCTGGATTGGAGAGGTTGAGGAGCTGGGCGACCTGGGGCAGGCTGAGGTCCGTCTGTCCTTGGAGGAGGTTCAAAAGAACTGCCAACTCTGTTTGGTTTAACTGATCCGCGGCAACTCCCAAGCCTGGACACATACATTCACAGTCACAATGGTAAATGTACCAATTTATATTTTTTAATAATGAACTTGAACCTTTATTGATTAGGCAAAACAACATTTGGGTATTTCCCCAACTTCAACTAAATCCTTCTGGACTTTTCAAAAATTTTCAACAGGAGTGACTTGGACCGCAGGCAGGCCGGTCAAACACACTTGTCTACAAACTTGCGTCTTTTAAATTGTTCCAGCAAAAGACACAGATTTGTTGGGGTAGCTCTTTGAAATTGCTAAATAAAAATAGTTTACAGGGCCTGACATGATAAAAAAAATAGCTGTAACATTTCTTGGTTGGTAAAAGAAAGTTTTTTTTCAAGCAGCCAACTGCTGAGAAAATTAGCTAGTTAGCTTTTTCTGTTGTGCACCAAGTTTTTATTTTAGACTTTGTACATTTTCTGCATTCTCCTTTTTCTCCTTAGCCTGTAGTCAGGGTCTAGCAAAGCTTTGATCACCTTATTTGTGTTGTGATAACTTATCTGGTCATGTGAACTGATAGCGTTGTGTTTCGCAACCTGAGGCTACATTTTAACACCACTAGTTGTTTTTTAGCCCTACATGATATTGCACAATCTGAACACTTTAACACATTTAACACATCTCTAATGAAGGAGATGCTTCCTTTATTTCTATCAGCATTGGTTACCTGACAACTCACTCTCTAAATTTGCTGTAGGAGGAGGTTTTCCTGGTGGAGGTGGTGGGACCCCAGCTGGGCTCTTTTGAGGCCGACTGTTTTCTCCACTAGAGGTCCCTGTCACATCTTTACGGGGCACTTTGGGCACAGGCACATCTTCAGGCAGCCCACTCTGACGCGCACGCCGCCTCTTCTTACTCCAAAGCTCATGGCAGTCCTGATGGTGAGGAAGGCTGGAGACCAGGACGGACGTGTCAGCAGTTTTGAATCATTTTAAATGATCAAGAATTATATTTTTTTTAATCATACACAAAGATAAAATGATATTGTTTTAGTAGAACAGCATCGATAAGTGACCTGTGTTGCATCATGAGAATGATTTACTCACTCCGGTGGGGGCATTTTATCCGGCTCTACATCTGACAGGAAGTCACAGTTGAGAGCTTGCTCTGATGTACAGCGACGTGCGGGGTCCAAGGTCAGCATTCGGTCCAGTAATTCCAGGGCAGTCGTAGGTAAACTGTGCAAAAAAGAGGTGACGAAACAGTTAGGAAAAAAGTGTTCTGTATTTCTCTCATTGACCTCATGGGTAGTTTATTGAAGCAGGTCAACAATTGAAATGGTTTAGAGGTATTTTAACATCAGGGACAAACACAGGAACAAGACCTGCAGTAAGATTGGTTCAATTTCAATTTTTCCTAATGTATTCTATCTATAGTTTAAGTGATATATTGTACATTTTGACATCAGTGTCAGTTTGAAGACTTCTTGTTCAATACAGAAATATTTCTTTCCTGGTAAGCCTTAACATCCATTGTTAAAAAAACAAAACCATCTTCAAGCGTTTTCTGCTTAGTGTCTCACTGTGGTTTACCTACATACTGCATGACAAGACAGTTTTCCACAAGGCTTTGGCAAATGTAAAGCACTGCCATCTAATCCATTGGATATTAATTCAAACCCAGCCTGGAGAGGTACTCAGTACTGGCGAGTACACAAGTGAATTTACTTGTGCTTGTATCAAGTAGTAAAAGAAAATCTAAAAAACAAAATTCGAATTGCAAATGCTTTAAAGAGATGGGCTTTCTCTACATACAAGGCAAATTCTTCCCGTAGTCTCCGCCTGTACTGCTTCTTGGGCTTCATGGTGTTGAAGAGGGGAAGTTTAATGACGTCCGGCCAGACTGCAGGACAGGGACTGCCACACAGACGACTGAGCCAAAGGACACAGACAAAGTTTGTTGTAGAAAAAAAAAAGGTGAAATTGTAAAAAAAAACACTTCTCTTATTTCTGTGTCAGGTCACCTGATGAGTTCCAGCTGTAGCAGTTCTTGGTTGGCCTGAAAGATGGGCTTCTTTGTAAAGAGTTCTCCCAAAATACACCTGGACAAAGACAGGATTTTCAAATATAATTCACAAGTACTCTTTTGCTTTCCCTGCACAGACAGGCAGTCAAACCGAGAGCTGCCACTACAGAATGTAAACTGAATTAAACATTGGTGATGATTTGTGTTTCCCTTTGTTGTTGTTTTTTTTTAAATAAAATACTTTTAAAATTCATGCATACAATAGCTTTTAGTTTTATTTGTTGTTTTTATTGATTATTTTATACAGATTATTGTAAGAAATCTAACATTTCTATAGCCTGCTATTAAAAAAACATTTTAAACAAACAGTATATACAGGTTAAAACAAAACAGTTGCAAATGTAAAAAGGTCATCATCACACAGAAAAACAACCAGTGAGCAAAATCACAGAACCAAAATATATCTTCATCGCTTGACAGGAAATACATAATGAAAGTGGTTGGTTAAAAAAAATAGGATGAAAACTTCCTAAACTCACCCACAGCTCCAAACATCAATAGCTGGTGAATACCTCTCCTCTCCCAGCAGCAGTTCAGGGGGACGGTACCATAGTGTGATTACTTTATTAGTGTATGGCCGACTGAGGGTAAGAAAAGAGATCAAGCAGTGAGGAAAAAAAACCCACAGTAACTCAGCATGTCAGGCTCTCTTTGACATCAAACAGCACCATCTAGCGGTTACACTTCGTAATTCCGTTATAATAACACAAGTATAAAAAAAGAGGGAGGGGAGCAAAAAAAAAGTTTTTGTTCTGCAGAGTCCACAGTCTGGGTGAGATACAGTGATTTCACAGGAATTGTCCTTTTTGTCCATAATCACTCCCTTTTGTTTCAATGCACTACACATAGGTGCAGCCTAGAGTTCAATAAAGAGGCCAGTTCTTAGTGAAGAAGTATAATTGTTTTTTTTTGTAAAATATCCATATTTGTAATTAAATCAAAATAAATAAAATAATATCTTTTAAACAAAACCCATGCTTTTTAAAAAGAGGTCATGTTTTCTTAAGTGACATAACTTCAGCTGTATGAAAAAAAGTACAAAGGTCAGCTTACCTTTCCTCGGAGTTGTAAAACCGGGCTAAACCAAAGTCAGCTAGTTTGATCTGACCTCTGAAAGAACAAGTCGAAAAGTTAGCAAAACTGCAGAAAATTACAAATAATTGTATATAAAATACAAACTAAGGCTTAAACCAAAAACAATAAGTCTCAACACAGAACGTAGAAAAAAATAAAACATCATGAATTGTAAAGAGCAACAAAAAACAACTCGCACCTAACCCAGAACGGCAAATGGCACTCCAACTATGCGTTAAGTTACAGCAGTGCAGCTGTTAAACGGCCGAGGAACTGGGGGTGTTAAACACTCCATTAAACTGAGAACCATGCTTTGTTTTCCGTTTCTTTATCAACTTTTCCACCACTGCAGCTCGCTACTCTCAGTGCACTTGTGTAACCCGAGGTGTTTGCAGTTTGAACACAGGCCTGTACTGAACAACCATCTGTGAAACACTGGCTGTTATTCCTGTGTTGTCAGTACTTCAGGCACTCAATGGAATGAGAACTAGTGTAATTGACTCTGCTGCTGATCCAGCTTAAAACTACAGCGGGCAGATTATTAAAGCTGGCATTCAGCTGCTTTGAATGTAGAGTGTAGGGCATTTACCAAGATTACTCAGATCTGGTTAATAAGCACAGCTACACTACCATTGGCAACAGATGTAGTGGAATTGAAGCCACTGCTTTGAATCAGTCTTACATAATTTTATTGATGAAAACATAAATGCAGTTTATGCAGCGGTGCATCTTGTCCTCTGTCATTATTTGGAGATACTGGCCATGTGGCAGTGCAGGCCACTAGTACTGGCAGTGATGCAATAGTCTCCAGTGCAGGAGGAACAAGCACCCAGTGGAAAAAACTATTTGTAGCTTATATTTTGGGGGTGGGTGCTTATTAGCATTTTATAACTGTTGTGAAATATACACTACATAAATCAAGGGTTCAAACAGAATGTCCCATTCTGTCTGTTTAGCTGCATTCTCAGGAGACACGACCTAATTTTCTTTAAGACTTCTACAGTCAGTTTTTCACCAAATGGCTTTGTCCATTTCTTACATAAACTGTATGGTTGAAATGTTTACCTGTTGTTGAGTAGGATGTTGGAGCATTTGATGTCTCTATGTAGGAAGTTGTTCTTATGGCAGTAATCCAGACCCTCCATCAGCTGTCGCATGAAGCTGCGTACGTGCTCATGGGAGAACTGGACTAGGCCCGATTCCAGCAGGCCCATAAGGTCGTGGTCCATGTACTCAAACACCAGGTAAAATGCCCCTGAAATGAAATGATTATAAAACCTAAAACCAAATCTGTCTACAGGAAAACAAACATATGCACAAGGGAATCTGGGTTTCAACAAATATATATTTAATCAAAATCTGTGTTTATTGCCACTTTTTTTACACTTACATGTGTAAGTGTAAAAAACAAACAACAAATAAGGAATTTAACTTCTGTTGGTACATGACTATAAAATAAAATAAAAAAATGAATAAGAAGCCAAATATGTGAAATAGTTTGTAGCAAATTCAAAAGACCTGAATGACTAGGAACTGTGCATGTCATTTTCTCACCTTTGTCCTTTTTAAAGTCAAGTGCGTCCTGCTTGTCGGTGACGATTTCCTTCATGTTGACAACACTGCGGTGTTTGAGCTGCCGCAAGATCTTAATCTCTCTGATGGCTGTGATTGGGAATCCCTCCTTTTCATTGTCTAAACGCACTTTCTTCAGAGCTACAAGCTCACCTGGAAAGTTTAGGAAAAGAATGTTAAATGTTTAATTTAAGAAGAAGAAAAATAGAACACGTCAATGAATACAGTGATAAGAAGACAGCTAACATTCCCTCACCAGTGTCTTTGTCCTTTGCTTTGTATACTTGGCCATATGTGCCTTCTCCTATGATGCCAATTATATCGAATTTATCTACGCAGCGCTTCCCCCAGTCACTCTGAGTGTGTTTGCGCTCACCGTACCGTGGGCAGCAAATCCTGTACAGCATCAAGAGCAGAGTTTAGTGGAGGTGTAAGACAACACAAGAGGAAGAAAGTTGAAAGTGGAGAAAATGAAAATGTAAGACTTACTTTGGTCTCTTCTTAAGGGTTGTCTGGGGTAGCAAAGGAAGCTGGCGGAAAGGGGACTGTGGTGGTGACGAGTCACTTCCGGTCAGGGTAGGTGGTAGAGGAAGGTCGATAATGGAGGGCCGCACGCGGGTCTCCTTTTCCCTCTCCTTCTTGGGTGGCCTCTGAGGAGGAGTATTCTTCTTTGGGCTGTGTAAAAATTTTAGATAAGTGTTTAAAAAAATTTAAAAGAAAAAAAATACAATAAATGTACTTCTTTTACTTTCACCCAAATTATCCAGCCAGGTTAAAAAGGCTGCACCCTGTCTGTTAAACTCACTGGAGGTACAATGATGTTCACAAGCCGTTCTTTTTACCAATTTTTAGTCTGGACCTTGCACCAGCCATTTCCCCACATGTATATAAAGATTGAACATGAAACAAAGATTTAAATACACATGCATTTAATGTCTTTTGTTCATACTACCTTGTGCCATTGCAATTGCCTGGTCAATCAAATTAAAATTACCATACATTATTTGTGTAAATATGCAAGTCGTTACAATAACAGGAAGTGGTTCAGAAAATAGTCATTGTACCAAAAAGACATTTAAATCTATAAATATTACATTAAATTTGCAAAACAATAAATACTATAAAAAGGATAAATAGGCAAAGCCTAATCAAATGTTTTTTTTTTTATTTGCTTGTATGCTACAAGGAAGCCAGGATAAATAACTTTAAGGGAAGAAAACCTAAGTCTGTCCTCACCTGTCCTGAGTGTTTCCCAGCAGTACAGGAGGTAAAGGAAGAGGGGGCAGAGTCGACGTCTTGTGAAGAGGGGTCTGGCGGACAGGACTACGTGAAGGAAGCGGAGCTGGTGATTTGGCCTGAGATGTGTTGGATGGAGTAGGAGGCTTCAATGTTTCTGTTTGAGGTGGTGGAGGTGGTGGTGGAGCAATCTGTATGGCAGACCCAAATGGAACAGGAGGCGAGGCCTCAGGTGGTGGTGGTGGTGGAGCGGGGGACTCTGATGAACAGGGGAGCGGCGCAGCAACGTCATCATCAGCAATTGGAACACTTTGGGGCAATTGGGGTGGTGGAGGATGAGGTTCTGGTTCAGGTTCTTCTGTTTCCACTGTAGCACAGTCTTTTTCTGGCTGTGTAGTTTCAACCTTAGTAGGCCGTGAGGAGGCGGATGAAGAGGGAGCTGCAGGTTTACGTACTAAAGGAGAAGACGATGCAGCAGTGCTAGCACGGGCGGCAGCCTCAGCGGCTTGGCGTTCCTTCTTCCTGCGGCTCAACTCTGCCCCCAAGCTCGAGGTTAGTGGCAGGCGGCTTGATGGAGGGGAGCGGCTCGCTGGCCGGCTGCTGTGGGAACTGCCTCCTGCCCCAGAGGTTGTGTGTCGCTTAGTGCGAGATCTTGAGGAAGGACGATGTGAAGAGTAGGACAAAGGAGATCGGCTTCTAGAACGTCTTAAAAAAACAACAACAACAAAAATGTCTTTAAAAACATGCCTGCACTGGAATTTAACTGGCTTTTGGATAATTTAGATGTAGAAATCCTGGTTCAATCTAATCAATGCAATCTATCTCTGATTCAAATCTAAACCTGATGAAATTATTTATTGAACAAAGGCCATAGGAAGTATATATCTAAGAATGTTAACTAAGTCAATGCAAACTAAAAATGCTCAACTGAAATTCACACCATTTACTTTAGCAAGGTTCCATTTCAATATGCTAATGTTCAAGTGACATTTCATACTAAAGAAGTGGAACAATCATCCCTTTACTATCTCCTGCTTGTTTCGTAATCTTCTCTAACCTATCATTTTATCACCCCTCAGACATGTTGAGGTAAAGTAAATGGAGAAAGAAAGAAAAAAGGTTTCGCAGAGATTGATTTCCTTTTTCACATGATGGTGTTGTCGGCAGGTTTAACAAGTTAGTGCAACTTCAAACTTCCCGCACATGCTATTAGAGTATAGTCACAGGCTTTGCATTTGTCTTCAAAACACACAGCTAAACTGAAAACTGTGCCAGTATTTACATGGAGAAGTAATTAAGAGAAAGGCAGCACAAGAAGGAGGTTGTAGCAAGGACAAGTCCAATTTTAATTTAATGTTAATTATGGATTACAAGCTGTGAATATAAAACCAATGGGAGGAAACGTGTGTTATTTAATAACTTTAATATCTAATGATTTATAGGGATGACTGGAGTGTTAAGGATCCAATGCCAAAAATGTATGTATAACCACCAACATGACACACATGTTGCCGCTGCTTCTACAGTGGCAACAAGTGGCTAGGGAAGAATGAAGTGCTTTACTGCCTTAAACTTTGTCCCTGGTAGATTTAAGGTTTTAGCAAACGTTGCATTTAAATATGATTTACTTTCTACACCTTAAATTATAGCACTGTATGATTTTTGAGGCATTACTCCCTGCCCAACCTGTGACTTTTGTCTCAGCAAATTGTTGGTTCACCAACAAGGTAGGAAATTTGCTGGGGGGGATTTTTGATATTGACATTTCAAGGGCAATCTGAACCATTTCTGAAAATTATCTAAAATTCCATATTTCACTCTTGGTATTTCACAACTAAGCTCTTTGCCATCTTTTTGACAGTGAGCAGGGCTAAGGCAAATATTTGTTAAATTAAATTGTGTTAAATAATTCAACTTGCTATGCACAATACATTTGCCATTTGGTAAGAGGGTCAGGTATTGTTAGATGATCGTTTTTCCCAGGTTTTTAACTTAACTAAACCTATTTAAAAGAATGCCTAGATGTTTCTGTCTTACAGCATATACTTACCGAGAAATGGGACTGGTACTGGAGGACCTGCGAGTAGCATAAGGGCTGATGGAGCGCCTTCTTGAGTAGGGGCTGCTGTCCCTCTCATAGCTGGAAGACCTGTGTCTGCTGCCGTAGGGACTGTCTGATCTCTGCCTGCTGCGACAAGAGACGTCCCCATAGGGACTGGGACTGTGTTGAGTTACCCTACGTCTGGGGTAGCCATCATTTTCCTGATGGCCATATCCGCTGCCCAGTGGACTCACACTCTCAGCTGTTCTCCGAGGACTAGGGGACAAAGCAGAAGTGGTGGTCTTCCGACGGGGGCTGCCCCTAGTTGAAGACTTGCCCTTTGGGCTCAGCTTGTGGCTCTTGGAGGACTTCCTATGTGCTTTTTCCACCCTGGTCCTCTGTGAAGAACTGTGACTGCCCTCTCCATGTCCTTCTCTATGTTGTTGTCTTTCTTTGCGGGTCTTCCCTGAGCGGCCGCTCTCTTTGCTCCGGGACGAGGATGTGGATGAGGTGGCGCTACCTACGCTAGCTGCAAGCTGCACCTGAGAGAGTGAAAGCTCCCCACGTTTAAAATCAGCTTCTTGCAACTCCTTGCGTTTGGAAGAGGAGCCAGATGAGACAACCTTCTCCTTATTCCTTCCAGAGCCCCTCTTTTCACGGTCTTTACTGCTCTTTTTCTTGTACCCACGTTCCCCATTTCCAGATTCCGTGAGCTTATTAGAGTCCTTGGGCTTTTTGCGATTGTGCCTGTGCCCCTTGCTTTCCCTATGCACATGCTCTATTTCAATTTCGTCCTCACCATAGTCTAGCGATTGCTCCAATCGCTCTACGGCTCCTCTCTGGGGGGGTCTGGAAGGCAGTGGGTCCGAGAAAGTGTCCGAGTCAGAGCTGATATCATCATACTCCACTAATGGCTTTAGCGTGTTGACTGCAGGCGGCGCCGTTTCCCCGTAGGTATAATCTTCGGGCCCCGGCGCATTAACCGAGGACACACGGTTATGTTTTGAAGATTTATGTCGTTTACGTTTTAGTGACGAAGCAGACATTTGAGATTTTAACTGCGATTTACCACTTTTGCTCATCACGTCTCCCTCAGAGGTATAACTTTGGTGCTGTGTGTGATGTGACACACCGCCGATGCTGGATTCCGACTTCCTCTTGGTCCCATGGTGTCGGTCCGACCCAGGCATCCCTTACTGCTGGCGTCGGTGGCTGTCCTGCGTCTGGGCCCTGCTGGTCATTCACAGGAGAACTACCTGCAGTTACTTCAAATGCCCAAACAAAAAAACAAAGTGCAACTCAAGCAGAAGCAGAAAACAGATATCAAACGTAGAAGGCCTCTCACGTCCAGTCCTTTCCACGGCTCTTCATTTAAAGTCACAAATATCTTTCGTTAAAGCAGAGAAAATGCCCCCATAGGTTTTCCAGTGCTGTAACGGTGGTAGTTAGATTCAGTCAATAAATAAAAAGGATTCCAGGAAAACATTGGAGCTTTGTGGTGCCGTCTCCGTCTCACATTTAGCTAGGGATGCTAGCTAAAGCTGGGCAGCTAACGAGCTGACTCGTAAAAAAGAGGGAAAAAAGTCCCCTTGTGAAAGGTGTCCTTGTCCGGTGCCAAGTTAGGTTAAGGAGTTTTTTTATTCCGTAGAAATACGGTCTTAGTATTCAAAAGCAAGCAATGTCTTCATTAGAAGACGCTCCAACAAAATCAAAACTTGACCCGGTTGGTACTGTTTACATGTTCCCTTTAATATAACTTTTATCCCCTTTAAATTCAATGTTGGTTAGAAATGATAATATTTTCGTGTGCAGTAGATGTTCCAGTTTATTATCAATGGCTCTGGGAGTCAACCAGGCCTATATTTAGGGCGATGTTAGTGGATTTAATATTATCCACAGCCCTATTTTAAGGAGACTACAAACGCCATTGTGGCTCCAGTGACTGCCAACTTCTTCGCAAGCGAGACGAGCCGGAAACCAAAGCGCTGTCAGTCTCTGACATGTCATAGCAACAACCAATGGTAACAAAGAACCCGTCCCCTCGTGTCCGCAATTGCACGACACTAACGTAAAACGTTTCAGAAAAGACGGCATGTCATTATAACATGAAATATGAAACATTTGATTCAGAGAAGTAGTTTTGAAACGAATTGGCAAATCGAATAGAGATAGAAAAAGCTCAATCCACAGACTAATTGCAGCTGCATATAATTGAGAAAGAAAACATTAAATACAATTAAAAGTAATTGACATAAACATATTAAAAATAGATGATCAACAATTACAGGTTAAAATGCATAATTAAAAGAGTACGCTAATTTATAGTAGAAATACATAGATGACTTTGATACAATGAGTTGCACTTTGTGTGGTTAATTAATTTCAAACAGAAGAAGAACGATTCAAGAAAAGTGTAGGATTACTGTTCATTTAATGGGGAAAAAATTATCAACATAAAACAGATTTTTACAAATGCTTTTCAGAGGGTATGCTCACATACGGAACTATTCCCAATTGCCCAGTCAGATCCTTTTGAATTCCCATTGTGACCAGATTATCAATGAAGACGCTGCTATGTTGTAATTGATCAATTTATTTATCATAACGTACAGCAGAAATACTAAATATATTTTGTAATTAAATAATAACTGAGGGCCACATGTTCTCCTACATTCCCTGCTATGGCAACCTTCAAGTTCATATCAAAGAGTGTATATTGTGTGATTTAAGCAAAAGTGTGTTATATTTCTCATTCTTTAGTTCTGATTGATGTCAGATATGATATTCGGACTTTATTATTATGTTCTTTACAAAAGCAGACCTAAAGCACTAAGGTTGAAATTAAAAATTATTTAAAAGACCTACAAATTTAAGACGGGTAATAACTGTCTTTTTTATTCAGAACCCGATCAGATTTTCTTTTTCAAATACAAATTACTTATTACTTAATTACTTAATTTCTCAATTTCTCACGTAACTGAAAACAGCTTTTAATCGAACGTAACTTTGTTGAGTCAGGGAAAATACCGACCAAGGTGCCTTTATATACCTTTCTATGACAACACAGCATCACGTGACCCATCCAGGGAGTTGATTGGACGTACTGTCTCTCAGGGGCGCGGCCAAGAACAAACAAGGAAGTTATTTCCCTGGTTTAAAGATTATTTCACGAAGAAAAATAAAACCTTTTTATTTTGCACCAATCGCTAACTTATTTGATCTAACTACCATTCTATTATATATATACTATAATTATAAAAAATGCAGTTACTTTAAAATTAATCTTTAATGGAACAATGACTTTTTATTTTTATTGCCTCCACATTAAACTTCCATTGTGATACTTAAATATTGATACATTTACTTGGCCACGCGCTCCATTTTAGCGGAGGTCCTATTTATTTTCGGGCTTTTTGTGTGGATGTAAACGAAGACCCGTGCGAGGGGAGGAGGAGCAGGGGAGGTGAGGACAAGCGGAGTAGAGAACTGGCTCATTGGCTGACCGTAGCTTTTGTAGCCTACAACCCATATTTTATTGTTATTAGGTGCTGGAGGATCCTGTGTTTGGTTGTCGAAAAGCGACACGGCTACCAAGAAACGGTAGCATGATAGTCGTGGAGGTGGGGGCCCAGCTGGCAGGAAAAGACGGCCCGTATCTGCGTTTCAATCCTGCGCCTACACCGAATCCATTGAGTCGGTAACAACGAGCAGCAACACCAGCAGTGTCCGACATGGGGAAGGAGGTGAACGGTGTTTCCCGGAGCCGGTTTGAGGTCACCAACTTTTGTGTTATTACACATATTTGCCAACTGACAGTTCCTAAGATGCATTATACCAACTTTAATTAGCATTTGAGTGTGATTCTATGTGATGACTGTGTCTGTTTTTGTTTAAAAACTGCGCTAATGTTGTGGAGGCTAGTGATGCAGCTTCCGCAGGCAGTATTTCTGCCACAAACGCTGTTGTTTTTGTACGTTTTAAAGGGCACGGCGCTTACATAAATTGTCATTTTGTCCAGTGTAATCCCCCAAAGCCTGACATTATTTAGATAAGCGCTCGTGTGGTTTAAAGGGACTGCAGAAAAGGTCCTCGTTTCCCTCCTGTGCCGTCAAAACAAAGACAATAAGGTTACATCCAGCGCAGCGAGTGCAGCTCTGACAGTCACTAATAAACAGAAGTGTTATTTTTATTAATATCTTACGTTAAGTGAAGCTGTTCACCCCAATGCTTACACTGTATTTGTGACAGCTTTGGCTCTACTTTTGTTGCCGGAGTGTTGTGCTCATCCACGGCCGCTGCGGATGTAGCGGCCTCAGGCTGTTCCTGCTACACACACCGCTTGTATTAGCAACAAAACTGTGAGCAAACAGGGCCTAATCGTCTGCCACATGTCAGCTTATTGGCACAGTAAGATCACAGTAACACTATTTGGGCCACCTGTTAACACGCTTAAACACACTCAGGTCGGCTGCAGTCAATGTTACAGTTGAAACATTGACAATAAAGTTTTGTGTCGCAGCCACGCAAGCGCCGCGTAATATATATATTGTTTAAAAGATAGTACAAAACACCACTGCATCGGGCAAGTGACATTGTCCTGGTGTTAACCGGATTTAAATCCCTCGGTCAATGTGGGATGTGTGAGCGTGGTTTTATTTATTTTTAACGGTGCAACAGCTGAGGACTCAGAAGATTCAGGCCGTTACCTTCTGGCCCAACAGCTGCGGTGGAGCTAGTGCGTGTGACGTTCACGGGAATCCGGACAAAAGAATTCCAGTACCTTTGTCTTCAAAGTACAAAGTGAACGAGTGTAGTGCAAAGTTTTTAATGGGCCTTTTTTGTATTTGTCAGTAAAAAACAATGGCACGATCAAAGTCTAATGTAAAACAAAAAAAAAAAAGGCAGCTTTCTTGAATATATGATTCAAAATTACTCTGGTCAAGTCTGAAAGGCCAGCATTGGGGTCAACCTGAGGACTTGGACAGTCGTACACCCGTCTGACCTTTCTAAAAAAAAAATATATATATATATATCAAAAATTATAGGCTTAATTTTTTATGGCAAGCCTGCAGCGTGGGACATATTTTGCCCTTGCCATATGTTTTGCAGACATTTTGGATAATTTCCAGGACATTTGATAAATTGTTGTAAGTACTTCTTGTTATTTATAGTGTTACTATTTAATCTGGTTTGGAAAGACCACAGAATATTTTGCAATTTATTAAAAAAAATGTCAGTAATAAGTGAATAATAAAAATAGCCAAGTGGATTATTAATAACCTACTAATAAAGTTGTTATTGTTGTCTTAGTTTTATGTCAGTTTTTTTTCACCAACTTTGACATATCTATTGTCAAAATTCTGTTGTTCGATTTAAGTTTTTAATGACACAGAAATGCAAACTGAACTTTAAAATAATTAATATAGATTTTGACTATACTGTTAAATTGGTTCATATCTGAGCTCAACTCAGGTCATTGTCAGCCTGTCGTGAACATCATGAATTTCAAACTCACTGATGTAATCCAAGTGTGAGGTCTTTTCAGGCAATACTTTCTAAAAATATCATCACTCTTTGTTTTGCCGTACATTTAGCTTAGCAGTGGGATAAAGCCGCCGTCAGCTTTGACCTCCTGCCTTGTATTACTGACTTTGGCCGACCCACCTGCTCCAGTCGTAGTACGGTGGATGTCTAATAGATGCAGTTTCTACATTAATTTTAATATTTAAATTTGAAGTTGAAGCTGTTCCTACAAACTCATCCTGATGTTTATTACAGCGTCACGGCCTTTAACAGTGCCAGTCGATAATGTCAACAGCCAGGACTGTCAGTTTGTTTTCAGTGACACTGATGGATAGGTTTGCTTCGCTGTGCAAATTCTTCCCAGTCTTAAGCTGTGGTGAAAATGGGTTTCAAGGGAGACACCCATAACTCTAAATAGCACACGCACACACACACACACACACTCACAAAGTATACTCCATTATAACTCGTTACGCATCTCTCTGTTGTTTAGATTTATTCCAGGATTATTCCGGCCTTTCAATTGTGCTCAAAATTAACTGCACACAGTGACTACTTTTAATTCCCTACTTGACTTTGCCACAGCAGTTGCCCCACGCCAAAAACATGCCTTCCTGCACTTTTTATTTACACACTGTATACCCAACACCCCAATTACCCTGTCTCTGGTTTAGATTTATCTGTTCTAAATCTATGCAGGAAAAAATAAACAACAAAAAAAAGATTGCACCAGATGTTGCTTCATTCTCCTAGTTTTGGCTGAGGAGATGTTCCCAAAACTTAATTGTCTCAACTGCAACATCTTGCATTTTACAGTCTATTAGCAGAGTGCGATTTAGCACAATTTATGGGAACCCCGCGGTCCTCAGTAAATGCGTGCGCACGTATCGAGGTAATAAAGGCTAATTTGTTGTTTGTGCCTTTTGTCCTCCTCTCCGTTTGGGAAATTTGTTTTTCACACAGATGCAATTATTTGTGAGCGCAGCCATTAGCTGTTTTTTTTTTGGGGGGGGGGAGGAATTCAGATACTGCGTAATCGGGGAGTAGTTACTTGCAGATTTAAGCACAGGGTGGAATTACCGTTACAAACAACACAAACAATTCAATGATAAGTGATTTAAACCACAATAAAAAACAAAAAAAACATGGGTCGTTGCTGCTCAGTTGACAGCAGCACAGTTCTCCGTCTCTCCACTGCATTATCTGTCTGAAGGTTTGACATTGAGTGAATGAACCTCAGATGATTACTATCAGTTGTCCTTGCCTCTGTGCTCTGACCATCCTTGGGACAGGACACCCAGCCTGACGTGACTCTTTTGCTTTTTCGCAGATGTTCACAAACAGTGATGAGGCAGTAATCAATAAGAAACTGCCCAAGGAGCTCCTGCTGCGGTAAGCCACATTTCTAAACACACCCACAGTCGGAAGGACTTTTTAGGACTAAAAAAAAAAAAAACCTCTTCTCTTTTTGTCTTTCAGAATCTTTTCTTTTCTGGATGTGGTGACGCTCTGTCGCTGTGCCCAGGTCTCACGGGTGAGTGTCTGTGATTGTGTGTTTTGTTTATTTATTTTTTTGTAGTTTGAGTCGTCTCATTGAAATTGTCATTGTCTGTGTCTCTCTTTTTTTTCAGTCCTGGAATGTTTTAGCCCTAGATGGCAGCAACTGGCAACGAATCGACCTCTTCAATTTTCAGAGGGACATCGAGGTGAGTGAGCTAAAAGCCTTTGCTGTGTACTTTTCACTTCGTGGCGTCGGCTTAATCTAATTTCCTTGAAACAAAGTGTGCAAACACAAACAGCAGACTGAGTGGATTGCTCCGTTTCAGGGTCGGGTGGTGGAGAACATCTCAAAGAGATGTGGAGGTTTTCTTCGCAAGCTGAGCCTGCGAGGGTGTCTGGGTGTCGGAGACAGCGCCCTGAGGTGAGTGTGGCACTGGCAGGAGAACATGGCATATCCAGTTTGACAGCCATTAAATAATTGTGTGTGCGTGTGTGTGAATTTTAATTTTTTCTTGTTTTCACTCTAGGACGTTCTCACAAAACTGTAGGAATATTGAGCTGCTCAGTCTGAACGGCTGCACAAAAATCACTGACAGGTTTGTGAATGTTTCAGTCAAAGTGTTGCCAATACATTCTGTACCCGACTGTTCTGAAGAGTCTTTCTTTCTTTCTTTCTTTCTTTTTTTATTCTGCAGCACGTGTAACAGTCTCAGCAAGTTCTGTCCGAAGCTTAAGCACCTGGACCTTACCTCATGTACCTCAATCACCAACCTGTCTCTCAAAGCTCTCAGGTGTGTGGGTTCATTACTGTGGACTACTGTCCCTCCCTGGGTTAAAGGCTTTTGCCTTTTCTACACATACACTTTCTTTCTGTCACGTCATGTTTTTTTTTTTGTTTTTTTTTTCCAGTGAGGGTTGTCCACAGCTGGAGCAGCTCAACATCTCTTGGTGTGATCAGGTGAGCAAAGATGGCATCCAGGCCCTGGTGCGCTCCTGCCCTGCACTAAAGGGACTGTTCCTCAAAGGCTGCTCGCAGGTAAACGTCAGAGATATATAAATATATATGTGTTATATATGTGTGTATTTATATATGTACATATGTATATATGTTTATATATATGTGTGTGTATATATGTGTGTATTTATATATGTACATATGTATATATGTTTATATACATATATATATATATATATTTTGTTGGACAAAAACACTAATGTGATTAAATTTAAATCTAAAGAACAGTTGTTTGAGTTTTTCTGGCCAATGGGATTTCAATTGACTGAATTCATTTCTGTTCTTTTACAGCTAGAAGATGAGGCCCTGAAACATATTGGTGCCTACTGTCCAGAACTGGTCACACTTACCTTGCAAACATGTCCAGTAAGTACGGCAGACAGCCGAACTGAGGAGAGAACCTGTAACTGAAGACAGTTTTATAAATATGTTGTCAATGGAAGGAAATAAGAATGGGTCATTTACACTCACCAAAAAAGGGAGAAAATTTCATATATATATATGTATATATATATATATATACCTTTGTTGTGTTGTTTTGTTTTTTCTGTCTGGGCAGCTGATCACAGACGAAGGTCTCATCACCATTTGTAGAGGTTGTCACCACCTGCAGTCCTTGTGTGTCTCAGGCTGTCCCAGCATCACAGATGCTATTCTCCACGCCCTTGGACAGAACTGCCCTCGCCTCAGGTAACTGTAGAGAGGCTAGATGAACAAACACACACACACACTGCCAACAGATGGGTTTCTACAGTCACCAGAACTACAAATTGTCACCCTACATTGCAGAACGTTTGTTTTTGTGTTTTTTACTTCTATTGAAACATTTCTGCAGAGTTTGAAGGAGACAGCGGTCTCTTACTTTCAATGTTGAGGCCAGGCGGTGTCACAAATTCGGCAGGAACTGCAGGAATTGCGCCATAACTGTCTGCTTCTTCTGTTCCTCTTTCAGAATATTGGAAGTAGCTCGCTGCTCCCAGCTAACAGACGTTGGATTCACTACATTAGCAAGGGTGAGTGTGGCGGCTCGGTATTCACAAACAGAAACACAGCAATCTTGGAATTCACATTGAAATCACCAACAACGTCACGCTAAGTTTTCCCATGACCACTTTTGGCTTGTGTTGTTTTTTTTCTTTCCAAACAAAATGCATCACATATTTTGCAGTAGCCGTGCAGTGACACTCAGGAAATGTTGGTCATAATTCAGAAACGATGATAAATTGTAGAATACATTTTTTAATATATATATTTTTTAAATCTAATTTCTCTGTATAATAATCATACACAAATAGACAGATCCTAATTCTATTCACCCTGAAGAAGCTGATCTCTGGTTCCTTCGTCTTCCTTCTCCCTCACAGAATTGTCATGAACTCGAGAAAATGGATTTAGAAGAATGTGTACAGGTATTTTCAAAGCACAGCAGTATAAATATACACCTACACTGTTTTTTGGTGCCATCTACAGTCCTGACATTTTTTTATCCTTTCTCCTCCCTCGTCAGATCACAGACGCAACGCTCATCCAACTTTCGATCTACTGCCCTCGTTTGCAAGTCCTTGTGAGTGTGTGATTACAACGTTTTTGTTTTTTGACAACGTTCAGCCGAGTAACCCTGCTCTGGGCCCTGCTCTGACACCGAGTTCGCTGCGTGTTCCTGCAGAGTCTATCGCACTGTGAGCTGATCACCGACGACGGCATCAGACACCTGGGCAGCGGGCCCTGCGCTCACGACCGTCTGGAGGTGATCGAGTTGGACAACTGCCCCCTGATCACAGACGCCTCGCTGGAGCACCTGAAGAGCTGCCACAGTCTGGACCGCATCGAGCTCTACGACTGCCAGCAGATCACTCGGGCTGGGATCAAGAGACTAAGGGTGAGTTTCGCCCGCGAGTAAATCACATTCAGAAACGACTCAAAAATACTTTTTTTTTTTTTTTTTCTTATCTGACAGGTGTCATTTTGACAAAAGAAATACTCATGTCATATTTGAAAGTTTTTAAGTAAACGAATACCAGATTAGGTCTTGGACAAAGTTGATTTCCTGTTAGGTGTGTTTTCACTGGTTTCTGATGTGGGGGGCGTTGTAGAAATGACAAATACAGAACAGTGTTGGACATTGAGAATAAACTGAGAGTGTCATTATCACCACTACAAGCTTGAGAAGCCACAGCAGGTGAAGGGATGTGGGTTAGGGTTGGGGGGGTGGGTCCAGGTTTTTTAGTATTTTCTAATTGCGTTTTGCAGGTGTTTTTAATTTTGGTATTTATTTTATTTTTCTCACAGTGTGGAAATTGACTTAAGAGATGACTGATGGTAAAGTTTTATATTAAACAGTGTCCAAAATACAGTTGAAAGGGGAGACGCACTGCAGAAAGTGTATTTATGACAGTGCTGTGACAAAGTTTAAGGTTTGACGTGCTGTCAAAAATTGTAAAGAATATTAATAATAATGTTTATTTGTTACTCATTTTCAAATCAGTATCAACAGCCCAAAACTGGGGGAGGAACAGCCAAGCTGCTACCAAGGTGAGATGATAGAAGACGGGTTCTTGTCACGGGTCGTACCCCCGCGGCAAGACCGGGCACGGCAGCCAGACACGTGGTAGTAGTAGACGTCTCTCCAGGGTGGAGTTTTAAGATGAAGAATTAAGAAAAAGTGGAGGATTGGGGGTGGAGGGGGCGCTGTGGTCGGCCAAGAACTTGCAGGAGATAAAAAAAAAACACTCTCAGTTTATGTCTGTTTGAAATGGGAAAATGTCCAACAGTGACATCATCTCAGAACTGGCAGCAACCAGTGGGAGTGGAGTTTAACCGTGTACTGTCTGGAGATGGATGACTGTCGAGGCGATCTTCGTGGAAACGACTCGGGCGTCTACGAAAACGCGCGGCAGCAGGTGCTTCGGAGTGAACGCAGAGATCGTCCATAGGTGTTTGTTTATAGATGCTGTGGTGAGCGCAGACATGTGGAAGTCAATGGCTGCTGCTCTTTTCCCATAGTCAGCCCCACTGGCCGTCTGCCCAGTTTCCAGTCCAGGCTGCTCTAAACAAAGTAACAGAGGTTTTATATTTGGGAGCTGAGGCTGGTATCGATCTTCACTGCACATTACATACACTGTTTGCATTGTCTGTGATGATGAAGTAGTCCAGTAGGTGCGGATAGTCTTGGAAACGTGTACTGTCTTTAAGGGGTCAGGTGTGTCCAACTCTTCTGAGATGCTTACTCAAAAAAAAATACATGAAGTACTCATTACTAAAAAAGTCACAGTGATGCAACAACATCCTCATAATCCTTTGTTCTGATCCTTTTCGTAAATTTTAAGGTTGGGACAGGGCCTAAAACAAACCCAGCTCTGGACCATTATCGGCCCCCGGGCCATACTTTGATTAAGCAAGGTTTTTTTTGTATGATGTCAGCAACGTGAGGCAGTGCAACAGTAGTGCTGTGTGTGTTTACAGGACACCACTCCCAGCACATTAACTGTGGTAGTACTGCAGTGTACTCTCTAAGTAACTTCCTTGACGCACTCCGATGGTAGAGACGCTGTTTTTCTTGTAACAAACATGCCCATTTCGAGAACCTAACCCTCTGCTGTCATTTGCTCAAACCTTTTATGGCCAAACAAAAACTCTGTTCAAGTCACGACTCCACCCACACACCAGACAGAAAAATGAATGTCTGAAATTCAAACTGTCTCCCAGAGAAAAGGGACTGAAGTCTTTATCGTCGGAGGTCGACGCTGGGAAATCGTTCACCTCAGTAACTGCCCTACTGCAGTTTTACAGCATCTGTAAAAAGAACTGACTCATATCTCTTTTTTTTCCTGTCTTCTTTCCTGCAGACCCATCTTCCCAACATCAAAGTGCACGCTTACTTCGCTCCCGTCACTCCGCCTCCCTCCGTCGGAGGCAGTCGTCAGAGATTTTGCCGCTGCTGTATCCTGCTATGATGTAAAGACCTCAGCCCCCATTTCCTGCGTCGCGTGTTCCCCCGTGGATGGTCCCGCCGCCTGTCACATGACCCTTCAACTGCTGTCCTCCCACTTTACCACCGCTCGTCATAGACTACATGCCGGTGCGTCTGCGTTTGGAGCTGCAGAGAGAGAGAGAGGGAGTGGAATAACGTTACTTGGGTATCCTTCTCCTCAAACATTCCCAACTATCCCAAACACACACACACACACACACACACCCACACACCCCAGTCAGCCCCCAGTCGGATGTCGGGACGATTCTAGGCAGTGTTCAGCAGAAGAGCCAGTATTACAGAGGCTTGAATCCAGTATCGCCACCGTCGTCACATGAAAAGTCCTTAGCATCTAAAGTGATTGTCCAGTATTTACAGGCATCCCCTCTTTTTTTGCACTTTGAGAAAAAAAAAATACCGCGACAGATGATTTTGAGTAAGTAAAAATACAAAAAAATCCCACATAGTCTGTCGACACATCCCACAGCGTGTGTCGAAAGGTCACTTTACCGCTACCTCTGGATGGGAACTGCACCTGCGTAGACCTAAAGCAGCAGTCTGTCAGGTGGTTAAAAAAAACAAAAACATATGCAGCTCTTTGCACTTAAAAGCAATGATAAGACACTTTAAAAAAAATACACCAACGATCCCAAAATGTAAGACTAACCACACACACACACACACACTATCATTACTATCACAAACCAAACCATCATTTGAATGCGTACTCTGTTCTTGCTCCACCCGTGTCCTCACGCCCTCTCTCTGTTACAATCAGAAGCTTCAGTTTGTTGTGGAAAAACAAAAACGTAGGTGAAGTGGAAGGATTTATACGTGGGGACGGGAGAAGATGCCAAATGTTGCATGTAACAACTCTAGTTTTTTTGTTTTTTTGTTTTTTTTAACTGTAAATATTTAAAATGTCTGAGAGTCACAGCCAGCTGCACAACAGAAGACGATGATGTCAGAGTGGACGGGGAACTTTGACGAAGCTTTGCAAAAACAAAAACAAAAAAAAACACGCCAGTACTTATCTGGAGAAGAACTGAAACTGGCCAGATAAGGAAAAACAAAAGACTTGTCACTACAGGAACTCGTGCTGTCATAACAGGACAACGGACAGGAAGAGCCAATCAGAACCCATGCAATTTTACTGAATTAGATTTTAATGTGAAACCTTCTCGGTGACGGTTTCTGACGTTGACGCGAACCTCACCCTCGACAGTGAAAAGAAAGGACACGCGCGCGTTGTATGGAGCGACGGCAGCAACTCCTCCACTCCCATGAGGCCTTGCAGGGTTAGGAGAGATGGCGTGTTGTACCCCGCCACCCGTGATCCCCCCCCCCTCCCCCGTCTGTCTGGAGTCGTGAACACTGTTTGAGGAGACAACAGCCAGATCTGATCATATCAGAGCAGTCACTGTGAAAGGAAGTCGTCTGAATCTTGAGTGCCCGCCGACAGACGGGACGGGAAGATTTGTGTCACAGCAGGGGGCTGCCGTCTACTGCGGCCCAAACCCTATGAAGTATTGGAGCCTTTCTCTCCAACGAAAAACGTACTCTCCTGCACTTGCACCTGCTTCCTTCTTCGGTCCGTCTTTCTTCCCCTGTTTCGTTTTAATACAGGCATCTTTTACTGCTTTATTTTATTTATTTTTTTTAACCTTCTCTACTTCTCCACCATTTAGCATTTCTCTCATTTGCTGTGGTTTGGATTGTGCCTGCTTCATTTGGTGTTTGATGTCACACGTTCTCCTAGGTTGATTCTGGAGCCCTCTTCAGTTCTCTGTTTGGATCCACAGGAGTTTGTTTTTATTAAGCCCTAATTGTTATTGAGTGTCCACAGTTTAGCCTTTTGTCTGGGGGTGACGGGGGGGGGGGAAGGGGCGCAATCATGATAAATGTTGAATGTGAGTTCGATTTTTTTTATGCGAACTAAAGAGGGGGATAATGATGTAGGTTGTACTTGCTGAATGTTCTCATCCTCGGGATGGCTAGACAATATCTTTTTGTTCCTTTTAAAGGTTAGCTTTCCTTGTTTTAATGTTTTTTTGTGTGGCCGTCACTTTTCATCCACTTTTCTATCCTAAAAAGGTTAAAACCCTCTAAAAACTCATAAATGCCACAGACCTTCTGTAGTAACAACGGGCTCCATTAGAGGGCAGTCTAATCAGAAGTCATCTCTTGAGCCATTAGTTGAAGAAGTGTAGCTTTTTCCAACAAAGCAGGCCAAGCATACACAACACTAAACCACCTGGAGAGCATTATTTATTTCAAGAGTTAGAACTGAAAAAAGACATTTTTATATGTCCGTCTTTCCGCCTTGACAAAATAATTGACAGCCCGTGTAGCCGACCCTCTGTCATGAACTTTTCCCAGAAACATCAAGCAAGATAGTGGAACGTCTGTCCTGGTGTCACTATCCAACTAAGTTAGGATTCTCCTCTGTTTCTGATTGGACAGCTGGACCAGACAGGGTAATCCAGTCAGGCATTACTCCGGTCTGATCTGTTGTTGAACAGGATCTTACTGTTGGATTTCCATCACAGATTTATAATTGCAGTGGCTTCCCATTAATCCCTTCTTTGTGCTTCGGAGTCGGAGGATTTAACCTTAACCTGAATGTAAACTCCGGGTTTCCTGTTTGTGCATTTTAATGTGAAACGATGACGGCGTGTGCTTTCATCAAGGCTTTTGTACAAATGACCCGCAGATCCACAGGCGACGATGGCGTTCGGTCTGCCTGAGTTACCAAACACACTACAGGCCTCCACGCGGCGTGACTGCTCCGTCATATCCCCGCGCCCCCCTTGGTCGACCCCCTCTTCCCTGTGTCCGTCTGTCGCACTTTCACCAGTTTACACAGCGGTTGAGCTTCTTTTTCGTGGATGATGAAGTGGGCAAGAAAACTACAGCGTGTGCGTGTGTTCACGGTAGAGCAGCAGAGAAACTTCAACAACTTTGACAATGACTGTAGTTCATATGATTACTGTAAATCTTTTCCTTTCTTTCTTTTTTTTTACAATTAACCGATATAAATGAATATGTACGTATGAATAAATATATACCTATATTATTAAGACTGATGTAGATTTCTGTGGTGCCCGGCTTGTACTTACCTTGTCACTGCGGTAGGTGGCAGCAGTGAGCTTTGTGTTGTGACCTCGCCGTTTCTAGATGCCTCTGTTTGAATCAGTCCTGCTTCAAAAGGATGCAAAACTTCCAAGATTTTGTAGCAAACCAGGAAAATAATATATTTTTTATTTTTATTTTTTATTTTTTTAAACAACAGATGCCCCTCCTATCATAAACCACAATAATCCATGCTTAGGAACTGCATGGATGGGAGACAGAGGGGTAACTGTTTGCCCTTGGCCACATCCATTTCCTTCCTGTTGTGGAAGACAGAGCTCCTACCTACTGAGCCTCATTAGATTCTTGTGGGAAATGTGAAAATGCTAATGCTAATGGTCGACAGAGACACAGACACAGAGGATGGATGCCCCCAGGTCGAACGTTTACCTAGGGCAGGGTAAATGGGGGAAAAGCAGAGGAGTCATTATGATCATTTTCTAACACAGACCACGGTGCAGTGTGTGGAAGGTACTGTAGTAATATCACAGACTGTACATACATACTGTGATGTACACACACGTGTTGTAACACACACTGCAATCACTTACAGTTTAGCTGAGGCCCATCTTTCTAACACGTATCATCTGGATCTTCATGACGTGCGCAGCTGATGCACCGCCGCCACAAATTGTCCCTCAGATCTTGGGAGGACGAGGACGGTGACATTAAGTTATTTTGCTGCTACAAAGCAGTTTGAAATTGTATTGTCACATTGAAAATTGGTTACGGGGGGAGGGGGGCGGCGGTGGTCAGTGCTCAGCTGCTGATTGGAGAGCATGGGAGTGGTGGTGCTGGTCCCATGGAATTGATGCTTCTCCTAATATTAGTAGGAGCCCAAAATATGAAGATGACGGAGTGACAAACAATATGGCAGGATTAAATATTAGATAAAAAAAACTGTCAAGTGTCGAATCTGTCACCGTCATCGTAAATACTAGGGATGTCCGATAATATCAGTCGGCTGATATTATCGGCCAGATATTAGCATAATTATGTAATATCTGTAATGCCTGTTTTTTTTTTTTCAAATGATGTGTGCCCTAAAAACAGTTTAGGGGATAAACAACTGTATATTAAAGCGGAGGTCACTAGATGGCAGCATTGCAGCTCATTCTAATTAATCTTGTACTCAGTGGTTTGTACAGATAAATAAATAAATATTACCAGGCCTATATTGGTACCGGTTGATATCGGAATCTGGAAAATAAGTGTGGACAATATCGGATATCGGCAAAAAATGTATATCGGACATCCCTAGTAAACACCACATGAAGCCAATGCCAGGTGGCTGAAGAGCCACATGTGATTCCAGATGTGAAGCCAGTTGGTTTAAAAATGGAGGCAGATGATTGGCCGTTCAGCGTCTATAAGTAAGCAGTGAGTAAAAGGATGAAAATGTTGAAGCAGCGTCTGTCTGCTGTCTAATAAAGTGCAGCTACAGTTTCTGAGTGTGTTGATCTGCATTGATTAGCATCTTTAAAGGCCACCCGTCTCCACTACCATGACTAAGAGAAAGACTCAGACTCCACCAGGAGACTCCCTCCAAGCTCCAAGACGTGACTAAAACACTTGTTTTGCAGCTGGCGTGGCACTGCCCGCGGGGTCAAGTCCGTATCGGCGCCTGCTTACGCACGTTTTGTTTGAGGTAAAAGCACAGATGGACAACGAGCGGCAATTTGTTGCCAATGGAAAGAATAGCAGCCGCGGCCCTGTGGCTGCACCGTGACGACCGCTGTCACGGCTGGGATCTGTCTCCTGCCGCATGGGACCGAGTCCTTCCTTTCCGTCCTCATTACCGTTTCTCGCCCGTCTCCAAATAACGGGGAGATCAATGTGTTTTCAATCCGGTTGTAATGCTTATTTTTATCAGCTGGGCTCTGGCACCTGGGGTATGGCAACCATGATGGAAGATGAGCTACACACGCAGGGCGGCGTTGGTGTGTGAACGTGAATGAGTACGTGCACATGTGTGTGTCAAGTCATTTTTCTGTTCGGGAACTTTCTGTTCTTTGTCAGTGTCAGTGTTTCTAATGGACCAGAACATGAGTTTCTGGTTAGATTTGGGTTTTCTCCAGGTAATCCTGTTTCCTTCCAAGGTCACTATCTAGATTAGAGATTAGGGATTCATTGGACAACCATAGGTGTGAATGGAGTGGTGAACTGTACCCTGACCTTGTCTGATGAATGCTGGGATTATCTCCATCACCCCTTGTCACCATTAAAAGTATAAAACTCCATACAGTATAATTCCTAAACATCTGATATTTTCTCAGAAAAAAAAAATGCAAATCTGTATATTTTCTCACTTTGGCACAATTAAAAAAAAAATCTAATTCATGAAACTGCTGCATTCTCCCTTCTCCAAATGCCCCATTAGGGCACCGCCCCCCACTTTGAGAACCATTGAACTTAATTGAGTGATTGACTGAATCGAAAGTCCTAATAAGGCAAATTTTTTCCGATAATTTGCAGGTATTTGTAGATCTGTGTGTGTGTTTTCCCGGTTCACCACATCTCTCTGTTCTTTTTTATAGATAACCTAGCGCTTCCTTTTGTCACTGACATGAAATCCTTTCCCAGACACCAAGACAATTCTCTCACTTACCAAAGCTAAAGGTTTCTTCAGTTTTTCTATTATTTTCTGTCATGGTTTCTGTCCCTGTTTTGAAACTCTTTCTCTGTCCCGCAGCAGCTTGAAGGAAACTATAAAAGAATACCTTCTTAAATAAAAAAACATTAGGAGTGTGTGTAAAAAAAAAATTGCCTTTATATGTTTGCTGTTAAAATGTGAATCAATAGAAAGCTGACGAGGCTGCAGTTAAACTAGAGGAATAGGATCGGACTACAGTACCTCATCGCTGCTGCTTTTTGACGAATCACAGTTAAGTGGTTCAAGCTCTGGCTCCACACCAGGCTGCATCTGGAAGACCAGGCCTCTGTGCTCATGTACTGTAGTGGAGCCCTGGTTCCTGTAGATTACCTTCATCTTTTGGTTGTGACCCACTTTCACCCAGCAAAACTAAATCGGCCTGAGACACGTTTCGCTCACGTTTCCTTAATGCTTCATGCAAATGAGGCACGGAATCAACAGAGGGCTGCACTTCACCGCACAATGCAGCGTTTGAACTCAGTGCGCCTTGCTCGGGAGACCAGACATCACTGGTATTAATAGTATTATTCCATTCAGTCAACCGCCAAATTTAGCCCCGCGACCCACTTTTTGGGTCACGACTGGAGTATTTGAGAAAGGATTCTTCAGACGACACTGATGTCATTGAGTAGGTAACAGCACTGTCTTGGCTGGAACAAATATAGTCGCAGCTTCAGCAACAAAGTCGTGTACATGGTCTGCACTTCAAAATCTCATTACTCCACAGTGTCTTGTTATTCCATGCCCACACGTTTGCTTTCACCAGCG
>NC_024323.1:9506310-9599654 GCF_000523025.1 Cynoglossus semilaevis | reverse complement strand
AAGGGACAGTGGTTCGATGATATGTTTGATATGGTTTTTATTTTTCAACTCACACACTTATATCTGTGGAGCTCATGCTACTAGTTGTGTGTCCATCTGAGAAAATGTAAATTTCACCTTTTAGAGAAACGAGACAATTTATAGAAAATTTATTAGAGAAATTTATAGAGAAAATTTAATAATCAGTCATTTTTTTCCACAGTGGAATTTGACCCTTGCAATTACTACAATGCCCCTCAAGGGGGCCCAGGGACCCACTAAACAAAAATCTCACAAAAAATAAAAATAGTAATAATTTAAATGACTTAATAATTGACTAAAATTTCAATTTTTGAAGACAACGCTGATATACTGGCAGGAATTGAAGAAAGACGCTCACAAAGATCTTCTTCAACAGCTCTGATAATCCTTTTTTTCGTTTTCATAGCCATCTGCTGCCACCTAGCGGAAGATGACTAAACTGTTCTGCTTTTCATGCTTTGACGAGCAAAGAAAAATTACATGCAATAAATAAATAATAATTATCAGCCCAATTAAGTCGATTTGGATTTTCCAAGGCACACTAGTGGGCCACGGCACAGATGTTGGGAACCACTGGTTTAGACATGGGGTTTATTTTTTTTTAGTTCAGGCTGAGGTATAAATGTATACACATTCATTTTGGTTAGCTCAAGTGAAGCTGGTTCTTGTGTCACTAAAGGCATGGATGTTCTATTTCTAAGCCCCCGCCCCACATGTTCGCTCCACTGTCCATGTAGCTTTTTATCTTTCTGGCCACTAGGACCCTTAATGCTGATAAAGAACAGGTGGATTTAAATCATTTTTTGTGTCCAGACGTTGGTGTGTGGAGAAACTAATATACTGATATATCTGACTTGGAGACAGCCTGCTTCGTAAATGCATCAGAATAAATAAACAAATAAATAAACAAACATACCCCGCCCACGACCGTGGTTGGGTCTAAATGGATCCTGGCAGAGTTGTAAAAATTGCCCCAATCATGCGCGTCACACGCACGAGAAGGCGTGCCTCAGATTGCGCTTAAATTTAAGTCTGTTCGACGGAGGACACAGTTGGCTGTTACGCGCACACGGTCTGTATCGCGGCGTTGGCTGTTGTTAATTGTCCGGAACTGATCTGATTAAGTTGAGATTTTTTATTTTACTCCGCTTTTCAGTGAAATTAAACCTTTTTTTTCTTTTTTTCTTTTTTGTTGTTGTTGCACCGAAGGACAGAGTGTGCCACCGTGGGGCTTCTGGGATGCGCGTCAAGGGACACACGCGACGGACCACCCATACGTGAGACTCAGCCTTCTCTAAGCTCCCGTCCTCGCTTGGAATGAACGAAATATAAACAGCTGTTCTGTGTTTGCGCCTGTGAATCGATTCATCAGCCCACAGACGTGCAGCGGCTGCCCGCAGAACCAATGGCCATAAGGCGTCCGTCTCGGAGCGCGCGCACTTCTTCCCCTTCGACGTGGACCCGCGTCTAGCTCGGCTGAGACGTCTGTGTGAGAAGTTTCAAGTTGTTGCTCCTTTGTGTCTGGAACCAGTGCCGTCCATCATCCCAACAGCAGCGATGATGACCGAGGGCAGTGAGGCGGAGAGCGACGCTCCGCTCCAGCGCTCTCCAAGCACCATGTCCATCCAGCCGGTGACATCCAAGGTACTGTGGAAACTACACACTCACCCCCGGTGACCTGGCAGCTCAGCTCCACACGCTCCACAACCAAACATTCACACATTTAGGAAAAAAAAACAAACTTTAAACAACCCCCATCCCCCCCCCCCCCCCCCCCCCCACATATATACTCAAAGTACACAGATATTTAAATTCTGTGTCCGCACTCTACTGCATTATTTCACCGCACGCGCGTATTGGTGATGTCAAATACTACATCACAAATGCAGTTGTATTCGCCTTCAGTGCGTCACTGCTATGTTTCACGTAGGGTCTGATGGAGTGAGGCAGGGGGGTGGGGTCGGGGGGGGGGCAGTGTCATCTCATGAGCTGAAGTGTTTCTTCTACTTTATTGGACCGTTTTGATTTGATCTTGTTCATTCTTGATATTCTGAAAATATAAAAATGTCACCCATTTCCTCCAGCGCCCCCTGTGCTCCTCAAATAGTGGGTCATGACCTAAATTACAGGTAGGACTTCCTGGGGTCACAGGGCTGGATCGCATCATAATACCTGATTGTTCTGTTTCCCATGAGGACAAAGATACGTCTGTGTGGCTGTGGACTATGGTGGGAATGGGACGCTGCAGTAAAAAAGCCCCTGAGTGCTCAGTAACTCTGTATCAGTACACAGCTATCAGGAAACAAGGTTATTTACATTAACGTGTAATGTCACGCCACATCTCCAAGTCATTTTTTCAGTAGTTAAAGGTTCTCAGGCATCAAAGATATTTCATAAGAAGACAGCAGGATTTTCACCGTCTCATCCTGGAGGCTTTCAGTTCAGCCTTCACAGCTATCAGAGTCATATAGATAAAAGCAAAAAAGTCCTCAAAAAAAAAAAAAACACTCAAAAGCTGCTTTTTGCTGTATTTTAAGCCTCGTTTTGGCTTAAAAATCCTCTTTAAAGTCTTCACTGAGACTTTCAAATTTGTACAGTACGTCTCTGACCGAGGGAGCCAACTGAGTGCAGCTCAACTGGCAAATACACCGCATACAGTATTGAATTATAAATTATATTAAATTATTACAGATGTGGTAAAAGAAGTGAGGAGTAGCCTTTCACGGTGACGTTGTCTTCAAACCAGTCAAGCAAAAATCACATCTTCGTTGAACGCGTTTGTTTCAAAAATTAATACAAAGACAGAAACATAAAGCACTTTTCCTATAAAACGTACCACTATAGAAAATAGGACTCGCCGTGATATGTGGCGTTAGTGTTTGTTACAGACAGTGAGTCATGTCCCTAAGGCTAATGTTTGTTATTGGATTTTTTTTTTAATAAATGTCACTGTTTCATGAAATATTACAGAAAGAATCACACTCCAATGCTTGACCTTTTGTTAATCCCCCTGTTTTTCAATCTTGGGGTCGGGGCTCCGTGTGGGGTCACCTGAAATGTTTACTTGGTTTTTGTTATAATGATTAAAAACACAATGCACAATTGTTAACAAATGTTTTTTTTTTTCCCACTTTTGTTAAAATATCTGAGCTGGTGCATCTTGATTGACGGCCTTGATCATGTGACTGCTCAAGTGACAGCTACTTGAGTTCCTTTGAGTACTTTGTGCAATAATCTGGTTACTTTGTAATTGCGAAGCACTATAACAAACATGATAAAGAAAAAAATAGGCAGAAATTTGTGGCATCAAAATGGGGCCGCAAGCCCAGGTTGAGAACCACTGATTTAGGATACCAGTATGTCCTAGAATGTAGACCGTTATATAATCTCAAATTAAGAAATATTGATTGATAATTAAGTACACCTCAGACTGTCTAAAGTAGGTGTAAATCAGGATAATCCAGCAGAGGGCACTATAACTGCAGCTTTCATCAGTTTCTAATGGTCTGATAGTAAAGAAGACAGTGATGGTATGTTGTCACATGACCCCTCCAGCTCCCTGCCTGTTGTCTCGCTATTTCCATCGTTAATCTAGTCCCTAATATGTAAATGATGCAACGTTGAGCTGAAACAAAGTCTGACGATTTTATCGCTAGCGGTCACAAAGTCTAGCTTAGTATAAATGTCACATGTCCAACTTCATGATTTTTGTTCATTTTTTTATTTGACGAAATGTGACGTAATTTACACAGCCTGAGCCACTTTTGACCCAAAATGTTTTTATTTCGCTTTGAAATTCCACTTATTTGTTCAAAATCAAAATCAATTTGCTCAGAGTTTGACTAATGTCTAACGATTAATACATTAAAACAAACGTAAATATCTGCTGTTATTAGTGCTGTGCTGCTTTCCTCGGAGGATAACGGCTGACTGAGTTGAAGTGTCTCCTCCAAGTGCTCCTCATGATTCCCAATAAGTTGCTGTCTTGACTGTATAAACACACATTTCAAGGGCCCGCTGCTTCTAAGAGCCCGAGCCATAAAAGCTGCCTCACAGGCAGTGTGGAGCTTTTCACGAAGGACTTTTAGGACAATCGATTCATTTAGCACTTGATTCCACTTTCTACTGCTGCAGCTGAGCCTTTATCTCCATCCCATGCCTCCCACACACTGGCACATGCCACCAACATGTTGGTGGCAGAGTGGAGCTACTACTGCTGCTACAAAAAAAAAAAAGAAAGGAGAAAAAAAACAAAACAGCACCAGATTGTCTCACTCCTAGATCTCAATATTCATTGTCCCCAGGGAAAAGCATTAAAGTTGGCAAAATTACAAATGATTTCATTTGTAACCTCAAGATTTGGGCCCTGCTCCTTTTCAGCCCCGCTCCTGCAGCCACCCTCCCTCAGCCCTGCTCCTTCACCCCTGCTCCTTCAGCCCGCTCCTTCAGCCCCGCTCCATCAGCCCCGCTCCTTCCGCCCTGCTCCTTCAGCCCGCTCCTTCAGCCCCACGCCTTGAGCCCTGCTCCTTCACCCCTGCTCCTTCAGCCTTCCTCCTTCAGCCCTGCTCCTACAGCCCTGATCCTTCAGCCCTGCTCTTTCAGCCCTCCTCCTTCAGCCCCGCTCCCTCAGCCCCCCTCCCTCCGCCCCCCTCCCTCCGCCCCCCTCCTTCAGCCCCGCTCATTCAGCCCTCCTACTTCAGCCCTCCCCCTTCAGTCCTCCTCCTTCAGCCCCCCTCCTTCAGCCCCGCGCCTTCAGCCCTCCTCCCTCCGCCCCCCTCCTTCAGCCCCGCTCCTGCAGCCACCCTCCCTCAGCCCTGCTCCTTCACCCCTGCTCCTTCAGCCCCGCGCCTTCAGCCCTCCTCCTTTCAGCCCCGCTCCTTCCGCCCTGCTCCTTCAGCCCGCTCCTTCAGCCCCACGCCTTGAGCCCTGCTCCTTCATCCCCGCTCCTTCAGCCCCGCTCCTTCCGCCCTGCTCCTTCAGCCCCGCTCATTCAGCCCTCCTACTTCAGCCCTCCCCCTTCAGTCCTCCTCCTTCAGCCCTGCTCTTTCAGCCCTCCTCCTGCAGCCCCGCTTCTTCAGCCCCGCTCCCTCAGCCCCCCTCCCTCCGCCCCCCTCCTTCAGCCCCGCGCCTTCAGCCCTCCTCCGTCAGCCCTCCTCCTTTCAGCCCCGCTCCTTCAGCCCTGCTCTTTCAGCCCTCCTCCTTCACCCCTGCTCCTTCAGCCCGCTCCTTCAGCCCCGCTCATTCAGCCCTCCTACTTCAGCCCTCCCCCTTCAGCCCTCCTCCTGCAGATGCCTCCGCTCGCTCTATCGGTTGGAGATTCACTTCACAGCGATAAAGGGCTCGGTGTGAAAAAAAAAGGTTTAGCTTCAAACTTCAGCCTTTTTCTCTCCTGCAAAAAAAAAAACTCAATAAAACATCAATTGTTTCGTAGCCCTAACATACAGTATCAACACCTATACATTGACATACGGGGCTGGGCCTACTCGGCACAGGAAGTGGTTTCATCTTCTACCTAGCAGAATTAAAACCCTTTCAACCCAGTGGACACTGATATTCTCTCTGTCAGTTTCCATGTATCCCTGCGTAGGTTTTCTGTGGTCCAGACAATGCAGGATTAGGTAACTCTCAAACACTCTCAAATAATCACACCGTAGCTATAAGTGTGAGTGTGAGTGCTGTTTGTGTCTGTACAGTATGTGGCCCCTCGCCACGCTGAAGCAGACGTATAGATCATTTACACGACAAAAGCATCAGGCTTCAGTTAGAAACGTGTAAAAGAGAGATGTACGGATTTCTCCTTAAATGGGTTTTTATAACATAATAAGATGCTTTCTCACTGACCTCCTTTAGTTAGAATACATTTTGAAATGATTCTACTTCAAAGACCTGGCCCACTTTGAATATTAAGAGCCCCGAGGGGTGATGGCTATGATGAGTTTTTTATGTTGATGATGCTCATTTTTATGTTGGATCTCCCTCCGACCACCAGATGCTGCTGCGAGCAACCAAAGAGCTATCTATCTGTCTGCCTATCCTGGATCTCCCTCCGACCACCAGATGCTGTCTGCCTATCTATCTATGGGTTTTTGTGTAATATAAATACTTTCGGGGCAAAATTATTACTGACATTTAGTCTTGGGCCAGATAGTGGTCCCTGGGCCACAAGTTTGAGACCACTTCCTTGGACTGTGATATGATGAGCAATACATATTGTTAGTTGTTGTTGATGGATGGCTATTGTTTCTGCGTTAAGGAGGCCAAATGCTGCCGTGTCCATAGGAAAGCCTCATTAGATTCGGGTTCAAGGATGATAAATGTTTATGCGTCTGATAATATCGTCTGAATTGTTCTCCAGTGAAACAATAACCCACTACAAATTAGAATAGTTTTTCTTCTGCTGCCGTCTTCCCACCGGATGAATCGAACAGTCACATAGAAGCTATTTCATCTCCTGGCTAACAGATCATGCTGAGATTCCACTTTATGAACGTTTGATTTCCAAACCCACCCTGAAACCACATCCACCAATAAGACTTAAAAACCCTTAATCCAGACAAATCATTTCTGAAGGAATCTCCTCAGACATGTGTGTCCACGATGCTGATCATTAGATAAGGATGACAGCCAGAGTAGGAGGACGAGTCCTCCTGATAGCAGATGCTCGCTGAAACCCAGCAGCAGCTGCAAATAGATGTGTATCAGAGCTGAATAGCACAGGGACACAATGATTAGAAGATTAGAAAAAGGGAAAACAGCATGGATGTCATCCCTGGCTCGTACACAGTCCACTGCCAAGGCTGTCAGGAGCGTGAGCAGATGAGATGGCCAAGCAGAGATCAGTGTTGGGTTTTTTCTTTGTGAAGAGCAGTTTGATCTCTGGAGACTGCTGCTGCTTCAGGAGCCCCTCTCTGTCTTATTGAACTGCAGGAGTAAAGCATTTGTTCTCAGCGATAAGTACACAGGCCAATCTTCAAGTAGCGAGAGATATACACACATAAAAAACAAAAAACAAGCAAGGATCGGAGGCACTTGGCTGCAGAGATTGGCCCATCAGTCAGCCTTCTGGTCTGAACGGCACAGATTGTCTTTGTGTGTTTCATTCGGATTCAACTGGCCACAGAATGAGCTCTGAAGTCCACAGCTGTCAGAGGGAGAACAGGTGAGTGACGCCTAACAGGACCCGTGTCACAGCTGTAAAGGAGGAATGACAGGTGTTGTTAAAGCAGAGAGTTTGTGGCCGGAACCTAGATCACTTTCCCCTGATGCTTCACCCACATGACTTCATAATAAGGAGGCTGTGGTTTAGTCTCACGATCATTTGTAAACAGGAGTGTGCTGGCGATATTTTATAATATATCCATGCTTTAAATTCAGAATAGTTCTTTAAACTTATTATAGGTTACAGCAGGGGTCTCCATCTGAGAGCTACTCATGCTGTGTAACATTGGTTTTCATAGCTCAATTCGAACAAACAACTCAATATGCTTTCTTTGCCTAGACATTTACAGAATGTTACTGTCCACATATCACATTTCTTATTACAACATCACAAAAGTATAATTATTATTCTTCTCCAAAGCCCCAGTATTGTTCCTCCATTTTGACCGAATAAGCTGTTTTGATTTTTTTAAATTTTATTTTCTGTAGAATATCGCCGTCTGCTGGCCAAATATAGCACAACCGACTGCAATCTACAAGTGTTTGGCAATCGTCATGACAGAGCGAACTTAGCTTCAGCTTAAGTTATACGGATGTTTAACAGTAGCAAATTTATTAAAGTATGAGATATAAACTGTTTTATTCAGTATTATCATTATTCCTAATTGTTTCATATATATATATATATATATATATATAAAATTCGGCTTTGTAATATCGATAAATATCTATTTTATTCATGTTCCACAAGGGTGGGTGTTGGTTCTTTATCGGGTCTGGCCCACCTTGAAAATGGTTTGGATACCTCCTTAACTTTGACCATTATAATTTGGCTCTGGTTCACGGTGACTCTTCACTCTGTCGTTGAGTGATTTTGAAAACCATCCAAACTGAACAAATTGGTCATGTACTGTGTGTACTGTGAACTTCACCGACAGCTTGGCTCACAGTTGGTTCTTTCTTTCCAAAGTGCTGCTACTTCTGGTCCACCTCCAGTACTGCACTTTACTGCAGGGTGGCTTTGTTCATCCTTGTAATAAGTGGCAGATAAATATTGATCTTTAATTCATCTTGTGATGATGTGACATTTGAGAATAATTATATATATATATAAACTACACATTGGCACAAAATAAATAATACTATAATGTGAAACACAGAAAAAAAAACCTCTGAATCAAAAGACGTCATAGGAAAAAAAAAATCAGATGCTCCAAACTCCATTTGTAACATCTGAAACAGTTTTCCCCATATGGATGCTTCTATTCATTTATATTTGGGTCAGTGTAACACAATTCCAAATTGTGTGAAAAGATTCATGATGGGATTTTTTCCCCACAGCTGTAGCCTTTCAGTGTTGCACTGGTTGTAGCCAATCCCTGCAGTCGTGTGTCCAGGTCTGGGTTACAGCCTGGACAGTTCACCAGTCCATCACAGGACCACGTCTGTGGACAAGAAAAAAAAAACAATCAATCTGACATTCACACAAGTGAATGGTTTTTTTTTTTTAACCTTGCACATATGCTAACTCTATACAGAAAGATCAGTCACCACAAAAGATCAAACTGATGATCTTTTTCACTGTAAGGCGAGAGCACTAACCACTCTTCTAGTGTGTGGCTTTACATGCAGAAGGTCCGGGGTTTGAGCCCAAATCTGCTGTTAATGCTCCATAAAATTCAAATTATTCTCATTAAAAGATGGTGTCAATGTGGATTAGATAACATAGGGACATTGTTCTGCTGTTTTTCACCATCTACTTTTTGTCTTCTTGTCTTTGTGTTGGCCAAAGCTGAACCAAACTAATGGACAAACCATAGAAACTGGAGACCCGTCATGGCTGACAATAGCAGTGGAGTTAGTTTCAAATGACGGCTAAAGAGTACAGAGCTCTTTGATAGTTAATATAAAAGCTTCACATTGAGATTTGTGTTGATGTAACACCAATCTCCAGCTACTGGAATTAGGCACAAAAAAAAAAAAAATCTTTTCAATCCGGTCTCTTTTTATACTGGATTTCAGGAGTAAAAGAACCCTCTCAGTTGAGGGAGGTTCGTTTGTCGCCAGTGCTGCTCACTCTGATGCAGCTCCTCGCCTTCTTTCTGTCTGAGAGCGGCTGCCTCTTTGTGTAGCGCCCGGGCTGGTGTGTGTGGACAGTGATTGGTTACGTGAAGGAGGATGAGTTGCCAGGGCAGAGCTGCATGGCAGGGTTGGGTGAACGTGTATACTAATAGCACTAATAGCTCACATCAACTTTCCCCTCCGTTAAACAATGGATAAAAGTGAAAAGCAGCACGTGTTTGTGTGTCTGTGTGTGTTGGGTATGAGCAAGCATGTGTGTGTACATGTGTCTGTGAACGCAGCGATGGAGGCGGCAGCTTGTGATTATGCAGCTCTTATTATTATTCCACCAGGCCGACATGCATAATGAAAAACTTAATACCGGAAAGAAAAAACTAATTGTTAAGAAAAAATACAATAGAAAAATGGTTGCAATTTGCAAGAAAATGTACATCTGTAAATGTGTTTCTTTAACAGCTCAGATCGTTTTGAAGGCAGTTTTTTTTCAGCAACTTTAAAATCTTTCAGTAGTTTCTGAATGATGCTTTCTTTATAGGCAATGTTTAACCTTTTTAACCCTTGGCTACAGCTAATATTTATCTTATGCTATATGGCTATATACTCAACTTTTAGCTGTTTTTGCGATTGTTTTTTAAGAAATTCTTAAGCAGTATATTATTAAAACGTCATACTGGACATTCAAGGACTATTTGTGCCGATCTGAAAATATAATCCAACAAATTTTCCAAAGACTGACTAGACCTGCAGTCTCATTATGGCCAGTTTTATCAATCCAATCAATAAACATGGCAGGTGATGTTGTACATGGTTCTGGAGGGCAATCAGTTCCTTCTGGAACCACGTGTTCTCTGATGTGACCCAGAGAACAGATACAGTATGTTCCCTTTACATAACCTCACTTGCAGTAGATCACAGGGTCAGATACTGTGACATTTATGGCACAACAATTCAATCTTGTTTTGTTTTTGTTTTTTTCAAGGCTAAGGTATAGGATCACACTCGGTAAGAATTTCCCCCAGGAAATAACATGAAACAGAAGCGTTTATCGCTGCCTCTGTCATTAAACAGTGCTATACTCCTTACCCTATAATTTGATTTTTACTCGCTTACACATAAGCAAGTAAAATCATAAAATTATTCACTGAGAGATTCAGGTTAACAGCAGCGTTGCTCAGACTCCATCTCTCCTTTAACGTTGAAATAAAGTATTTATATTGACCTTTACTACCTTTTAAAGTACACGCAGCTGGAGGTAAGGGATAAGCTTTTTAGTAAAAAGAAAAATCCCATCCTGCTCCCAGTGGGACAGAGCCTTTGTTGTTCAGCAACATGTCAATCAGCCCGATTGGCTCCATTAAATCCTGATGGAGGGAGCAAAAGCCACATCTTTTCGGAAATAGAAAAAAAAAATGTTTCAGAGTTACAGCTGCGCCGCCCTTTATCCAGAGACGATGTTAGATATTTATGAGGGCTACGTCTGAGCAGGGCTGAGGTGAATGTTAGGATTATGGGTTGGACCGCCCTGGAAACAGATTGTTAAAAATCAGAATTACACTCATTTCCAATTTTACGAGGTCCATTCTGTTTGGGCAGCGTTTGACTGCAGATGTGCCATAGAAAAGAATCTTCACTGTTCTCAAAGGCAGAATAGCCAACTCTTCATCGCTCCCTGGTTTATTGACGAAGACTGATGTCTGCAAGTTAAAGCACATTTGCTGGAGTCTAGACGAATTATTGAACGTGTGCATCGGACGACGGAGTAAAAAGACTTTATCTGTGTGGTACAGTGTATATGTGGCTGTTTATGAAGCACATGGGGCACAGAGTGGCCGTGTTTGCCCCGTTTTGCTTAGTTCAGCAGTGACATTTACAGTGTGGAGGGGCGGAACTTCAAAACCCAGTTTTTGAACAGACTGTAATAGATTTTTACTCGTTTAAATAAATTTAAAAAATCTCAGATTTACGGCGAAAATTGAGTTACGTTGCACTGTTTCACCTCTCGTCCAAGAGGCTTCTTCACGTCTGGAGAAACGACCTCTTTGATAAAATTTCACATCCCCTGTACTGTAACAATATTTTAAATACACCCAGAATGGCTCTGTAAAGATCCTGTTTTGCTTTTCCCAAAAAAAGGTCAGTGGACTGAAGGATGATTGAGGCTCCACCGTTTGTACCTGACAGCCTGTGTCAATGAAATTGCAGGTTATAAATAATCCATCTGGGATTGGGTTGTACATCAGGGCCTCTATCACTTCATCTTCATCATCATTTCAAAAAGAAATAGAAAAAAAAAACTCCTGTATGCGGCAAGCTCAAGAGCAGTGAATGTGTTCCCTGCTGATACCAACTGACTGTGGTATTTCAGTGGCCTTCAGTTAAAAGTAGGATTGTGTTCAGCTAATTATTAAATGGAAGCTGATGGGAATGCTTTTAAGGCCCACGCGAGGACATTAGGACGATTAGATTGGCTGTAATTGAGATGCGTTCGTGACTGGAGCTGACGAATCGGCTGCTGTGACTGAAACAGGTCCACAGAAATGAAGAGGAGGTAAAAATGGAAAGCTACGACACTTCAGTCCTCCTTAACGTTTGTCAGTCCTCAAATATAACTCAGGAAATGTAATCGGCCATGATAATCGATGCACGTGAAGCATCAAAAAGCATGCAGTTTGCATTTACTTGTGTCTAGGGATGTCCGATATGAACTTTTGCCGATATCCGATATGCCAAACACTTAATTTCCGATTCCGAGATCAACTGATATCGACACAGGCTGGTAATATTTATTTATTTACCTGTACAAACCACTGTATGAGTATGAGATTAATTAAATGAGCTGTAATGCTGCCACCTAGTGAGTTTCACTTTAATATACAGCTGTTTTTCCCCAAAACTATTTTAAGGGCACACATCATTTGGCGAAACCCAAGCATTTTGTTATCGGGTTTTCATTATCAGAGGAAAAACGATAACGATACTTATAGATATTACATAATATGCTAATTTTGGGATGCTATTATCGGCCCGATATTAGCATCCTTACTCATGTCCATTGTGGTTCTATTTTTTTCTCCTTTGAACACACACTCACACACGCAGTGGTCATGTCTGATGCTGGGCAGAATGATTGCAGGTAGAAAACAAAGCGCTGGCACACACACTGCCCACGGTCCACTGATTATATATCCATGTCGGCTGACCACACCCTTTCTGCCGCCCTGCTGGTTCGACATGTCACGGTAACAAATGACCATCCACCCTGAGGTAAACAAGTATCATCGTCATCAATGATATACGTGGGAGGAAGATAAACAAACTAACATGCATCTGTCCAGCCAATCGATGCACCCTGGCTGCAGACAGTAGATTGTACATACGGGACCAGCACTGATGTGGCAATTGACATGTAATTGTTGGGCTTTTATACACCCACCATCGATCGTGAACGACCGGTCGGTCAATAAAGCTTGTAAAATACTTCAGCTTCTGGTTGAGTCGATACGTATAAGAGCAGGTTAGCAAACTGATACAAGGGTGGGTGGAAGGAGGAGGAGGAGGAGGAGGAGGAGGAGGAGGAGGAGGAGGAGGAGGAGGAGGAGGAGGAGGAGGAGGAGGAGGAGGAGGAGGAGGAGGAGGAGGAGGAGGAGGCACGGGTGTTGGACGCAGGAAGGAGGAACGTCAATGTGTGTGCTGTGTACAAGGCTGTGTGCCAATCAATGGTACGGATGAGGCGGCTCCATCAGATTAAGAACCCCGAGGATGGACTGTTCATACGTGATAAGCCTGAACTCTCCTGTTTTAATTTCATCACAATAGCCCCTCCGCCACCGACACCATGGACATGTCATCAACACATGGCTCGTCTTTAATGTGCCGTCGTGGGTGGGCTCACAGACAAACGCCTTATCTCGGTTCAGCCAAACCAACCAGCAGAGCTGCTATTGTGTGAAATATTTTTCCATGTCTCTGAGCAACTTATCCGCACACGTTGAGTCTGTTTTTGAATGTGGATGTTTACAGACGGGGACGTGTCGCTCTGTCATGTTCAATATCACTTATCTGTGGTACAATCTGATTTGTCTCTGTCCCCGTCTCCCTGCAGCTGGAACGGCTAAAGCGATCGCTGTCCTTCAAGACCATGATGCGCAGCAAAAGTGTGGAGAACTTCTTCCAGAGATCCTACAGCGACGCCCGCCTGCCGCCCGATTTCATCACCGACCCGCCGCCCCCTTCCCCCCCACTGCTGCCCGGCTCTCCCCTCATTGGCGAACGCTCGCCGTCCGTTTCACCTTCCCTCAGCCCCAACCCTTCCATCTCCTCCCACTCTCCCTCGCTCAGCCTTTCCCCCTCGCTGCCCGCCAAGCCTCCCTGTCCTCAAATTACTCACTGTTTTCAAGACCATGTTTTCCGCAAACCTACAAACTGCCAGCACTGCAAGCACATGATAGTCGGTAAGGGGCTCCGCCAATCCCTTCTTTATAAACCAAGGTTCAGCTGTGCCTTCGCAGGATTTTATTTACAGCTGTGTTTATCTTCCAGGAGCTCTGCACCTGATAAACCAGCGCTTACCCTTTTGTGATAGTTGTACACAGGAGCAGCCAGAATTCAAAAAAAGAAATCATTTGAACCAATAAATAAGAATGAAACTCAGTTTTATTTGCATTAAAAATATGAATGGCTAAACCAAACATAACTTAGCATTTATTTAAATTCTGCATCCAACCACTGGGTCTTAAATGCTGCTCTAGTTCCTCAATTGAATGCCATGGTATTAATGTAAAATACCAGGCAGTTTTACAGCCTTTCCCTGTTGTTGATTGCTGTGGTTCTATTGCCTAGCATGGAACCGAAGATGGTTTAATGGTTCGGTGTCCTCCATTGTGCAGGAAATTCACTCTTTTATTGAATTTAATAATGTGTTTGTGACAGAATCATTTCTTTTCTGATGACGTTTAGTGAAAAAAGCAGAACAGAAATAGAATAGGAATCATTTCTTTTCTGATGACGTTTAGCGAAAAAAGCTCAACATTTTACTCAACAAAACAGAAATAGCTCAAGGAAACACAGCAAAAAACTCCGTAGCTACAGGTAAGCCAAAACAAAGCAAAGGGATAGCAAGAAAAATAGATCAAATTATATTACAAAAATATTACAAGTCAACCTGACAATAGTTAGCATTATTTGGATATTTATCAAAACTACTTAAACATTTACCCATGAACAGCTACAAAGTAAATGTAAAATTAGGCAGGACTCAACTGAAACCAACCAAAGAAGCTGATACAAAAAAGCTAATAGCTCAACTGTAACCAAAAAATTGCGAAATGACCTCATATGTCACAAAAATAGTTAAATATTAAACAAAACGTATCCAAAAATGATGAAGTTTAGTGAAGGACATACTGTAGCTACAAGCTTTGAGAAATAGCTACACGTTAGCCAATATTTGTACCAATATTTTTCTGTATTGTTGTGTACCAATACTCCTCGACCCTAACCTTCCTATCTCCTTCTTTCTGGATGCGGTGGGACTCAACCCAGTAATTCTCTTATTAAAAACAAAGTCCAATCAGCAGAGGATTTGTCAGTACACACCATTAATGAGTAGAACAACAGAAGCTAATTGCTCAGAGGTGTTTTATTACTGCTTCTCTTGAAAACCAAGATGAGAAGGCGGGAGATGACTCAATGCCAAATCCATCACGATTGAAATACCTCCAGCTGGTTTTCAGTCGCTCCACGATATTTTCAACGTGGAGCTGTTGATTATGTTAGTGTCAGCTATGTGAACAGTGCCAGCGTGACGAATCTGGGGCACCGCTTAATTACACTGTCGATCCGAGCCCAGAGAAACCTGCTTGTTATAAGGAGCCCTCCTGCGGTTGTGCCTGTTGTGATTCTGCAGACTGTCTGCAGTTCTTCGTGTCTCCGCCCTTTGCTCTCACTCTCCCTGTTTTTGTCTCTACCTGCAGGAAACTCCAAACAAGCTCTGCGGTGTAAAACCTGCAAGATGGCTGCTCACCTGTGGTGCACCTCTGAACTATCGCAGCAGCTGTGTCACGGAAAGGTACGAATCTGATAACCAGCTTATTCTCTGTCTGAGTCAGCAATCTAGAGCTAAATCAAAATATGCAAATGATTTCTAGAATGTCGCTGTGCTAATTGAACAAAATAAAATCACAACTCTTTCCAATTTCCCAAACGTCTGACCACTATATAAATAATATAACACTAACTCCTCTGAACAGAAAAACATTTTTGCGAATACATTTTTTTGCTACTCCTCAAAGATTCAATCTGCAAGAAGCTAATCGTAGCAGCTAGCAACACCCTGCTTCTTTGTAAACAAATTTCACTTCTGGGACCTAATGTGGAAAACATGACTGAGGCTGTGAGGTGTGTGAAAGAGTTTGACTCTCTGCCAAGGCAGATAAACACACACACAAAGTCATTTAGCCTTTTGACATTAGTTATTGTTCGCTTTGTGCCAAATATAGTGTGACAGTAAACCACAAGAAAAAATATCAGATATAAGAGAACACCATCCCTTCATTTTTGTGAATCTTCTGTTCCAACACGGATAAGGAATAAAAGCTCTAATTTCTACTCAGAATTTGAATTTCGTCTCCTTCCTTCCTCAAATTGGCCCATTTTAAAACCAGCAACTTGAAATGACCTGATATTGAAATTGTACCTCGAATAATTTAAGTATAAATGCTGCAACCATGGAAACTTAAACTCAAACCAGAATCGGTTTGAATTTAATTTTTTTTTTTTTCCTGCACCTGAAATCATAATTTTTTTGTATTTTATCACATTATCTAACGTCCGGTGAAAAGAAAAGAAATTGCATTTTTGAAAAGAACATAAGTGAAGCAGCATCCATTATAACCCCCCCCCAAAAAAACAGTGGCTCATCATGTCACCTTGTGTAATGTGACTGAGTCAGCAGCATTTCATGTCCACTTAGCTGCTCAAGTCACTTTTAACTCAGAACGCAACCACACTGCAACCGTCAGTGGATGAGAATCAGTCGAATGGAGATGACTCATATGTCAAGTGCTGATAAAACACATCTGTAAATAACAGGAAGCTGTCGCCTGTCCATCATATACTTTTAAACTATTTAACATTTTAAATATTATAAATCCATAACTAGATGATTTTTTTTATCATTTTAAATTATTCACATGAGATTTTTTAGCCAAGTGTGGCTAACTTTTTGGAATCAGTCACGTTTCTTGGTAGGGGTGTGGAAATAATTGAAAATGCTCTTTGTATATTTTAATTTAATATTATATATAACCCTAATAATTGTACACATTTGCCTACTCCACCTTTTAATGTTAGCTGCCTTATAGCACTTTTTGGCTATCTTGCTTGTTCCGTCTTTGTAGCTCTGTTTGGCTACTGTTTAGCTATTTCGCTATTGTTTGGCTAACTAATCTAAGGTGTAGCTAATGTTAAATTGTTTATGACTTTTCCACTTGCCACCTCGGGTGGAAATTATGTCATGACGTGTGCCCGTACGTGTGCTACAGCTTAGCTTAGCTGCTACAGCTTAGCTTAGCTTGAAATTCTTTACTTTTTAGCAGTAGCACTGCAAGTAAAAGTGCCTGTAATTAGACTTCATCTTGTTTCTGATGAAACCCTCCTCATGAGATGTAAATAAGGGCACGACTAAATGCAGCAGTCAGCGGTTATTTCAGACCCTGGCCGCGTGTTCGTCCCTCAGTGTGAGGCAGAGGACATTAGCATTCAGCGAGAGGTGAGACCTTATGAGAACCACTTGGAAAATTTTAAGACTTAAGACTTGGCCCTAGAGCGCAAAAAGAAAGTGGAGGCAAAATGATAAGGTCAGGAAGGAGGTAAATGTCACCCGGCCTGTATCTGTACATCTTTATCTGACGGAAAGGTGAGACGTGGCACATGATTGGCACGTTCGGTTTGTTTATGTGACCTTAAAGAAGATTTTGAAAAATGGCTTTTTAATAGGACTAATATAACGTTAGCTCAATTTATTTAGCATATTCAGGTTAAGGCGGTCCATGAGTTTATTTATAGGTGAAATGGTCCTCGGTCTGTTGAAGTTTAAGACCCGTCGTCTTGACCCAGTAGGAATAAACAACAGGCCGATTTGCAAGCTGTGCAAAGACAAACTGTCTTTGCCGAAACACTTAGCGTGCTTAATTCAGTGTAAAATGTCATTTGCGTGGCCCCACACACTTGGACACACACACATTAGCACACACAAAATAACAAAAACAACCACACAGTCACACACCAAATGTGTCCGTGCCTCTTTGTAAGCAGCACACAGGCAAGTGCCTGAGTGAATTCATTGGTCCCAATTAGCGGCGAAGAGATCTAACACTTTGCTTTCATTTGTAACTTGATTTTGCAGCACTGGAGTGTGTGTCTGTGTGTACGTGTGCCAGCCTTGATGTGCTTCACAGTCACTAATTTGTTCTCCATTACTGTTCACTTCATGGAACCCGTTCCCTCATCAGCCCAGACCCATCAAAGGAAGCCGTGAAAACAGAAAAAAAAAAAAACCTCATTACTCTCTCTGCTCTCCTTCATTAGCCTGGCGTGTTCAAGCGAAACTTCAGCTCACCAATGCTTGTCAATGACCAGCTGACTGTCGTCAAGGAAGTTCAACCGAGCCAAGGTGAGAACGCTTCCAGTGCCCGGTGTTATGTGTGTGTCCTGGGGTGAGTGCTAATGTGCTTTTTCGGTTTGGTTTGTGCTTCGGTTTCGTCTTGTTGCTCCTGTCTGGCCATTTTTCAGGATATTTTAAGACTTTTGTTCGCCTGTGTGTTGTGATAAAACCAGAAATGTCTCCATCTCACTCGACAACCTGAGGCAGGCAAAGTGAAAAAAATAAAAAAATGAGCGAGAACAATTCCAGTTTCAAAGAAGGCTGTTGGACAGAATAAATATTTATAAAAGCCTGCTGTTTATGTTTTTATATCTGTGTTTATAGCCTGTTTGACCGAGGGAAGGTAGTAAATCACTGCCTAGCTTGCATGTTTAGAGCTTGGTAAACACTGAAATGCTGCCTATTCTCAGATCCGCCTGAGTGTAAACTCCCTGCATCACGACATCAAAATGTATTTCATAAAATAACTAAAGAGATCAGTAATTTGTGGAGTAATTGCCTTGTCTAATTAGACACATCATTTCAAAATTACTTATTCATTTCCAACATCTAATTTATCCTTTATTACGGTTTTAAACAATGGTAAAATTTGAGTCCAGACACTTTAAATCAGATAACACAAAGGATAGCCATCAACTAGGCAATATTAGATGATATACCAAATGAAAGTACTGAAAGTATTAGTCATGATAAGAAAATTACATAAAAAGTCATGAAAAATACATCAAAAAGAGACAAATTTATATGAAAAGCAGGACTAGACTAAAAAGTAATAACACATTTTTTCAACAAGCTATAATTGTTTATATTTTTTATATATGTTTTCTTAAAAATATATATAACTACACATACTGAAAAAATACTGACGCCATTAAAAAATGCAATATATGTAGCCTAATTAATTGAACAAAGTAACCTATAGTTGAGAAGATCGCATTAAGATTTTCACAAAACAGCTTTTGTTGGCTAAGAGTTACATAAATCTAGTTATTTTGATCTCTGATGTTGAATCTCGTGTCAATAGTGACTCACCTTTTTCCATGGTAGGTCACGGAAAGATACATTAAGAGAGAATTTTATTTAAAGATCTTCTATGCAGAGGATGCAGTGTCATGTTGCATAACTCGGTCCTGTCGCGATGAATCTGGGTTAGCGCCTCTTCATGTCACTTCCTCATTTATCTATGAATCAGGGTGCAATTGACCTACAGTTTCGTCATCAACCCCGAGCTCAACAACATGATGCCTGGGACACTGCCAGGGTCCGCTGAGTCTGCAACCTGCCAAACTCTCAGTCGCACATTTCACTGTGTCCTTGTTATTACGCTAACAAAAGGTTCGGCCCGGAATGCAGAGCTGCTGTTAATGTAAATGTAATGTTGTGGGGAAATTTTCGATTTTAGAAGATGAGAAAACTTTACTTTGATTTCCAGTGTATCTGGATTTAGCATTGAAGATGGATAACTAAGACGGATAAGTACATTAGTATGGCGATCGGTCATGAAGGAGGTAGGAAAGTATTTATCTGGCGGTAAGGTAGCTAGGTAGCTACTACCTAGCTACTTGACCTGAGTAGTCAATAGGTAACAAATAGACATAGTTAGACAGCTGGGTACAGTGGTGTAGCAAAATGTACAAAATTTCAAAAGAGTTTTTGTTGTGGCAGGCAGATAGCCACATATATTTAAGGGTGGGGATGTAATTAGTTAGGTAAGTTCAGTAAATTAGGTTAAAAAGTACATAGAAAATAGGCTAGCTAGCTAGGTATCAATGTACAGTATATATGAAGGTAGGAAGGAGATGAAGTACATAGGAATATACTGTATGCTGTAAAGTATGAACTCTGCTCCTTGCAACAAAAGTGAACATTGATTTAAATGAACAGACAGCCATTATACAACTGAAGCAATAGAAAGATATTATTTTTATTAATTACATTTTTTTAATTCTTTTTTTCCTCCAAGTTTTGACAAGAAATTGTTCTACAGTAACCTTGGTACGCTCGCTTTTATGTTAGGAGATTAAGAAAACGTCTTATTTGCTATAAAAAAAAGGAGTTTTTCAGTCGAACAGAGCGAAGAGCCTCTTTATTATGTGTCTGCAAATGCATTCATATAAAGATTGTTGCAAAAATTAAATAACGTAGAGAAACAATCCACGTCCAAAGACACTGTTCTTATCTCAAAACATTTCGCACACTTGTTTTCGTGGGCTGTTGGACACTGGTGTTGTCAGTACGACAAAGTGTTTTTGTATCTCCTCCTCGCAGACACAAATAAAATCATCTTGCCCCTGCAGAGAAATCTTTTTACCTCCGGCTCAAAGAGCACTGAATTAAATACAGGCCAAAAAAGAGAGGACATCTTATTTCCGACTTCAGAAATTCTCTGTTATCAAATGAAATGTGCCACTGAGGCGTTTTCTGAGGATTTGCTATCTTATTTCTCCTCCTTCTCTCCCCAGCAGCTCACTCTGACCATTAAGATGTGTCACGTTAACCAGTAAATGCAGAAGAGAATCAAAGTTTGTAAATGGACTGGAACTTTATGATGTCTTGTTAACTTCTGGCCGCTGCGGCTCCGTGTTCGAAAGTGGGTCGCTTTGGTCCTGTGCTCACTGTGTTACCCACTTTAGTTATATTTAGACCCTCTGGTTCCTGCAAATAGGCAGTGGCACCACAATTATGACGGCTGGTTTTTAGGACTCAAGTCTTATGAATGTGTGTGTATGGTTTCAGAGGCTGTGCGGACGCGCGTCGACCCCGTGTACGCAGCTTTGCGTTATGGGACGTCTTTGGCACAGATGAGCCGCTCCAGTTTTGGCAGTTTGTCGGAGTCACCGACGCGAAGCCTGGTATGACATCTATGACTGTTTAGGTGGACGTGGGCCCGAGTTGGCTGATGTAGATATACACAGGTTTTACAGCACGCTCCTTCTGTATCCATTAGATACAGAAGTTCACCCGCTGTCATCGTGCACGTTTGGGTTTCCTAATACTGCACTCATGTACGCATCACGTTAACTCTTGCAGGTAGACACGCCCTGTTTGGTGCTATCAACCTTTAGCTGACCAGCAGCTGTCATGAGACTTTGTTCTTGGCATAGGCCAGATAGACTGTCGCTGAGTGCGCCATCTGCTGGAAATGGCGATGCTGTAATTACCATAGGAAATGTGGAGGGTGGCCACAGCAGAATCTCACCCAAGGAAGCAGAAAGGTTATGGTGACCGGGACCATGGTTATAAAGCTGGAATTTGACTATTAACCGTTTATGACCCTCCAGCAGGATTAACAGGATTAAACATAAATATGAAATAAAACAAAGACACTGAAACGTTGTATGGCTCTGAAATGCCTGAAACATTTATAGGTGGAACATTATGTGAGACAGTTTCTATTTTCTAATACGTGTATATGAAGGAACTTTTTTAGATCCATATTCTGATGCCAGATATGCGTGGTGATGCACTTGGCACTGCAGTTCTGGGCGGCCATTAAAATAACTCAGAGCTGATATTCACCAATCGTCCATAAGGATATGGCCACTGACATGTAAAGAGAATGACGCTAATTGTCTCTTAGTCCTGGCAGCAAGTAAACATTACGTCATCATTGTTGGAGATAACGTATGTTGGGAAATGGGCAAGAGTAAATAGCCAACTTGTGATGATGCTACACGACTGCGTCAACGCAGCCAACAACAGCTGTTGATTGAAGGGATGCTGAAATTATGTCCGACTGGAGTGAAGACGTTGGTTATTTCTGTTGTCACTTTAAAAAAAGGTGATTGGTTTTTCAGACACAAGTGTCAGGTTTCTCTAATTGCTTCCACTGATTGGCAAAGAAGAGCTCTGAGCTTCAGGAACACCTACAGTGCCCTCTGCTGTGTTAGCCTAAGAACTACTTTGGACAGCCTGACGCGTGGGTTTGTCCATCGTGGAAGCTTGGTGTGTGTGTGAGTGCAGTATTAGAAACGTGCCGTGCTTAAACATAAATAATCCTCATCAGTGATTCCATCGCATTCACAGGCAGAGATGATCGGATCGACAACAAAGCCACAGAGCTGATCTAAAACATGGGGGCGTTGACATTTTTTGGATGGAGCAGGGACCCCCTACTGCACATTAAATGAATTGCATGCATAAGCCGCAGTCGGCCCCCTGCCTTTTCCAACGTATTACATTCTCTGTAGTACTAGCGTCACTGCTGTGCATGAACCTGCCTGTTATCGTGTATACAACAATACAATTTACAGCAATACATATATATTACAATTCATGAAAATGTGTAACGTTTATGACCCCCTTGCAGTACCGCTTGTGACCCACAAGGGGTTAAGACCACCTACTGTATATATATATAGATGTATACTGCCTACCCTATTCATACTGTACACCTCTGTTATAATGAAAATGTATGAGTGGGTTCTATTGAAGTATTCTTGCAGTCGTGGAGACTGGAGAACTGGAGCCACGCCTTTTTTCCCCTGATATCCAGTAATTGGACACCAGGGCATCATGGATGAGTTGTGCTGTTTTTACCTCATTAAACACATTTTCCTGATTTCCAAAATTCACATAGTGGCACAGACCAACAACACTGGGTCACGTTAGGACAGTGAGATCTGCCGGTGTGTGTGTGATGTACAGTGTGAAGGAGGCAGAGGAAGAAGAGTATTAACCTCCTGTCATTGACCTTTGACCCCACTTACTTTTCTCTGCTCAAAAGGTGGTAGACCTTCTCCCAGAGATCCGAGAGCGCCCCCCGCCTGCCGCCCGATTTCATCACCGACCCGCCGCCCCCTTCCCCCCCACTGCTGCCCGGCTCTCCCCTCATTGGCGAACGCTCGCCGTCCGTTTCACCTTCCCTCAGCCCCAACCCTTCCATCTCCTCCCACTCTCCCTCGCTCAGCCTTTCCCCCTCGCTGCCCGCCAAGCCTCCCTGTCCTCAAATTACTCACTGTTTTCAAGACCATGTTTTCCGCAAACCTACAAACTGCCAGCACTGCAAGCACATGATAGTCGGTAAGGGGCTCCGCCAATCCCTTCTTTATAAACCAAGGTTCAGCTGTGCCTTCGCAGGATTTTATTTACAGCTGTGTTTATCTTCCAGGAGCTCTGCACCTGATAAACCAGCGCTTACCCTTTTGTGATAGTTGTACACAGGAGCAGCCAGAATTCAAAAAAAGAAATCATTTGAACCAATAAATAAGAATGAAACTCAGTTTTATTTGCATTAAAAATATGAATGGCTAAACCAAACATAACTTAGCATTTATTTAAATTCTGCATCCAACCACTGGGTCTTAAATGCTGCTCTAGTTCCTCAATTGAATGCCATGGTATTAATGTAAAATACCAGGCAGTTTTACAGCCTTTCCCTGTTGTTGATTGCTGTGGTTCTATTGCCTAGCATGGAACCGAAGATGGTTTAATGGTTCGGTGTCCTCCATTGTGCAGGAAATTCACTCTTTTATTGAATTTAATAATGTGTTTGTGACAGAATCATTTCTTTTCTGATGACGTTTAGCGAAAAAAGCTCAACATTTTACTCAACAAAACAGAAATAGCTCAAGGAAACACAGCAAAAAACTCCGTAGCTACAGGTAAGCCAAAACAAAGCAAAGGGATAGCAAGAAAAATAGATCAAATTATATTACAAAAATATTACAAGTCAACCTGACAATAGTTAGCATTATTTGGATATTTATCAAAACTACTTAAACATTTACCCATGAACAGCTACAAAGTAAATGTAAAATTAGGCAGGACTCAACTGAAACCAACCAAAGAAGCTGATACAAAAAAGCTAATAGCTCAACTGTAACCAAAAAATTGCGAAATGACCTCATATGTCACAAAAATAGTTAAATATTAAACAAAACGTATCCAAAAATGATGAAGTTTAGTGAAGGACATACTGTAGCTACAAGCTTTGAGAAATAGCTACACGTTAGCCAATATTTGTACCAATATTTTTCTGTATTGTTGTGTACCAATACTCCTCGACCCTAACCTTCCTATCTCCTTCTTTCTGGATGCGGTGGGACTCAACCCAGTAATTCTCTTATTAAAAACAAAGTCCAATCAGCAGAGGATTTGTCAGTACACACCATTAATGAGTAGAACAACAGAAGCTAATTGCTCAGAGGTGTTTTATTACTGCTTCTCTTGAAAACCAAGATGAGAAGGCGGGAGATGACTCAATGCCAAATCCATCACGATTGAAATACCTCCAGCTGGTTTTCAGTCGCTCCACGATATTTTCAACGTGGAGCTGTTGATTATGTTAGTGTCAGCTATGTGAACAGTGCCAGCGTGACGAATCTGGGGCACCGCTTAATTACACTGTCGATCCGAGCCCAGAGAAACCTGCTTGTTATAAGGAGCCCTCCTGCGGTTGTGCCTGTTGTGATTCTGCAGACTGTCTGCAGTTCTTCGTGTCTCCGCCCTTTGCTCTCACTCTCCCTGTTTTTGTCTCTACCTGCAGGAAACTCCAAACAAGCTCTGCGGTGTAAAACCTGCAAGATGGCTGCTCACCTGTGGTGCACCTCTGAACTATCGCAGCAGCTGTGTCACGGAAAGGTACGAATCTGATAACCAGCTTATTCTCTGTCTGAGTCAGCAATCTAGAGCTAAATCAAAATATGCAAATGATTTCTAGAATGTCGCTGTGCTAATTGAACAAAATAAAATCACAACTCTTTCCAATTTCCCAAACGTCTGACCACTATATAAATAATATAACACTAACTCCTCTGAACAGAAAAACATTTTTGCGAATACATTTTTTTGCTACTCCTCAAAGATTCAATCTGCAAGAAGCTAATCGTAGCAGCTAGCAACACCCTGCTTCTTTGTAAACAAATTTCACTTCTGGGACCTAATGTGGAAAACATGACTGAGGCTGTGAGGTGTGTGAAAGAGTTTGACTCTCTGCCAAGGCAGATAAACACACACACAAAGTCATTTAGCCTTTTGACATTAGTTATTGTTCGCTTTGTGCCAAATATAGTGTGACAGTAAACCACAAGAAAAAATATCAGATATAAGAGAACACCATCCCTTCATTTTTGTGAATCTTCTGTTCCAACACGGATAAGGAATAAAAGCTCTAATTTCTACTCAGAATTTGAATTTCGTCTCCTTCCTTCCTCAAATTGGCCCATTTTAAAACCAGCAACTTGAAATGACCTGATATTGAAATTGTACCTCGAATAATTTAAGTATAAATGCTGCAACCATAGAAACTTAAACTCAAACCAGAATCGGTTTGAATTTAATTTTTTTTTTTTTCCTGCGCCTGAAATCATAATTTTTTTGTATTTTATCACATTATCTAACGTCCGGTGAAAAGAAAAGAAATTGCATTTTTGAAAAGAACATAAGTGAAGCAGCATCCATTATAACCCCCCCCCAAAAAAACAGTGGCTCATCATGTCACCTTGTGTAATGTGACTGAGTCAGCAGCATTTCATGTCCACTTAGCTGCTCAAGTCACTTTTAACTCAGAACGCAACCACACTGCAACCGTCAGTGGATGAGAATCAGTCGAATGGAGATGACTCATATGTCAAGTGCTGATAAAACACATCTGTAAATAACAGGAAGCTGTCGCCTGTCCATCATATACTTTTAAACTATTTAACATTTTAAATATTATAAATCCATAACTAGATGATTTTTTTTATCATTTTAAATTATTCACATGAGATTTTTTAGCCAAGTGTGGCTAACTTTTTGGAATCAGTCACGTTTCTTGGTAGGGGTGTGGAAATAATTGAAAATGCTCTTTGTATATTTTAATTTAATATTATATATAACCCTAATAATTGTACACATTTGCCTACTCCACCTTTTAATGATAGCTGCCTTGATGTAAATAAGGGCACGACTAAATGCAGCAGTCAGCGGTTATTTCAGACCCTGGCCGCGTGTTCGTCCCTCAGTGTGAGGCAGAGGACATTAGCATTCAGCGAGAGGTGAGACCTTATGAGAACCACTTGGAAAATTTTAAGACTTAAGACTTGGCCCTAGAGCGCAAAAAGAAAGTGGAGGCAAAATGATAAGGTCAGGAAGGAGGTAAATGTCACCCGGCCTGTATCTGTACATCTTTATCTGACGGAAAGGTGAGACGTGGCACATGATTGGCACGTTCGGTTTGTTTATGTGACCTTAAAGAAGATTTTGAAAAATGGCTTTTTAATAGGACTAATATAACGTTAGCTCAATTTATTTAGCATATTCAGGTTAAGGCGGTCCATGAGTTTATTTATAGGTGAAATGGTCCTCGGTCTGTTGAAGTTTAAGACCCGTCGTCTTGACCCAGTAGGAATAAACAACAGGCCGATTTGCAAGCTGTGCAAAGACAAACTGTCTTTGCCGAAACACTTAGCGTGCTTAATTCAGTGTAAAATGTCATTTGCGTGGCCCCACACACTTGGACACACACACATTAGCACACACAAAATAACAAAAACAACCACACAGTCACACACCAAATGTGTCCGTGCCTCTTTGTAAGCAGCACACAGGCAAGTGCCTGAGTGAATTCATTGGTCCCAATTAGCGGCGAAGAGATCTAACACTTTGCTTTCATTTGTAACTTGATTTTGCAGCACTGGAGTGTGTGTCTGTGTGTACGTGTGCCAGCCTTGATGTGCTTCACAGTCACTAATTTGTTCTCCATTACTGTTCACTTCATGGAACCCGTTCCCTCATCAGCCCAGACCTATCAAAGGAAGCAGTGAAAACAGAAAAAAAAAAAAAACCTCATTACTCTCTCTGCTCTCCTTCATTAGCCTGGCGTGTTCAAGCGAAACTTCAGCTCACCAATGCTTGTCAATGACCAGCTGACTGTCGTCAAGGAAGTTCAACCGAGCCAAGGTGAGAACGCTTCCAGTGCCCGGTGTTATGTGTGTGTCCTGGGGTGAGTGCTAATGTGCTTTTTCGGTTTGGTTTGTGCTTCGGTTTCGTCTTGTTGCTCCTGTCTGGCCATTTTTCAGGATATTTTAAGACTTTTGTTCGCCTGTGTGTTGTGATAAAACCAGAAATGTCTCCATCTCACTCGACAACCTGAGGCAGGCAAAGTGAAAAAAATAAAAAAATGAGCGAGAACAATTCCAGTTTCAAAGAAGGCTGTTGGACAGAATAAATATTTATAAAAGCCTGCTGTTTATGTTTTTATATCTGTGTTTATAGCCTGTTTGACCGAGGGAAGGTAGTAAATCACTGCCTAGCTTGCATGTTTAGAGCTTGGTAAACACTGAAATGCTGCCTATTCTCAGATCCGCCTGAGTGTAAACTCCCTGCATCACGACATCAAAATGTATTTCATAAAATAACTAAAGAGATCAGTAATTTGTGGAGTAATTGCCTTGTCTAATTAGACACATCATTTCAAAATTACTTATTCATTTCCAACATCTAATTTATCCTTTATTACGGTTTTAAACAATGGTAAAATTTGAGTCCAGACACTTTAAATCAGATAACACAAAGGATAGCCATCAACTAGGCAATATTAGATGATATACCAAATGAAAGTACTGAAAGTATTAGTCATGATAAGAAAATTACATAAAAAGTCATGAAAAATACATCAAAAAGAGACAAATTTATATGAAAAGCAGGACTAGACTAAAAAGTAATAACACATTTTTTCAACAAGCTATAATTGTTTATATTTTTTATATATGTTTTCTTAAAAATATATATAACTACACATACTGAAAAAATACTGACGCCATTAAAAAATGCAATATATGTAGCCTAATTAATTGAACAAAGTAACCTATAGTTGAGAAGATCGCATTAAGATTTTCACAAAACAGCTTTTGTTGGCTAAGAGTTACATAAATCTAGTTATTTTGATCTCTGATGTTGAATCTCGTGTCAATAGTGACTCACCTTTTTCCATGGTAGGTCACGGAAAGATACATTAAGAGAGAATTTTATTTAAAGATCTTCTATGCAGAGGATGCAGTGTCATGTTGCATAACTCGGTCCTGTCGCGATGAATCTGGGTTAGCGCCTCTTCATGTCACTTCCTCATTTATCTATGAATCAGGGTGCAATTGACCTACAGTTTCGTCATCAACCCCGAGCTCAACAACATGATGCCTGGGACACTGCCAGGGTCCGCTGAGTCTGCAACCTGCCAAACTCTCAGTCGCACATTTCACTGTGTCCTTGTTATTACGCTAACAAAAGGTTCGGCCCGGAATGCAGAGCTGCTGTTAATGTAAATGTAATGTTGTGGGGAAATTTTCGATTTTAGAAGATGAGAAAACTTTACTTTGATTTCCAGTGTATCTGGATTTAGCATTGAAGATGGATAACTAAGACGGATAAGTACATTAGTATGGCGATCGGTCATGAAGGAGGTAGGAAAGTATTTATCTGGCGGTAAGGTAGCTAGGTAGCTACTACCTAGCTACTTGACCTGAGTAGTCAATAGGTAACAAATAGACATAGTTAGACAGCTGGGTACAGTGGTGTAGCAAAATGTACAAAATTTCAAAAGAGTTTTTGTTGTGGCAGGCAGATAGCCACATATATTTAAGGGTGGGGATGTAATTAGTTAGGTAAGTTCAGTAAATTAGGTTAAAAAGTACATAGAAAATAGGCTAGCTAGCTAGGTATCAATGTACAGTATATATGAAGGTAGGAAGGAGATGAAGTACATAGGAATATACTGTATGCTGTAAAGTATGAACTCTGCTCCTTGCAACAAAAGTGAACATTGATTTAAATGAACAGACAGCCATTATACAACTGAAGCAATAGAAAGATATTATTTTTATTAATTACATTTTTTTAATTCTTTTTTTCCTCCAAGTTTTGACAAGAAATTGTTCTACAGTAACCTTGGTACGCTCGCTTTTATGTTAGGAGATTAAGAAAACGTCTTATTTGCTATAAAAAAAAGGAGTTTTTCAGTCGAACAGAGCGAAGAGCCTCTTTATTATGTGTCTGCAAATGCATTCATATAAAGATTGTTGCAAAAATTAAATAACGTAGAGAAACAATCCACGTCCAAAGACACTGTTCTTATCTCAAAACATTTCGCACACTTGTTTTCGTGAGCTGTTGGACACTGGTGTTGTCAGTACGACAAAGTGTTTTTGTATCTCCTCCTCGCAGACACAAATAAAATCATCTTGCCCCTGCAGAGAAATCTTTTTACCTCCGGCTCAAAGAGCACTGAATTAAATACAGGCCAAAAAAGAGAGGACATCTTATTTCCGACTTCAGAAATTCTCTGTTATCAAATGAAATGTGCCACTGAGGCGTTTTCTGAGGATTTGCTATCTTATTTCTCCTCCTTCTCTCCCCAGCAGCTCACTCTGACCATTAAGATGTGTCACGTTAACCAGTAAATGCAGAAGAGAATCAAAGTTTGTAAATGGACTGGAACTTTATGATGTCTTGTTAACTTCTGGCCGCTGCGGCTCCGTGTTCGAAAGTGGGTCGCTTTGGTCCTGTGCTCACTGTGTTACCCACTTTAGTTATATTTAGACCCTCTGGTTCCTGCAAATAGGCAGTGGCACCACAATTATGACGGCTGGTTTTTAGGACTCAAGTCTTATGAATGTGTGTGTATGGTTTCAGAGGCTGTGCGGACGCGCGTCGACCCCGTGTACGCAGCTTTGCGTTATGGGACGTCTTTGGCACAGATGAGCCGCTCCAGTTTTGGCAGTTTGTCGGAGTCACCGACGCGAAGCCTGGTATGACATCTATGACTGTTTAGGTGGACGTGGGCCCGAGTTGGCTGATGTAGATATACACAGGTTTTACAGCACGCTCCTTCTGTATCCATTAGATACAGAAGTTCACCCGCTGTCATCGTGCACGTTTGGGTTTCCTAATACTGCACTCATGTACGCATCACGTTAACTCTTGCAGGTAGACACGCCCTGTTTGGTGCTATCAACCTTTAGCTGACCAGCAGCTGTCATGAGACTTTGTTCTTGGCATAGGCCAGATAGACTGTCGCTGAGTGCGCCATCTGCTGGAAATGGCGATGCTGTAATTACCATAGGAAATGTGGAGGGTGGCCACAGCAGAATCTCACCCAAGGAAGCAGAAAGGTTATGGTGACCGGGACCATGGTTATAAAGCTGGAATTTGACTATTAACCGTTTATGACCCTCCAGCAGGATTAACAGGATTAAACATAAATATGAAATAAAACAAAGACACTGAAACGTTGTATGGCTCTGAAATGCCTGAAACATTTATAGGTGGAACATTATGTGAGACAGTTTCTATTTTCTAATACGTGTATATGAAGGAACTTTTTTAGATCCATATTCTGATGCCAGATATGCGTGGTGATGCACTTGGCACTGCAGTTCTGGGCGGCCATTAAAATAACTCAGAGCTGATATTCACCAATCGTCCATAAGGATATGGCCACTGACATGTAAAGAGAATGACGCTAATTGTCTCTTAGTCCTGGCAGCAAGTAAACATTACGTCATCATATGTTGGGAAATGGGCAAGAGTAAATTGGCAGCAAGTAAACATTACGTCATCATTGTTGGAGATAACGTATGTTGGGAAATGGGCAAGAGTAAAGAGCCAACTTGTGATGATGCTACACGACTGCGTCAACGCAGCCAACAACAGCTGTTGATTGAAGGGAAGCTGAAATTATGTCCGACTGGAGTGAAGACGTTGGTTATTTCTGTTGTCACTTTAAAAAAAGGTGATTGGTTTTTCAGACACAAGTGTCAGGTTTCTCTAATTGCTTCCACTGATTGGCAAAGAAGAGCTCTGAGCTTCAGGAACACCTACAGTGCCCTCTGCTGTGTTAGCCTAAGAACTACTTTGGACAGCCTGACGCGTGGGTTTGTCCATCGTGGAAGCTTGGTGTGTGTGTGAGTGCAGTATTAGAAACGTGCCGTGCTTAAACATAAATAATCCTCATCAGTGATTCCATCGCATTCACAGGCAGAGATGATCGGATCGACAACAAAGCCACAGAGCTGATCTAAAACATGGGGGCGTTGACATTTTTTGGATGGAGCAGGGACCCCCTACTGCACATTAAATGAATTGCATGCATAAGCCGCAGTCGGCCCCCTGCCTTTTCCAACGTATTACATTCTCTGTAGTACTAGCGTCACTGCTGTGCATGAACCTGCCTGTTATCGTGTATACAACAATACAATTTACAGCAATACATATATATTACAATTCATGAAAATGTGTAACGTTTATGACCCCCTTGCAGTACCGCTTGTGACCCACAAGGGGTTAAGACCACCTACTGTATATATATATATAGATGTATACTGCCTACCCTATTCATACTGTACACCTCTGTTATAATGAAAATGTATGAGTGGGTTCTATTGAAGTATTCTTGCAGTCGTGGAGACTGGAGAACTGGAGCCACGCCTTTTTTCCCCTGATATCCAGTAATTGGACACCAGGGCATCATGGATGAGTTGTGCTGTTTTTACCTCATTAAACACATTTTCCTGATTTCCAAAATTCACATAGTGGCACAGACCAACAACACTGGGTCACGTTAGGACAGTGAGATCTGCCGGTGTGTGTGTGATGTACAGTGTGAAGGAGGCAGAGGAAGAAGAGTATTAACCTCCTGTCATTGACCTTTGACCCCACTTACTTTTCTCTGCTCTGATAAGGGTGAGGGAGGTGAGGAGAGGCAGCAGAGACAGAGCAGCATGGAGGAAGAGATAACTCAGGAGACGGGGGGTAAACACTGCTGTTTGTCCGTCTCTCCACCCGTGTGCATACGCATATGTGCTCTGTGCTCATGTTTATGTGTGTCGTCGGCGCCTCTGCTGTGTTGCCTATGCATGTCCGTCTGTGTGAAAGGTTTACTGTGTCTGCCTGAGGGAAAAGTGAAACTAAATTACATGTGTGCGTACATACGTGTGAGTGCTGACGCGGTTTTTCCCCACCACCTCCAGATGCGGCTGTTCCCGATCCTGAGTTAGAGAAGGAGGAGGACGAGAGCGGCGTCCAAGCACAGACACCTGCGGAGGAGAGCGGCGTGAAGGTTCTGCTCCGTTTCATTTGACTCCCGCCCCTTTTGTTTTGTTCCTTTTCCAGAAGCGAATAGCTCGGTCTCACTGCCTCTGTCCCTGCATGTCCCCGTGTCCAGGTGCCCAAGCGCATTGAAGTCCACTCCATCCACACCTATGTAGCACTCTACAGGTTTATGCCTCAGGAACAGAACGACCTGGAACTACAGTGAGTCAAGGCGGAAGCAAAATAACTTCACGCACGCACATTGAAAATTCTGTGAATTAGTTTTGTGGATTGTTTTTTTTTTTTTTTTGTCCTGGCTGCAGGATGACAATGTCCCCACCATGTGTAGAGGATGGTGCTGGGGTGCCCTTAAGGATGACTAATTATAAACTCAGCTCTCGTCAATGTCCCAGCATAGAGCTTGTGACTGAGCTGTGTTCTCAGCAGGGGAGAGGATAAAAGACACTGAACAACTGAGAGATGAGAGGGCAGACTGGCATAGGAGGAGGAGGAGGAGGAGGAGGAAGGAGGCACAGGCACAGAAATGAAGATTATCATAGACGGGAAGAATGTAGAGGGCAAAATATAGAAAAGAAAGGAAGGATAGAACTGGGTAGAATAAGGGCAGTGTGTGTGCGTGCGTACGTGTGTGTGTGTGTGTTTGTGTCAGAGGACGACTCTCACACAGGTAGATCCATGCACTTATTAATGTGTTAACTGCCATCTGTGCTGCTTGCTGCACAATAGTTAACATAGTAGACACTGAAAAAATAACGCGTCTCCGGTGCTCCATAAAATATTGACCTGCAAAAGATCATGAAAGTCTATAACTAACTATAACTAACTATGTCAGTTTGTATCTAAACACTGTAAGATCTGATTTGATTGATCTAACACCATAGTTTATCCATCTTTGTTTTACCTCTGGGGTCAATGCTTTGATGGAGCTAAAGGCCAATCCCATCCAACACTGACGGAGACTGAAGGTCCAGGCGGCGCAGACAGTTAGCCTTCCGCCGAGTCCACATACAAGGACAAAGAGTGATTTATATTCATGTGCCGACGGTGGAGCAAGGGTCTCAACTCCAATTATCACAGGGGTAATCAGTGTCCACTGTGGATGGAGGAGGAGGAGGAGGATTTTTTTTTTGTTTTTGTTTTTAATCATCTGTGCAGAACGTTGCATCATCAACCAAATTAAGTCATGTCTGGTTGTGTCATGTCTAATGATTATTCTAATCAGCAGACGGTGCTGACCTGTCGTTTAATTAATCTTCATTTAGTCCCAAATCTGTGAGTAATCCAATACGCTTTTGAAGTCAGGAAAACAGCTCTTGGTTGTTTAAAGCAGGGGTCCTCAACCCAAATCTGGCACCGGTCCGTGGGTCGTTCGGAACAGGGTCAGAGTGGGCCACAGCAATTTAAAGGAAGTGTAATCATTTTCATTTAAAGGTAATAATAATGTCTTTCAAACTTCAATACAAACAGGATAAAATCTAAAAAAAAAAATTATTATTTTTCGAATAATGTCTTTCAAACTTCAATACAAAGGATAAAATCTAAAAAAATATATATATTATTTCAGAAGTAGAAGGAAGTGTCGGAATGACCGCCATTTATCTCTCTGGAATTTGCTTCCCCATCTTCCTCATGACAGGGCAGTGTTCCTACCAGCTATTCATAGCTCAACGGTCGGCTACCACTAGAGTAGACGTGTTGCTTTAAATTAGTAGGAGCTTCGACCAAGGAGATGGAGAGATGCTACAGGTTGTTCAGTTACTGTATGAATGTTCTTGATTATGAACAACCAGTGTTGCTGCTATAGTTGCTATATAAAAGTTATAGCTGCTGAACAGAGGTAATATTTGAACTGTATGAGTGTCGTGCTACTCTGTGAGTATACAGGACCGTTGTTTTACTGATCATGTAGGACAAGTGTGTGCGTAGACACCCAGAGGACACAATGTACAGGAGTCAAAGTGGAACAGCAGCTTCTTCCTGTATATCTGGGACAGGAAGTGCACGTGTGTGCACTGTGTACTTGTACTACTTCTTGTAAGTTTTTAGGCGATTTTGTAATGTTCTAAAGCTTTGAGTTTCTTGTTGAAATGCTAACCTGCCCCACAGTGACCCCTTAGTGAGACAGAAAAACAGATTGTAGTGGCTGAATACCTGAAAGGAGATGTTTTGGTTAAACAGAGAGGTGCCCACCCTCTGACCCTACGGCAGGATGTTTTTTTCATTTTCATTTTCTATTTTCTATTTCTATTTTCTTTCACTTTTTTATTTTCAAATTCTATCAAGTGGGCCGGATTGAAACACCAGACGGACTGGTTTTGGCCCACGGGCCGTATGTTTGACAACCCTGATTTAGAGTGTCCGATCTTAGCATGGCTGAGGGAGGAATCTGGAGGACCTGGAGAAAACCCATGCACATTGTGCACCGATGTCTGTAACTTCTTAAACTTGACTTGTGTTATCAAACTTACTATAAATTGAAAACATAAATTGTTAATAATAATTTCTAATCAGTGGTTGAATTGCATCAAGGATCATTAGCAGTAAAACATACTATTTAGTTCCTGGATATTTTATATTCATTTCTATTTATCTGTTGATCAAATCAGAGTATAAACTAGGAGAGTTGCCTTTGAGTTGTAGCATTCTTATCACGCAGGCCAGGTTAGCCACAGCTCAGGTCCCAGCATCATCATGTCAGGAGGAGCCACAGAGGTCTGACCTCCCATACACCTCATTACTTTGGTACCAGATCTGTCTGGTCTCCAGAGGACCAATATTTCAACCTCTCTCTAGCTTCATATCTACGACTACATCCCCTTGTCTTTGCTCTCCACAGTCAAGTGTCCATTTTACTTTTCACTGCTTTCACTCATATTTTTTTTACTCCTTCTTTATCTTCTCCTGAATCGTCTCGTGCTGTTGTCTTTCAGTCCCGGTGATCGGGTGCAGGTCACAGACGACTCCAATGAAGAGTGGTGGAAGGTGGGTAATGAATCATTTGCAAACATCTATGCACGACCATGATCATGTATTTAAATGCATTTGATTTGTTTCTGGTTGGGAGGGAGTGGGAGGTTCTGCCTGTATTATGACCATGTGTTCATTCAAATCTTTATTAAGCCTTTAATTCACAGCAGCTGCTCGGGGTTTGTCAGTCATGAGGAGGAAGGCGGCCACAGACCAAAATAGAAAACAATTTCCCCCAAAAACCACTTTAACATAATGAACTTGACTAGTGTTAGGGTCTTCAAGGGGTTTTTAATGAGTCTGAAATGAGCTTTATTCAACCTCAGTCTACATTTGTGTGTGTGTGTGTGTACACGTGCATCAGCTGTATTAATACAATCACATTTGCCTAAATGTGAAATGTAATAAGTGCAACTGCTTAGAGAAACTGTGAAAGACAAAGTCGACGATGATGTGCAGTCCATTCCCTGCTTCACTGTAAGAGACTTGTCAATATCACGCAAAAAAAGATACATGATGAAAAATGGCTGCATCAATCACATCCATCCATCATATACTGCACCAGAAATATGAGAATATTTGTCTCTGTCATTTAAACACGAGACTCCTAACTGATAGAAGATGAGTTTGCAAGACATGTCTTGTTGCACATATTTCTTCCTGCTAGAAAACACCAAGGAACAAGCTTAGCAATTTGTCCCTTGACTAGCTAAGCATTAGCCTAGTACATCACAAGACAATTATTGAGAATAACTGCAAGTCCAGTAGTTGCATAAACGTATCAATATGTGGATTTGATACATGGGCCTGTTTAGTTGAACAAAATGTTGATGAGTACATCAACACTCATAGGAATTGAAGAAAGACTTCCTTTAACATTCTTTAACTATTCTCCACGTATTTCCCAGGGGAAGAGTGGAGACAGGGTCGGCTTCTTCCCTGCCAACTTTGTCCAAAGGGTGCGGCCGGGCGAGAGGGTGTGGCGGGTCACCCAGAATGTTTCTGGCAGCAGGGAGAGAGGACACATGGCCGTCAGGGAATCTCAGGTACAAGAATCTTATCGTGTCTTGAATTTGTTCTCTGACATTAAGACATTCAAACAAAGATGTCGGCATCCAGTTGCATCATTTTCTGAAAATGTAGTCAGGTCTGCTTCAGGCAATTCTCTTGAAGTGATCTTAACATTTCGCCTAAATCCCAACGCTGACTGTGCCTCATCCATTCAGATCTGTGTTGGGAAACAAGAAGATGGAGAGATGTTCTTGAAACTGAGCAGCGGGAAGAAGAGAGGACTGGTCCCGGCTGACTCCATAGAAGAAATCTGAGCCCTTTTTCAACATCTACTCTACCTCCCCTAGAGGTGCAGCCATCTTTAAAACTTTACCACATCCACCCGTTTTCTTGCCTCGTCCACTCTCACTTTGACACGACAGACCCGGCCCGACCACCAAGAAAGACAGAGAGAAAGTGACCAGCTCTGCTGAGATCTACTGTAGGAACTGTTGTCTCGAATAACATTAACCGTTCTTGTCTATTTATAGGTTTTTTCGAGTTGATCTGCTGTAAATGTATCTTCAACCGGAAGAACTGACTTTCAGAACACAGCCCAAGTTTCTACTGACTAAAGGAGGACAGTAGCTGTGTTCTCTGTCATCCCCCGTTTCTGTCAGTAGCCACTTATTGTTTGTACTCACTCCCTAAGTCTCATGGCTGTGTGCTCATGTCCCTCGGAGACTGGGAGACAGCTCCATGTGAACTCCAGTGGTACGTACGACACAACACTGGCCTCAAACAACTGCTGCCTGCCAGACCAAGAGCCGAGACTCACAGAAGAGTGAGATGAAAGAAGTCAAGCAAGTGCAAACGAAAAACTTCTGAGGCGCCAGTCTGATTTCGAAGTGCGTTTGCCAACTTCTGAGGGCAGAACTGGGATCGAGAAAAACTAGTCGCTGTGAGGATTGTTTTCAGGACTTCAAGACTGCGTTGAAAATATGGGGTAGAAAAATATGTTACCCCCATTAAACTCTTTCTTTCCATGTATTGTGGAGAATTAAAAATTATATATATTTTGATCCAGTTTTTCGGAAAAAAATAAAGACATGGAGTTTTAAAGAGATGAATAAATTAAATCTAATAGTGAGTGTTCTGTCTACAACTCTGTTTCTGTAAGGTTTTTACATCTGTACGTCCTCTTTTAAACCCGAACACAGTCAGGCCGGTCAGAAGTTCAATCTTTGTTGCGTTGTTATTGACACTCGGAGAGATCTGTCACAGCCCTCCACCTCCACCGCTCTCCTGCTTTTTCCTCTTGCTCTTCTTCAGACAGCAGCCAGTGCTGAAAAGGCAGCAAAGCGTTAGATAACAGCAGATAAGATAATGACAGCATTTCATGGAGATAAAGCCACAGCTTTTGTTGTGATTTTATAAACCGTTAGTCTGGAAATACCCAAGGATTTCTGGCCCTCTGTCATTGTCGCAGAGATCAGGTGTGTGTATAGAACAGGCAGAACATTTTCAATAGAAAAGTCAAGCCATATGTTTACTAATGAACGAGCACTTGCATTTTAAAAGTGAGATCTCCATTTTATTACTTCCTCTCCTGCAGCTTAAAACCATTTACATGTATAAAAAAATATATTATACTTCAAAACAGGTTACTTGTATGTGAACATATATTGAGTGATTGGTGCAGCCAATGTATATGTATGTGTGGCTTTATTTCCATGGAACACTGCAGTGCTAAATAGGTAGGATTCAGTGTATGATGTGTGTGTGCAGATAGTGTTGTACCCATGGGCTCACAAGTCACTGTTAATCAAACATCAGCCTGTCACTTCCATCATAGTGTTCACTGTCCTTAAAACAATCAAGTTTGACATAAGGTAATTATGGAGTTTAATCCAATGATATGAAGTATCGCCTCATGGTGGAGCCAGTAGAGATAAAATCGGGGTTGACCATGACCCAGGTTCTCGGACCCAATTTGTTTTGTCATTTGGCTAGTCAAAGAAAATGATGGTGTCATAAAAAAGACTGAGTCGGGCAATTGAAAAGATGAGTGGACGGAAGTGATCATTTCTCAAAATAAAATACCAGGCTTTTAGTCTTTTCTACGCCATCTATTGGGGGAATGCAGGCAATGCAGTGATAAATATAGAAGTATACAGAAGTATAATGATGATATAAATTAATAACGTATTTTTACAAGTTTGACTGGCCGGATTAAAAAGCCAAACGGGCCCATTCGGCCCCCGAGCCATAGTTTGTCTACCCCTGATCCAGACTAAGGGGTTAAAGAAAACATTTTCCTTTTTGTGCACTCAGTATCAAATGATCCTCGAACTCGGAGGAGTTCCCTGTTCACCCATGCTTTAGATGATATTTTGGCATCTATCACCCTGAGAAGACTTATGGGAGTCATGGGCAATACATTTCCACAACCAGGCTATTAAAAAGCTGAAAACTGAAATATATTTCTTTAAATTTAAAGGCTTAATAAACCAAATGTACTTCTTCTAACATTTTTCTAACATTTCTTCTATCATTATCATCCTCATTTTGCCCTAGAAAAAGGGGTCTTTTTTTCCGAGAGAAAGAAATTTATAATTTTGAAATACTTGATTACTCTGTTACAGTTTAATTTAATGTATATAAAAATACAAGTGTCATTTTCAGCCATATCTCATGTGCACTTCACCATCAGAAACATCATGAGTCTGTTTGATTTCAGGGTTCTACGGTTTTAAAGCAATGGGGATGTACAGAATCACAACTTATCTAGAAAAATATCTGGGCTTTCAAGCGGAACTGGATTTATAATATTACATACTGTATGTGACAGTAATGTTTGTTTATCTTGTACTCGTACTTTAGTTTCATGTAGCATAGGATGTTCACTCTTTTAAGGTTTTAACATGTCAACTGTGTTTGTATGTTTCCAGAGGCTCAGGATTCCTCAATAAAAAAACCTTTATGAAACACTGTGTAGCATCTTAATGTGCAGCAGGTCACATGACGTGTACACAGAATGCAGTTCATGATTTTTGTGTCTTTATTTATTTTCTTTTTTCGCAGTTGCAATTACACAGGGTCGGGAGATGGCAGGGAGCACCCTGTAATAACACACAATTTAATGGCAGGAACAGTGGTGTCCATGCATAACACACCATCTAAAAAAATACACTGCTGTGCACAAAATGACAGTCTAATCACAGCCGCAGTATAAAAAGCATGTACTTAAGGGGGAGTAGTTTAGGACTTTTTGGTTCATCGCACTCAGCCGGGTAAATAAAAAATATACGGATGTTTATTTACCATAAAGTACAACTATCAAATCAAACGAAGCAAATGGCAGGTAATAGCTGTATATTTTAATGTTCATTGACTTGATCGTCACGGATAACTATTACCGAATACATCTGTCCATTTTATATTCAATATTAAAAAGGCTATTTTCACTGAAGAGTTTTCCATTTGAAGGCTGAAAAACAGTTTTTTAGACCAATGTTTTTCATGTAAATAAAGTCACTGGATGATGTTTTTTCAATCTCATGCACACAAGCAGCTAATCTAATTTCCATTCCACTCCAGGAAAGATCTGTAGCCTCTCGGCTTCTGCTAATGATGCTAATGTGTGTGGTTTCCGGAGGGCTGTAAAACTCTTCTCTTAGTCGCAGTTAATATTCCTAAGAAATTATGTTTTTAAGAAATAAAGAAACCATGTAATTAATTAAAATAATCTTCATAGTTTTTACAACAGTATGTAAAGCCCATGGATTAGACTGGAATAGATTTGCTTAAGCAAATACCTTTCAATGTTATAGAAATGTAATGCCACATATAAATGTATACACATTTCATGCTACATTGAAACATTATTAAGTAAGTGATCTTGAGATTCATCCACAGACTCTAATTTATGGTTTTTCACCAGCACACGCACAACATTAGGAGAATCACAACAATGAACTGACCAGGGCATGAAAATGAGTGACTGCCTCTTTTACAAAATCTCAGTTTCTGCCAGAATGTGTGACACAGTCTGAGTCATGGTGAGAGCAGATGCAAGAAAGTGGCTGCAGTGGAAGTGATCAAAACTATTTCACAGATTTCCTAATCACTGTAAAACTGTAATAGGATTCAGTCATGTATAAATGGATGATAATTAAGTTTGCTTCTTTTGGTACATTTTTGAAGTAGCATTTCAACCTCAAGGCAACACGTTTTTACTTTGGCCTTCACGTTCATCTCAGCAGTTTGTTTTTGTTTACTTTAATAAACTAAAGCCAGAATCTTGATTTGAGGATTGGTCGAGGAGGCAGCTCAGTGTCACCGACAACAGCAGCTGCTGCAAACCTACATTAACACTTGACAGTGATGTCTGTCTGCTGTGACTCCGTGCACACTGGGATCTTTTGTGTGAATGAAACTTTGCCAGCTGTGGAGAGCATTGTTGAAGACTGTTCTCTGTCTCTTGTAGTCCCCTCATTTCATTTTTGGAGTTCTGAAACTTTTTTGCACTGACTTTTCAGTCTTTCAGTGTTCATTTCATGTCTGAAGGATTGCCTTTTCTATTACATATCCCTCTCAGAAATGGACTGAATAGAAAAGAAAAATCATAGATCACCGAAATCCCCTCTATCACAGGTACCTGGACACTGATTCCTCTGTAAGACCAGATCTGTTTCAGAAAAAGAAATATATATATTACATATGTATAGAATATATTAATGTGATATTTCCCAGAACATCTTTAAAGATTTTTCAGTTGGTACTTCTAAAGTGACAATGATCTACCTGGGTTAAATCTTTATTTTTACCCCATATTCTAATGACTTCAACTTAAAGGAGTCATCCAGGGTTGCTTGGTCTGGACAGTAGTTCAAAGTCAATGTGTTTAGGTGAAGCAGTGTTGAAATATTTCAACATCAGTCAATCTACTTTTATATTGGCCCTACATGGTCGGCACGTTTCCACCAATTGGCTACGATTGCTGAGCATAAGCATGGCGCGGTGGCCAAGTGGTAAGGCGTCAGTCTCGTAAACTGAAAATCACGGGTTCAAATCCCGTCCGTGCCTTCATGGTTTATGTAACTATATATGTTTTTTTCTTTCTGTCTTATAATACTCACGTCAGAAAGATACTTAATAGAATATTCTGTTTACTTTAAAGTTTGGTACAATGAGGGATTCTAAAATTCAGAAGTTTAAATAAGTCAATTGTTGCCATTCTGTGTTTCAATTAATCTTTTCATCTTTTAGTATTACTAACATTTGTATAACTAATGACAAATGTCACATACCATACAGGTGATAGGCTTTTTTATTTTATTTTTTTCTTATTTTTGAGAGGCTCAATATATGTATAAATATTCATATATGTATATATTTATATATATATACACATATAGAGACAAATAATTTGTCACTACTGCTTTACAGTTACCTCTTTAATTACAAACATCTACTCCTTGCATCGCCATCTTTCAACCTGCCATATTCTACTTAACAATGATGCATTATGTTTTCCTCATATTGCTCTTCTATCTTTTGCAATAAATAAATAAATAAAATAAAGATAAAAAGATTAAAAAAATAAACCCCTCGCGATTTTGCTTTGACACCTCTCGGCACCTGTAGAAACGTCAGGTTCAACCCTACGTAAACGGGGCAGTGAACCGCGGGAACGTAAACATAACATAAAAATTCAGAGCAAATTGTCAGGAAATGAGAGTATTAAGTGTACAAAAGTAGTTTCAGTGAAGTATGGTGTTATCGAGTTCATCCTCGTACATCGACGGAGTTGGATAATTGGACACTTATCGTGGAAACTCCGGTAAGTGTTAAATTTTTAGGGGGGGGGGGGGGGGGGGGTACAAAATTAGTGACGTTAGCATCATAGCATTAGGAAAAACAGTTAAAACCACTCGGTGGATTTTGGAAGCCGTACATGAAATGTTAAAATAATATATGATTTAACTGTTAAAAAGATGTTACAGTGTTACTTATATATATAAAAAAGGTCTTATGTTATGATAAAATGCGTGGAAAACCATGTATAAATACAGTTAAAATTTTTATTTTAATGAGGAAATTATGTCTGTTTACAAGTTAAGACAACATTAAGTGTAAGACGTTTTTATAGTAATTTTATTTTAATGAAATTGAATTGTTGTTGTTGCTCTACAATAAGTAAAGACTGTTTGTTTGTTTGTTTGTTTGTTGAGTAAATAAGTGAGTGAATTCATCTAAAGCCAGATCCATAGAAGACCCAGTGAAGTTTCCTGTGTGTAGCTTGACCAGCTCCTGTGGGCTCTTCATAATGGAAACACTTTGGAACACAGAGGATTTCCCAGGTAAGGAAATCAACATAAACTTACACCTAACTGTTTAGTGTAAATGGGACCCGAGATAAACAATAACACTAAAAACATCTAGTAGTACAACAAAAAAAAACTATTATTGCTTTTTTTCCTGAAAATAAGAGGACATCTTTATATTTGAACAATTATCTATTATTATTCTCCATTACACCCTACAAACGAGAATGCTAGTAGCTTAAATTGCCCTGCATTTCCTTCCAGAAGTGCTGCACATTTATGCCCACTGTTGACCTGTCACTGTTTGATGGCATTTGGCTTTCCTCTTGTGATAAAGATACAGAAAGAGGTGTGGGCTGGAAAAGCAGAGACGTAAAAGAAGAGAGGTAATTAATCCACCACCCACCACTGTTCCATCTGTAAACACTGTAAATGTGAGGGAAATACTAATGGCTCTTGGTCTCTGCTCCTCTGGTTATTGCGTTTATTTCTGTGTCGTACCAGGTTTTTGCATTGCTTCCTCTGTTGGTGAAGTTGAAAAAATGAATGACACGTTGTACTTGGGGCTTAAGTCATTTTGTTAGCACAAATCAGTGTCAAAACAACATGTGTGTCTGGGTTTTTTGTGCATCAACCTGTGCTCTTCCTCGCTTGGCCATTTATTTAATCAACTCGATTTTTGTGATGGGTTTTTCCCTGACAGATTTTCTGTTGTCATTTGGTTTCCTATAATGATCACCTCCACTGTGTTTGTGTTAACACATGTACAATATGTATTATCTGAGCTGTTGATTGATGATGTAAGATAAGCTGTGCTTAAAAGAATGTGTTTTGCACAGGATTAATAGGATACATTTTAGATTTTTAAAGGTTTGATCATCATTTTGTTACAAGCATGATTTGTGGGAGAAAAAATATTTTGCCATTTGCCAATGGATTTAATCTTTTCAGAAAAATACACCCACTTATCAAGCACTTACTTCGGTTTATTAGATGTAAAGGAAAGACTGCGGAAAATCAGTGTGTGATGGAACAGAGGCTATTGAGGCTATTGGACTATTTGGTATTGAAGCTGAGAGCCGGGGGTCCTGCACCACTCTAGCCCCTATAGTTGTGTGCAGACCAATACAAAGAGAAAAAAAATGTCATCACAAGCAATTTATATTTATGTTAAAACATAAAAAGCACGTGTTACTGTCAATACAAACATAAAAATCTCAAGAACAAATATTCAGTACAGTATCAGATGATTTGTCCACAAGCTATGGCCTCATATTCACCTGGACCAGCACAGACAGCAGTAGAGGCACTTTTCTGTGTAACTTGCTTGGAGGTACCTTGGAAAAGTCATAAGACTATGAAAACCTGGGGCTTCTGAAATTATGGTATGGATGCTCTACATACAAGTACACAAGTCTTGGGGTTTCTTTTAGGGGCAGGAAGTATGGGCTTGACTTGATACAGCCTGATGTGGAACACCGTTTTCTTAACTAGCAGCATTTTAAGTCTCTAATTGCTCCACTGACAGCTCCTCATGTTGTGTTTGTTAGTTTAGAAAGTCTGCATTATTGCCAAGGCTGAGTCACAGTAGCCAGCAAAAATAGAGTGTTATTAATAGAACATTTCAATTGCAGCCACTCTTCGACTCCTCATGTTTTTTTCTATGTGCCTTATTCATACTGAGCCGTCATACCATATAATTAATTGTAAGTCATGTCAAAACAAAACTGTTGTAAAGAGGAAGGTGGCTCGATCGTTTGGAACTAAGAGCAAAGCTGCAGCAAGGAAAAGATACATCGACAAAAGTAGCAGCATTCTTCTGTATTTGTGAAGGAATATCTTGTATAGTGCAACAGTTATTGTTGTATCACATGATGACATTAGGAGTGGCAAACGTGTATATGATGATACTTTGATGACTTTGATGAGATTTACAGGTAGAGAAACAGACAACTTCACAGTTAGGATGTGGCCATATCAGACCTAAACTCTGCTGTGTTTGATGTGTTGATGGACAAGGTCGCAGGGGACGTGCATGATGTCAGTTTGACTTTGGCTCATACTATAGCTTAGACATGCTGTTGTTAAGCTCAGTGATGTACGTAAATGCATAAAGGCGATATTAACGTTAGAAAAAGAGAGACACAGTCTTGGTGAATCACACATGGAATCAGACACAGCAGCCGGAAGCATAAAAAATGAAATAGAATGTGTTTGTTGTCTTTATGATGGTGCAGTGCAGTGGGACATGTAGAGCTATATTTAGATGCCGTCGGAATAAAAGAAGAAAATATCAAATTTTCTGGAATAGTCACAAATAAAAACAAGTGTGAAACCCATACATCTACCTGCTGTTAGTTATCTTTCTGTTCCAGCAATATACAGAAAAAAGCTTAGTCTTAGTCATACTTTGGAATTTTGATTCATTTAGGTTGACAGATTACTCACGATTAATTTGGATCGCAATTTATCACAGCTATTCTTTAAATAAGCAGATTAAAAATTTGTATCGTCGTTTCACATTCCTAATATTTACTATGTATTCTCCTGTAGTCACTACCTTGGGGGAAAAACATACTTTTGCTCATTAAAAGGAGAGCAGTAAAATGGTTTGTGTTTTCAAATTTTCACATTTTGATTTTTTTGCAGAGAATGATACAGTGAGGGTCATGATAGGATTTGTATAAATATTGATGAAGGCAGAGTGGTAGGATTCCTGTATGACGTGCAGTCCCTGTTCCGGGATTGGGTTGCATCAGGATGGGCTGCCAAATCACTATGCAGACTGCAGCTCTGGTGACCCCTGATGATGGGACAAGCTGAAAGGGATTTTCTTTTTCCAGCGGATGGAGAGACTGACACGTCTTAGAGGTTGTGACAGTTGTGTGCCAACTTGTAGACAGTCAGGACACAAACAGACAGACAGGTGACCTGTGAAGTCAGTGAGTTTGTGATCCAAATGACACCGAGGGGGTTATCACTGACAGGGACAGAAGTGGACGGAGGGACAGGCAGACGCCCTGACAGCCTCACCTTCACACTGTGGAATTTAGTAGCCGATAATGTCAGTGTGACTGTGGTTATGTGCTTAGTGAGTAATAATGACTGATGCTTCTAACAGGCGTTACTCATCAGTCTTATTTGGTGTGTTGTTTCAGTATGGGGGCTGTCGTCTTTGTTTGTACGGCGTGTCGATCGCCTCATCAGCACAGATTAGTGTTACATTAACATTGATGAGGCGGCATTAGTGTAGGTCAGTGATTACCCTACATTTGTATAACACATTCTACCTTTAATGAGGGGGAACTGTGAATTTGTATCCTTCTGTACACACATACACACACGCACATTACACACAAACACACACACATACACAGTACAATACACTTTATTAATGAAACATGAGCTTCAGCCCTGGTTTGCTTTCCTGTTGATCCTTTGTTACTCACAGAGGTTTCAGCCACAGACACTGCTGGTGGTGAGGCAAGGCTGCTGCAGCAGCACAACTTACACACACACACATTGAAATTTGCATCATCCTGCTGTCTACACGGCTGACCTTTACTTCGCTCAGCAGATGAAGTAAAACTGTGAGAGGCTGGTAAAGAGAATGAAAAACCACTCACGTACTCAGAGTCTAGCGTCCTGCTCTCTTCTTGTACACACACACACTTACACACGTGAACACACACAAGTTAAAATGCCTTTGTATAATTGACATGAAGTGCATTCATTTTCTACCATTAGTCCCTACAGCATATACCTCTATAAAATCACTTTAAAATCCAAATGTAAATCGATCAGTTTAGTTCCATCTGAATGTTATATATTTTTTATACTGTATTTCCAAAAATAACATAGTTTTGCTGGCTTCAGCCTGGCATGACACATTCAAAAAATGTGTTTTTTTTTTTGTTTTTTTTTTGTTTTTGTTTCTGTCATAACCAAGACTTACTTAGAATAACATGGCTTCAAACATGAGCAGTGAACATGAGTTTATGATGCCAGTAATTTGCTCAATAACAGTCCCATTAAGAGGACCAACAACAGTGAAACAAAATTAACTTCTAAATTATTGGTCCATCCATCCATTCAGCTGTACATCCTCTATTGCCCAATCCTTTTTAGGGACATGGAGGCAGCTGGGGTACCAGATAGTCCCACCCTCTGAGTGACTTCTTGCATCTTCTATTTTTTTATGCTGTTTGTTATGATGATATTTGAACCTTGAGGTATTTTGGTAAAAAAAACAAAATTCCCTGCAGTGTGTGCAAATGACAACATGTGTAGTGACTGTATTAGATCTAGAAGAGGATGGACGGTGGAAATTCTCTACTAAATTTGTATCTGATTTATGATGTTTTAATTTGGCAGCCCGAGTTATAAAACCTGTATTCAGTCAAATATTCTAAAAATGTCATCTTCAGGGCGTAATATAAAATGAATCTCATACTGGCTTAGTAAAAAACAGATGTGACATGTACCTCTTGCTATGTTCTTGTTGTGGGGCACATACATGACAGGCATATACATTCACAGCCTGGTGTAGTCAGCTACTCCCTTGCGGTCAAATGAAACCCCAAAGGATTTATTGCTAGATAAGGAGACTGATGTCAGTCTGTGCAGTGAATGTGAAGAGCCTGTGTAGGCTGAGCCTATCCATCTTAGCATCTGCACCAGAATCATCTGCAATCCCCTCTTTCTTGCTAGACATTTCATAGAGTTAAGATCTGGGCGGAATGTGTGTACTTTACAAAATGTCAACAGAAAAGTTTGATGATTATGTGAGCTTTTGTACTTATGCGATGGAAATCAGCATTCTTCAAACATTCCCGTCTGCATTCCTTCATTCCCTATTAAAACGGAAAAAGTCCTGATACAATATTATTATAGAACAGATAGACAGAAAGGAGATTTCTCAGGCATTCTATACTTTTTTTTAGTTACATTATGTTTTGGACTCAGCATACGCTTAATCTACATAATTAATTTTCCATTTGACAGCATCAGAGCATAGAACGCAGACTTCTGTCAGCCTGCTGTTCGCTGTTGCCTCCATTCCTGTCATTATGAGCTCATGTGAACCTATTGTTGTGGATTACATGGCTGTAAGTGGAACACTGCCTCCCCCGCTGCTCTCACTTCATTTTACTTTACAATCACTGAACAGCAGGATCAAATCAATTTGTGGATTTTATCACAAGGTGATGCAGAAGCCAGGAAAAAAAAACACAGACGCGCATGAACACCAACAATCTGAAGAGTGACCTTGGTCGGAATACAACCTTGATGAAATGTTCACTTTCACACACATGCTATAACACATGCTATAACACAAGAATATAATAATGTTATCCCACGTAAAGCACTTTCACTTTACTATATTTCAATCCTCCAGTCTCCAACATTAGTGTAGTGCAGTGGTTCCCAATCAGTGACAGTAGAAAATTGCCCAGATTTATTAAAACTAAAAACTTTTTTTTTTTTATTTGCTGTACGTAATCTTCCTGATGTAAATCAGCTACATCTTTGCATGAAGCACGTAGATGGATTGATGGATGTGTAACACTAATGAACAGACAGCTTTGTATAACATTACGTTTGAGTTTAAAGGTTGACCAACTTTTGTACCGTTATTGCTTTTAGTGGAGAAGTCAGTACACACTGGTTTGGTCTTAATTAAACTATAATCAAGTGATGAATCAAACTGCTGTCAGTGTAAACACGATCAATCTGTGACTGATACGAATCTAGAATGGAACAAAAACAGTCCTGTTCTGAATCTGTTTGGTTTAAGGTCTGACTTATCTTTGATGAATGGCTCTAATGGACCCAAACTTTGGCTGCTAATTTTGAAGCTGTAAAACGAGGTAGCTGGCGCATTTCCTGATTGCAACACTTTTAATTACTAATGGAGCTTGACACACCGCACGGGGAGCTCGCAAGGAAACTGTGTTTTGATTAATGAGCGAGCAAATGCAGAGAACATGAAGATATGGACAATGATGGATGTTGCCATGTGGATGTCAACAAAAGGAAGTGTAATCAACCTTAAATGTCATCTGCGATAATCGGAGCTTATCTTGGTGACTTGGTGAAAAAGAATCACATCTGATCTGAAGACAAAAGACTGTGAAACTCTACCACATGAATCACACTCATCTCTCATTTTACAGACTAGGCTGTGTTGATGACTGCATTATGCAAATGCTCGACACATTCAAAGAACAATATGGGTTGTTTTACTTGCAGCATCCATCTAATGCCAACCTGTGGGCAAATGACTCAGTGCAGTTCTGTCTGAAGGCTTTAATCTGGTTCTGTCGAGCAGCGTAACCTGCAGCCTACTGCTGTGTATTATCTGCACAACGACGCAGTCCAAAACACAAAGTGATTTGTCACACGGAAGAGATGAATAACCAATGCTGCGGTCTGTGCCTGAGCCACAGAAGCATGGTCACCTTGTTGTGCCCTCATCCATGCAGATTCGCGTTTGCACAGTCCTTTGTGAGGACAGTAAAGGCTACAAATTACAAAGGCGGAAAGAGAACGGCTTAGGGAACTTAAGAAAGTGAATATTTTGCATAGAAAATGAGAATAGATGGGACGTAAAGCAATAAAACTGTAGTTTGATTCACAAGACTTGATTTAATGATGGAGACTTGGGAAAACAGCTCCAAGCACAATGTCAAACAATGTTACAGCAAATGTTATCAATCTGTGCCTTTAAAATGACATTCTGTGTCCTGCTCACTGCTGCACTAGTTTATCTTTTCTCAAACCTAAATCAGCCACGACAAGTCTGGTCCAGGAGCCAATCTTGGCAGTTTAATGTGTTCTTTTTTAATAAATAATTATGTAATCATAATTTTTATAGCATACAACCAGGAAGGAAAACAGTTTTGCTCAACAGTGGAGCATTTTTGCAAAACTGATACAGAAATACTTTCAGTTACCAACAGAATTTGAAGCAGTGATTCTGTTAGTGTGATAAATACTCCTAAAGCATATTTCAAGTGTGAGTCTAGAGTCATTAATAATAATTAATTTATCTATATATTACTTTCTAACTGTTTTACTCTGTGAGTGTGTGAGGACAGTGTGATCTGGTCTGTATCATAGTCAACACAAGGAGAACTCATCTTCTCATTCAAACAGAAAACTCATCTTTATCTCTCGGACGTAATTATAGAATAACACACTGAGAAGGATGTACCTGATGTCGACATAAGAGAATTCATTTCACTGGTCAAATAAAGGTGGCCTTATACTATACATCTATTGTAGGTCTTTGTGAGGCTTCAGTGGCCCAAAGCTGCAACTACAATCATTACACCATTTAGAACAAGACCATACGTTTTCTAAATGTATGAACTTGTACTATATTGTAATGTAAGTGTTTAATAATGGACATATAAATAAGTCATACTGATTTAGTGATCTGTTTACACTGTAATCATATTCTCTGACGGTCACTGGAACAAGGAAGTGATAACCAGATAACCATGTGTCCTCTGATATATCTGAAATAATACATTTGTTTCAACCTCTGTTTTTATTCAACACTTTTCTGCACAGACGCAAATGTGATTTACTGAAGCAAGCAGACGAGCTGAGTCTGCAGACAACTCCCTGCCTGGTGGTTGTTTGGTTAATTCTGTCAGTAAGCTTGTGTTGCTACAGTTGGTCGTCTTTCAACAGGGGCATGGGAAATGGAGTAAGGGAGGAGAGAGAAGGTTCGGGGTCATCTATTCTGGAGGAGGAAGCAGCTAAATCAGGCCATGACGACTGTATCGTTAACCTACTTCACTTTATTTTCTATGGCAGTGTTTTTCTTCTTCTCAGACTGGGAAATATGCCCTAACTGCTAAAAGGAGAAAACTGTCAGAGTTGCAGTTATGATGGTTATAATTGATAGTAGTACAACTTAGGCTGTGTACAACATTGATAGTCAAAATTCTGACGTGACATGATTTCTCTTAGCAATAAATTACTGAAATGTGAAAAATAGGCCAAAGATAATCAGTCATTTAAATATACTGTAGCAGAAATGTGAGAGTGAAAAGTATGCATAATAAATTTAGTTTGACTCTTCTTCATTTCTCCCCTGAAAGAAATGATATAAACATATTTCTTTTTTTGTAACTTTTTTATTACTGCCTAATTTACATACATTTATGGCTTTTTTTCTCATAATGGTAGGATTGTATTATCATAATGTTGCAAGAATAAACCTAGTAACATTAAGATAATTTAAGACTGTGTAATTTGCTGACACAGCTGCCACCCCCCAACGTTTGGTTTGCTTTATATTAGTTAAAACAGTTTAAAAGACAAGAAAATAAATAATTGCAGATTGCCAGTAATTACCAACTAAAACAATTTGTTTTGATGTTTTCAACATCCGATCTGCGGCCTTCTTCTTCTCCTCCATCTCTAACATCCTTCAAATATCCTTCAATCAAATATATTTACTATCCAACTTCATCTCCAAACTCAATCTCTGCCTCCTCCAGCTCAGCCTTTAGTCTGTTAGACAGTCACGGTCTCTTAACCATACATCATAGCAGGTCTCACTACTGTCTCATAAACCTTAATCTTCAATTTAATTACCCATGACACTCATCTCCATCCATTCCACGCTGCCTTTTCTTCACCTCTTTTGTGTAATGTCCATTACTCTGGATGGTTGACCCTAGGTGTTTAAACTCCCATTTACAGGCTTTACTGATTGCATGAAATACTGAAAAGCTGCGGGCAGAGACTGAAGTCGGCTTTGTAATGAACATCAGTGAATGCATTATTTTAATGAACTGAAGTCGGTGTGGAATAGAGGATTCAAAGCATGACTTTTAAATGAAGAACCTGTATAATGGCCATTGTTGGGAACATGATTTTTTTTTTTGTCTGTGCCTAACAGGATACACAAATCATTCTCCATGTTAGAGGTAACACTCGCTCTGTGGATAATTGGCACCACCTTCCCAGGAAGGTGAAGGTGTGATTAACCAGCCCCTGGGTTTTTGCTTTTGATGGTGTCGCTGGTATTATTTTACACCTCATACACTACGGAGCCAGGCAGCGTCTTCACTCCCATGGGGCTTTGTGGCACCAGGAGTGTACAAACACTAACTCTAACACTAAGTTAACAAGGACCCCTGCTCCACACCTGCGAACTCCGTCCCTCTAGTTTTTACAGATGATGAACAGGACAAAGACGTGAGGAAAAAAAAGTTGTTTGCTGTGATTGTAGCTCACATCTGAGTAACTGCGCTGCTCTGAAGTGTGTGAACTCCCGGGCCTTGTTATTTTACTGTCATGTGTAAACAAAATAATCAGCTGTGTAAGTGATGCTAGTAAAACTCCACAGCAACGTGATTGTTGTGTGCCAGGAAATGACTTCCAATGCTGATGAAATTGAGCAAAACAAATATGAAATAGATCAATGTTACATAAAAACTAGTGATATATTGCCAAAGATAAAATGCTAAGCCAAAGAAATAAGTACATTTTGCCAAAAATAAACATTTAAAATGTGTATTTGGCATACCTAAACCACAGGAGCAGAAATTGGCAAAAATAATATGATTTGAGTATTAACTGATTAAGACGAATTTAGAACAAAATTAAATTAAAAAAAGCGCGGCAGCATACAAATTAAATGTCAGCCATAAATAGCTAGTACACTTACAGTTACAGTTAGAGTATAAAGTTATTGATTCAAACAAGTTTAAAAATGTTCTTCCTAAAAGTAATTCAAAGACTAACATTATGGAGGTGAAGACAATACAGGTATAAATACATTGTAAAATATATTCTCAACAGAAAAACTGAGAACAGTTTGACAGAAGCAGAGGTCAGTGATGTGCTGACCTGCACTGGCCTGTGATGTGTGTGTGAGGTGCTGGGAGAGAGGTTAATGTATGTCACCTGAACAGAAGAAGCTGCAGACAGTGGAGAAGGAGGAGGAGGAGGAAGAAGAAGAGGAGGAGGAGGAAGCTGGGAGGCTGCGAAGCTGAGAGAATGACCTGAGGCAGAGGAAAGACACAGCAGTGCAGGAATCATCGGAGCCCATGCTGACAGGCTGATACTCAGCTCAGAGCAGGCTTTGAAATGGACTCTGCCTCGCTTCACTGGACCAGGAAGAATAAGACCAAGTGCTTAACACCAAAAGGAAATGTCTCAAACAAACGCCTGGTGCAAATATTGCGATTTTTACTACTATAACCAATAGAAACTTTTATGTGTAATTTTATTGATATATCATTCATTTTAGATTTATTTAAACAAATTGGACTTTAAAATAGAAAAATGATTCAGATCTTTTTCATCCAATGTTAACCTATATTGATTCTGATGTAAGAGCAGCGTAAGAAATTTTACTTTAACCAAATCTGTTAGCTATGGAGTAATAATGCCCTGCTTTTCCTTAGGCATCTTTGACTAAAATAGCTAGCTTCTAGCCCTTTTGCTTCCATATTGCCTATATTTTTGGCTAATTATACAGCACAGCTAAATTAACTATCTTGATACATTTTTCTTGACCCTGCATTAAGCCTTAAGCTCAGTTTTTATAAAATAAAAAAATAAAAATTCAAACAGACTTCTAAAAACCATTGCTGTAATCAGTGATGGAATACTTTTCTGAAATTCACATCATCGCTCCCCCTTGACCTAAGACAGTTTAGTCTGCGTTTGTAGTTCCTGTCAATAATTCAACTATTCTCCGACCAGTCATTCAAAGTGCAACAGTTCACCCTCACTTGATCAGACCTGACAGCTGGGACTCGTGTTCAAAAGTTTCCATCCACCCTCAAAGCGATGCATCCTGTGACTCAGCGCTTACTCATCTTCAGGCCTTTTGTTCATATTTAATGAACTCCAACATGTTCAGCAAATGTCAGCCCCTCATTTTGGCCAGAGTGAGCACGAGAGATGCTGCGGACCAACAGCTGCTGGAGTGTTCTCACAATGAGACGCTTTCAATGGCAATTAAACGAGACCGGCCAAACAAACCCTGTTACTGGATATGATGTCTCTGCTGCTGCTGAGTAACCGACATCCAACAGTGAACATATAAACATTCTTAGAAAATGATGGCATTAAAACACCAGTCTGATCCAAAACAAAACTCAAGTTTATTGGGTCAAAAAATAAATTTTCCAATGTGACTTTCAGATACTTCTTATCAAATAAAATATTTTAATGTATGTCAGCTACATCCAACAACAAATCAAAGACCCAAGTTTTCAGTATCTATAAATTAAGTCTAACTTAGGAATCATTCTTTATATATTAACCATTTACAGGTGCAACCTCAGGTTTCACCACCAGAGGACTCTGCTGCTTTATGCCGAAGAGATCACGCAGATTGACCTCTGAGTCGACAAAGTGAGGGATCTTTCGTTCGTTGAAGAGGCTGGACAGGTTGGTTTCCACCTTGGCACGCCTGGAGATGCGCATGCGCAGGGCGAAGAGGCGACGCAGGTTTTCCTCCACCAGAGGCTGCTGGTTTCCGTTTAATCGCTTCTGCCATGGCTTCTTAGCACGCTGACGTTTCTGTTGGGTGTTAAGAAAAATGTTGAGGAGTTCGACGTTCTGCCGCCAGTTGAACGCACGTCACTCACCTTCAGGGCCGTGGCACTGGGGTCGTGATGAAGCAGATGTCTGTCCATGCTTTCCTGAGGAGTAAAAGACGTTTCTACCTCCTATTAGTTGTCAAAACCAATTATCAGAAAGATTCAGAAAGAACCACATGCTACGTACCCGCATGGCAAACATGCGCGGGCAGTCGGGGAAGGAGCACTTGTACTTGAGGAGCTCCAGGTGAACCTTGCGAATGTGGTGCTGCAGGTTGAAGGTGGTGGAGAAGTAGGCCTGGCAGTTCTTCTTGGGACAGACCAGCACAGGCTTGTGGGACGCATGGATCCATTTGTGCCTCCGCAGAGAATCCACTTTCTTAAACTCCTTCTTGCAGACTTTGCACGTAAACTTTGCTGGGAAAACGTAAAGCAGGATTGTGTATCTACTAATAGGACATTCACATAGTTGGTAATCAACGTAATCAAATGAAAAAAATCATATGAACCTAGGTGTTTGGTCATGTGCTTCTTCAACTTCCCCCAGGTTGGTTCCATCACCTGACAGTCGGCGTGAGGGCAGCAGTATCCTGCAGGACGAGGCAGACACAGTTGGACAGGGCGTCAGGAAATAAGGTAAAATCATCGTCTCTCCTGACAGTATGATCTCACATGAAAGGAAAAAGGTCACAGCAGAGGGCACCCACAGCCCAGTTTCTAATTAAGGAATTCATCATGGACGCAAGATAAAAGGGCCCCCCCACTAAGAATGAAATGGACCAACCTGCATGCTTCTTCTCGTGGGCTTTGCGGGCGATGTGGGAATGTAACTTGGCAGTGCATCCTTCCTTCGTACACCTGACACCATCAGTAACAAACATACAATTCCACATGCATTTTACTGAGAACATCAAAATGATGCAACCGTAACAATAAGGCATTGTATTGGCCCAACAAGTCTATAATTTTTGCATAATTATTCGCGTAGGAGAAACGCACTTGAACACAGCAGGAACCTGATGATCCATCAAGTGCAGCTTGAACAGCCTTCGCTTCTTGAAGGTTAAGGAGCAGTTTGGCCGGTTACACTGTGAGCGAGCACGAGATCAGGGAAATTAATTCAACCATTAAGAGGCCAGAGAATATCGAGATGTGTTGTAGTGGCGCCATCTGGTGGGTCATGTCAGACCTACCTTGAAGTATTTGTTTTTATCTGCGTGGGCGAACCCCGCGTGTCTCTTTAGTTTGCTGAGAGTGAAGAAGCTCTTCGTGCAGGTGGCAAACTTACATCTGAGGAGTTTAATTTTAAATGATATTAATATATTACTCGTACAACTTACAAATATTAAATTCGTTTAAGTTATGAGATCACCAGAATAACCACTATAGCAATTTACACTCCACTGCGTCTCTTTTATTTGACTTAGACGTTGGTGATGGTCACGTGACGTGTCACGACACCAAACATACTGGTATACGACCTACCTGAACTGCTTGACTTCTCTGTGCTGCAGCATGTGTCTGCTCAGGTGGGACTGTCTGGTGAAGCGGCGGCCGCAGCCAGACACTGCGCACTGACACGGACGCTGTGGGTCGTTGTAGTCAAATTATTTTCAAGTATTTAAAAATAAGCATATCCTCAAGTGATAAAGTTCCATTCTCACCTCTCCGGTGTGCACAGTCTCGTGCTCCTCCAGTTTCCTCTGTTTGGTGAATGTTGCTCCACAGTCACCGTGTGCGCACTTGAAGCGCTGCGGTGGAGCAGCGGCAACACCGTTCATGTTTTTATTCGATAATCTGGTCCGATAGCTGTGTTTGCACTCGAATGTTCTATTGAAAATGCGGCCGCCTTTGTCACGCTGTTTTATAACCTCCTGAAAAGGTATAATTACTTAATTGGCCGCATCAGGTCTACAGGCTGCACCTGCAGTGGCCATTCATACAGCACAGTGGAAAATACTGAGCAGCAAGGCTGCAGCTGATGAGGTGTAATCATGTTGCTGCCGTCAGCTGTGTACAAAGTGAGCAGGAGTACGGATACAACACTGTATGCATTTCACACTTAAAAATATTAAATATTAAAAGCTCACTTATAGTAGCAGCGATACATAGATAAACGGTCAAACAAAATGTAAGCTTTCCAACGTATCGTACAGGTAATTTATAGTCGTACACACAAGAAATGTTGAAGTTGACACAGTTTAAAGTTAGACTAATCATCACAAAGATGCTTCCCTACTCTGAAAATACAAATTTAGAATGGAAATTGGCGCTAAAGACAATGTCATGTTGCATCAGCTCTTCAGTGACAGCAGGAAGCCTCAAGTGACATTGGCTAAAAATATATTCCTTTTGTATCTTTTTGTACCTGTCAACTTGTATCTGTCTACGATTACTTTACGCTTGCATGCATGTATGTAACATGGCCATAAGGTGGCAAAACATACAATTTTTAGGGCCATTTTTAGAACTGATAATTCCAGTTTATTTAATTATTGTAAAACTGAGGTTGCTGTGAAAACAAAAACGTGAAACTTGCCCCAATAAGGTTTGCTCTTAAGAAGCAGTGAATTTTATTTCGATGCTGTCTGTTTAAGGTAACACTTCTTTAAAATTGTGTCTATTTCAGGTTCGAGTTCTAGTTCAGGCATTAGGGGCGGATTTTAGTTATTGCAGTACCGGTATCTGTCCACTAGAGGGCAGTATTTCTCTTTTTCTGAAGCCTCAAGCAGCGCGCATTACACAGACCCTTCTGCAAGTATAGGGTCAAAAATAATCCATTATACTTTAGAAAATATTACTATTATTTTATGAAAATGTTATAAATTCTTACATTAAACCAGGTCTGAGGACAGATATTTAATGACGCACGGGCTAGATTTGTATCTGTAAAGTAGAAAATAATGAATTGTTTCTTTGCTGATACCCATAATCCAATCACATCAATCAGTGGACGTGGAGTTCCTCAGAGCTGTGTGAGTTCCTGCCTCAGTCTTGTGGCTTGCAGGTTCATTCAGTTAGCTCCTCCGACAACCACTACGCACATCCCGCTAATAGAGGCACATTGTGCACAGACAGTGCCCTCTGAATATTTCATCTACACCAACATGGTGTAGAAGGCAGCAGGGGCAGGATCAAGGGCAGAATGGTAGAATATAAATGCCCCCATTCCCTTTACCTCTTCCTTCTCGATTGCCAAACTTAAAAGGGAGATCACAAATGAAAGAGTTTAATAAAAATTGTAATACTCTCTGCAGCATATACCGTAGGCTATTTCTTTCTTTCTTTCATTATTTTTTTTTAATCTTTCATACATTGAACAACAACTCATAAATGCACAGTGGTAACTGATGCAGCTCATAAAGTATTCAGCAGTGACATGCAGCTGAATAACTGCAGTAAGAACCACATCAGTGAAGGCTGCAGTGAGTGAACTGTTTGATGAACACTTCCTCTTTTTCTTTTCTTTTTTGGCATGATGCCTTTACAAATGTGGGCTCAATTTACAAAATAAATTAATTCAATTCATAAATCTCCAAAAAAAGAATTAGTAGTTCTAACTAAGTTAAATATTTCTGTTATATATATAGCCGTTAGCATTTATTAATTTATTATTTAAAATTCAAGCTTTTAATTTTACAAAGGATATGTTTATTTCCACGTCTTTATTGTGTTAAAGAAAACAAACCGCCGTCAATAGTTCCCGCGCACCCCCTAGTGGTGGGTCTACAGTTTGGGAATCCCTGTTTGATTGCATATACAGTAGGCCACACCTGTGGTCTATATGCAATCAAGTCTTGAACCTGCTGCTGGTTAACCTGTTAGTTGCTGGTTTATTGTTGTGAATGTTGTGTACCTGTTTATAGTTTTGGTGAAACTTCTGTCTTGTTGATTAGACCGTACCTTTCCACACTGAATTTTAAGAAAGTGTACTTTCTATTTTGGAAAATATGGTTTGGAGGTTCGTCTTTAACTGTACTGTTTCGCGGGCATTTGTGACTTTTCACGGGTCACTCACTTCAGCAGCGTTCGGCCAGACTGTTGCATCCTTTCAGAGCTGCATGGCAACCGCAGGAGGAAGAGGAGGAGGAGACTGGGTTCCCATGTCCCCCCTCTTTCTCACCGCAGACCTAACGCATCTCTCTTTTTTTCCACGTCCCTGCGTTTCCGCATAACGCAGATTCACATATGGGCTACACACACACTAAAACACACAGGCTTACACGCACACTCACACGGCTCAGCCATTTGTACTCCACGCACCGGCGCAGCCTTGCAGAGCCGTGCGCCCGCGGTGCGCGCTCCCTGTTTTCAGACCACGACAGGCCTGTATCGATCATCTCCGCTTCAAGCGCAGGCTCTGGTTCATTTTTCCTTATTCTGAAATGCAAATCAGGTTCTTCCCGTAGTAGCTGAGAGTGTGTGTGTGTGAGAGAGAGAGAGAGGGGGAGAGAGAGGACCCGCAGCATCACCATCAGATGTGTAGAAGCACATTCTTTGGATCCTCGCCATCGTTTCCTGTCGGTTTTTGCCCTTTTTATGTTGTTTCCCCTCTTCCTCAGCATCAACCGGGTTGTTGACGTTCTTTCCGCGGCTCTCTCGATGCTGTGATCCGGGGGAATATGTGAGGATCATGCTGGCGGTGTGGTGCTTCATGGTCTTTGCTGCAGTGGGCGAGAGGCTTGCAGTCTCAGGTAAGAAGAGACAGGAGGGAGAGAGAAGGAGCAGAGGGTAGAGGTTTGGCTGGAGAGCAGCGGCTCCCCGTTTTCTTTACATCCACACATTTTTCCCCTTGCACCAGCACTTTTTGAAAACAAGTGCGGGCTGCAGATTTTTTTATTGTAGCGGGCTCTCGGTGCCAAACATCCCCTCTGGACTGGAAGCGCTCACCGCTGCGGTAGATTTGCTGCATCAACACATTTCCACGGCGAACCCATTGCCCATACATCCACCTACACCTCCACCCGTTTATATTGGAGAAGCAACACCTAAAACATTTTAATGTAACTTGTCAAGTCCCTGGAATCAGCCGTGGTCTGTCACGTCTGAGAGAGATTAGGCCCAGCAGCAGCAGCAGCAGCAGCCTATATGTCTGGAGGGTGACTGTCTCCTGTAGGCATCACTGTCTTTCATCAAAACCTCAATAAATACATGAATAACTATTGATCCTTATGCTGTAAATATCTTAAAGTACTGCGTTACTGTTGTAACCTTGTGGTTACTGGGCTAATAAAAAAGACACAAAATTCACATCATTAAATGAAAACTCGTTTGAATTATTTCACTTTTATGTGTGTTTCATCCATTCATTCTTCTTCTATAATATGGCCTTACCCCAGTGGGGGGTCATGGTGGTAGCTGGAGCCGATAAATTATCTCATTTGGCTCCAGGGGGGGCTAAACCCTGGACTTATCCCAGTGTATGGTACAGTAGGGGCACACACAGTGACCAGTGATCATTCACACCCTCATTGACTCAAACTGTCAGTTTGGACTGAGGTAGAACAGGGACTACAGTGATCATATATTTACTGTATGAAACTGTATTTATATTAAACTGGACCCAGTGTCAGAAATTAAAATATCCTTGTGATTCACTTTCAGTGCTAAGCTATTTACAGAACTGATACATTTATATATTTGTTTATTTATTTTAATGTTTGCAAAGTGCATTGAGTAGAGTGCTCCGTGCTATTTGTCATGAGAATAAAAATGTAAATATTGCGCCCCCTAGAACGACCCCCATGATGAGAGAATTCAAGTTTAGAGTGTTATATTGCGATACAGAGCTCAGATTAAAAATAAAATATATGCGGTGTTATTGAAATAAAGAGTTGATGACCACATAGTCTACGTTTTATCCTCACTGTACTCATTTATCCATCTTTAAATTACATAAGAGGTTGCAGAGGAGATCCCACCTGTCGTTGGGCTTAAACTTAGATACATTTCCAGTCCATTAAAAAAAAAACATATAGAGACACAGCATCTGAACAGCATCAACATTGGATTTAATTGTGTTTAGACTTAGGCTCTATAGGAGAAAGTAGTTGAAGGTGATGCGTGACTGGCCAACCCTCTGCACTGAGGTGGTACAGTAAGTACTGTTGTCTCACAGCTACAAAGTCACTGGTTCATGTTCAGGCTGAAGCAGATGGTGTTTCTGTGTGAAGTTTGCACTTTCCTCTGTGTGTGCACGTGTTCTCACCAGGTACTCGCAGTTCAAAAATATGCAGACTAAGTATTAGGTAAACTTACCGCAGGTGTGAATGGGTGTTTCGGTGACTTCATCTTTTGCACTTTCAGGATTAGCTCCAGCTTTTCCTGAAAATGACTTCAGGTTAAAGCATTACAGATGAAGGGATGGACTGTGTGTTTAGGCTTTGGCTAACTAAGTTGTCATACAGTAGTAGGTAAAGTGAGTGAAGTCATTCATAACCTTATTCTTCACTCTACAACAAGGGTTCCAAACTCCTGGCCTGGGGCCCACTTCCAGCCCACGAAGCACCCCTAATACTTTAATTGCCTATAAAATATTTTTAAAATATTCTTATGTTGTCGCCTTGTCTTTTCTCATCTCAAACACTGTCAATTTCATTCCTTCACCTCAGGTACTCCATGCCTCTACCTTTCCAGGTTCACGCTGAGTGTCCTTGTTGTTCTCTTGCAGGTGCGGACAGAAGCACACGGGAAGATGAAGACACGTGGAACTGGTTCACCCTACCTGGGTGGTCAGAAAACCAGGACGCTCCAACGGAGGTCACGCGGCCAAAGAGGTTGGTGCAGCAGATCGAGTCGGAGGAAGAAATGTCTCATCACCACCTGGATACCAGGGTGAAGAACAGCAGTGTGGACACAGTGGTCAGTGAATGATGATGCTCCTCTGATGTCAGTGTGTGTTTGGAAGCTGAAATATTTATTTATTTTTTTATATATTGTCAAGAGTTAGATGAATGTTATGCCAAAAACATAGCCTACTACAGTAAACATTAGCCAAAAAACTAGCGAAACATTTATGAAAAGTAAGTACTTATATATAGAATATCCTACTCTGATCAATGGAGTAAATCAACAAATTAGGTGCAAGAAAACTAAGGTTAAACCCTGTCATCCTTATTAGTCACTTTAAGGTCAAGGGTCACAACAATAGTAGTACTCATAGTGGTTTTCAGGTGACTAAACCCTAATACATTCTGCATGGTATGATTGTATTCATCTAAACTGAAGCACACACAGTGCTGTGGGGGTTAGGACTGGGTTTCTGCCTGGATTTTCTGAAAGTTCTCCCCTGTTTGTGATTGACTTGTTCCTTCCTCAGTCTAAAATATATATATATCCAATATATATCCAATAATTCCTATTGGAGACTGGGGCTAGTTAACCAGAGGTACGAGTGTCTTTGGAAATCCTTATTTGTCTCTTAGTGTCTGCAGTGAGCCCCGCCCCCACAAGCAGATTAAATAAATGGATGCGCGAATCCTCAATAAAGGCAAACCCTGCTGATGTAAGTGTTACTGTCTCTGTAGACATAAAGGAGTGTGATCGCACCTAAAGAGTGTTACACCGATGAACGGAACCCCTTTTTTTTTTTTTTTTTCCCAGTGTTTGTTGAACAGCGCAGTGCTCGTCTCTCTGCTGCTGCTGCTGCTGCTGCTGCTGCTGCTCTGTGCGCAGCACAGGGACGTAACAGTGCAGGGTGGTGTCCTGCACCAGTCTCTTTTACTGCTGCTCCTTGTAATTCTGACCCACTTAGTCTGTGAAAATCCCCCATGAGCCGCTGCAGTGAGAAGCAGAGTAATGTGAAGGGAGCCCAACGCAGACCAAACCCTCTGACCTTCTGACTCTGAGCCGCCCTGAGTCCACCCTGCTGAAACGATCGGGTCAGTGACTGACGATGATCCGGCCCCTCCTGCAATATACCGTCATCATGTCCGGTTGTGTTAAGCCACTGGTTTCCTCTCCAACATTCAGTGGTGCGCTGAAGTGCGTCTCCATTAATTATGTAACACTCCTGTGTGAAAAGTGCTGCATGGCCCAAGAGCACTCAAACAACCACCCCCCCACCCCCACCCCACCCACTATCCATTCCTCTGTCTCTGTGCGCCATGTCCCAAGAGCACTCAACCAACCACCCCCCCACCCCCACCCCACCCACTATCCATTCCTCTGTCTCTGTGAACACCCCTCACTCCGTCTTGTTAATACAGTGTTGAACTGTTATGATGGACTTCATTAGACACACACACAGCATCAGCATCACACTCGTGAAGGCGAAGTGATGCTGAAGTCCACGGTTTTATTCGTGTAGTTGCCGTTTTATTCCCGTCCTGCTGCCGCGTCTGTTTTTTAATGATTTAAAACACTTAGAAAGGGACAGGATAAATTTAGACGCAGCAGCTGAACTTTTTCTGTCACGTCGTGCTGAGCTGACTGATCCTACATTGCTTGTTGTCGTCTCGTCAAGTTGACACATATTTCTTAATATTATTAATCATGAGCAGTTATACAGTACTCCAAGAAGTTTGATTTGATTAGGGTTTTTATTTTTACAATTTTTTTATTATTATTAATTGTACTGTGTTTGGTGGTTTCTGTTGATTTTAGAGCTCTCGATTAAAATTTTAATCTGAATAATCACAGGGTAGCTAGTGATCAATCATGAATAATCGCAATAAATTAATAATTTAAATAAATTAAATTAATATTAGTATATATAAGTGTATAAGTGTGACTAAATGTTTTTTGTCTATTTTATGTTAGGAAGACAATTTGTTTTTATCTGTTTTATTTATGGCTAATCCAAGTGATAGAATAATAAATATGGAAAAAAGTTTAAGAAAATATGTGACAGTTTCTATAAATAACTGTAGCTTCTTAGCGTCGGTGGATTTCAGTCATTACGGTGCATCTTGACGGTGGCGTTGCAGGATGCAGTGACAGTTGCTTTCAAAACAGTGACATTTTGGCATTTGGCATTTCTGTCAGTCAGCCCGTCAGCCGGAGCTTTACATTGTTTTACGGCTGACAAGACAGTGAGGCCGGTCTGATGAGCTGACTCAAAAATGAAGCCTACACAAAACCAGGCTTTGGTGGAACAAATACTTTTCCCCACATTACGTCCGACTATGTGTGTCTGCTGCTTATTAGCAAAACGTGAAGCTAATGGATGGTGGAATTTATGACTAGTTGTGTTATTAATATATTTTGATAACTTCTTATTTGAAAACTGTATGAAATACGTTGGATGATTTCAAGAAGAACAAAGAATGTTGCATTTATTTTTTTAATTATTTTGTTTGACGTTTTGTCTTAGTCTTGTTTTGTTACTTGCTAACTGTTAGATGTTTCATAACATCTAACAACTGTTACCTTTAGAGTCCAGTGGGTTAAATGGAATGTGGTCGATACAGTATATAATAGACGCAACATGTAAAACTTAAACTAGCGAGCTAGATCTGAACCTGACATCCAGAAAAGCCCGTTCTGATCCTGTCTTTTCTCTACTGTAAAGTCTAGTATCACAACAGAGATGTGCTTTAAAAGGGCGTCCATGTTTGCTGTCACCTGGCCACTAGTAAGAAATCTGTTGTTTTTACTCAACAAAGAGACTAATCCCTCCACTGTGATGCGTTTGTGTTGTGAAAGCCCAGTGATTCACTGCAGCCTGGTTTCTCTTCCAGACTGAGATCAAAACAGCGCTGGCACAGTCAGAGCAGCTGAAGAGTCACACTGTTTAGTCTGCACTGACTCTCCCTCCATCACTTTCTCTCTTCTGCTCCTTCTGTCTTCTCCTCACCTCCTCAGCTCTGGCAGCTGTCCATTAGACATTGGCACAGTTTGGGGATGAATATAGATGTACCAGTAAACTTTTCTCCTCCTCCTCCTTCTTCTGTCAACACCTTCTCCATCCGTCTTTATCACAAAATTCCTTTTAGCTTTTAAACTGCCGCCAGCAGCCGATATCCATCGACCAGGACTTTATCAATCACTTCATTTTGGCCGTGGATGAACACACGGTATTGATTGTGTTGAATTATTCATGAGACTTTTTTTTTCCCGAAATCACTGAGGGTTTCATCACACTTGACCAGAGTTGTTTTCATCACACTGTCGTATATCAAAATGCCGGCGACAGTACATCACCCTGGTGTGTTTTTCTGTCTTCCAGCCTGTCCATTTGGCCCGCAGCTGTTTCCAAGTTGAAGCCTTCGGACGCACCTTTACACTGGAGCTGCAGCTAAACCAGTTAGTATCAGTGTGTGAAGTCATTGCGTTGGTCTGGCTGTGTGTGATGAAGTCGGAGATATTTTATCTAGACATTTTTACCATGTTAAGTCTCTTTCTAAAAGAGGGGCAACAGCTTTAAATAGCCACATATAAACCCAGGAGACCAGGAACAAAAAACTGACCTATATAATTAACGAAACCCGATCAAATAAAACATTAATTACTTAAGCAAAACCACAATAACAGACACCAAAACTTAAAATAATACCTATAATAAGACTGAAGAGTGTAAACCATTAGACGTACTGTAAAGATTATTCATTTTATTAGAACAAATAAACATACAACAAAAATAAATAATGCGTTTCTTTTACCTTTAAAATTTGCATTTAAAGCAGCGGCCAATGTTACAAATGCTAGACAGGTTGAAGACCCCCGCCCCAGAGTTTTCATGACGTTCACATTTGGTCAGTTTAGTCTGTAGACCTTTGTGACCAGTAATATATGAAGTACTCCCGCCATCTTTCATTCTTTGCTGTTAAAGCCAACACCGCATGCAAATCTTGGCCACTTCTGGCACCAGTCCCACACTGCGGGCTTCATCTGACCATGAAAAAATATATGGCCTACATTTTGTCTTCATAAAGTGGTTCAAATCTAACTTGGCAAATGTAGTCCAAATATCTTCCATCAAATGGGGCTCCTTTCTATACGGTATTTTTTAAGCTGTGTTTAATGTCAGTGTACCTTAAACACACCCATTATTAACCACACCTGTTTTTGACCCCTGTTTTGGACCAGTACACACTAAAAACTGGCTGTTGTCGACCTAAAAATATAAGGCAATATGTATACGAGCCGGGTGTTTTTTTTTTTTTTTGACGATTGGTTGTTTTAATTCAAACTGTACTGCTAGAAAATAATTGTCGCCTTCTTTATTTGCAGCCACCTTCTGTCTTCAGAATATGTGGAACGGCACTTTAACCAGGACGGCAGACCAGCAGAGTCCACGGTAGGTTGTTTACCATGTGAACTGTGTTTCGTATCACATTATCTGTACTGTTTTTCTGCTATAGTACTGTTTCGTTTCAGTGTTTCCTGAAACTGTGTTTTGTCAGATGAGAAACCACATGTATGTCTTTGTTTCATACATATTTTAAGGCTCAGAACATGAGCGTGTGTTTTCCTCGTCCTTTATAAATGAATATGGATGATGTTTTTTCCCATTGTATTATTTATGAAAAACAGTTTTTCATGTACTTTATAAACTGGAATGCGACGTGAGAGTTATATGCTTAAATTTCATTTAACTTTTTTGGGTACTTTTTAATAGCAATTTTTAACTAACTTAACTGTATTTAAGCTAATATTCTATATACATATATGTAGTGTGTATATATATATATATAACTTATATCGTTTTTTAGCTAGCATTTAGCAACTTATCATGTGAAGAACTTACATAGAGAACTTTAAGTACTTCATACTTCAGATTATTTCTCACTTAGCGCCCTGTTATTTTGGTCGTGATTTTTCATTTAATTTCTTTTTTATATATATACTTTTTTTGTGTGTATAGTCCTCTGAATGTATCTCCTTTTCTTTCCCTTCGTTAACCAAAGACAAAAAGACAATTCTTTCTTGTGGTGTAAAACCATAATGTGTGAGAAATGGAGAGCCCTCATGGAAAAATCTGGAAATGAATTCCAGCCTTCACATGTTGTTTGTTTGTCAGGACACAGCAGAGGAATGTCACTGCATTCCTACAGCCAGGGGGGGCGGCTAATGTTTTTCGGTACAAATGTACCGCTCAGTGACCCCCTCCTTCCCTTCCTTCCCCTTCTCAGCATCCGCCCACCCGACCACCGACATCACTTCACGTCGCCACATTCTACGGCTGCTCCGAACTCTACCTCAGTCCTTCTGACCAATCACAGGCCTGTTACCATAGCAGCCAGTTAGCTCAGCAGTGTCATTAAGTTCTTGGCAGAAAGGAGAATGAAAGAAGACCTAGAGGAGAGGAAGCTCAGAACCAGTCAGAGAGGAGGTGGAGGAGGAGGAGTAAAATGACAGTTAATACAAAGGAACGAAGTAGGTTTGGAATCCTGGAAGAGTCACTCTGAGGATGTTTGGGATGCTGAAGGCAAAGTTCCCTGCCTTGCTTGCAGGAGTGTGAGGCTGACAGAGCAGAGGATGAAGACCCTGCAGTCAGGCCAGATTGCTGCTCCGCACGGTGTCGGCCTCAAATGGCAGCTCTGATGCTGCCAGACACGGCAGGTGTGATCCATTCAAGGATGTCCAATCTCTATTCTGTATTTTTGGTCAAGGTCTTGTTTGTTAAACACAGATCTTCTAGAGAAGCGTAGCGTGACAGATTTAGTATCTATCCATATGTGACAAAGTGTAACTAGCAAACAGCTGCTATTCCGAGCAGATTACAAGGCCACAACAGGGCAAACCTGGTCACTTGGTCGAGTTTTAATAAATAATGACTTGCCTTTAGTGACCCACATCTAGAGTGCAAAATGTGGAAGGCGTGAAGAGGGGCCAGACAGGGCTACGTGTGGTTGAGGTTTGTGGGCCGTACCTGTAGCCTGACTGGCCCAGACCAAATTTGGGTCAGTTGATCAGTTCACTAAGAAACAAGATTTCAGCCGATGTGGACCAGTTTTGCTGTTACACACACACACACTAGAGTGGTTAACATTGAGGCAGTGAGTCCAAGAACAGACCTTGTCCAGACCCTGATCCATCCAGTTCTCACAGCCAGTGTCTGATTTGGACACATTCATGGAGCGGCTTAATTTGAACCTATTGTTTCATGAATGAGTCCAAATTAAATCCAGGCTGAAAAAGCTGGACATTAGGGTCAGGAGCAGGAGACTGGATCAGCAGTAAAGCTGTGATCCATCCTTGTCTGGGTTGGTGGCTCAGTTTGCTGCCTGGGAGAGTGCCCACTCTCTGCTCCAGGGCTGTGTGAGCCCAGCTCTTTGTGTCAGCCAAGGTTGTTAGAAGGACATGAAAAGGAACAGCCTAGATTTCCCTCTCCACATTCATCCCTTTGGTTTCATTCGCTCCGTTAGGCCTCCGTCTAATGCTGCTTTCTCAGATCTCACTGTGTGGGTGACTGGAGTGTTGATTTATTGAAGAGATCCCTGTTCTGGGTCCACCTCCACCTCTGCTGTCAGTGAGGCAGAACAGTGTGGAGTAGAGCGCCGCTAACAAGTAGGTCATAAACTGTTCCATAAATGACACAGTGGAAGTAGCCCGTACGGGCTGGCCGTTCAGAGGGTTTCACTGCAGGTCTACATACGGGAGCGTTCGATTGAGGATAATATTATGTGTTGTGTTGGTTGATGACACATGGATGTGTATTTGTTTGTAGGGAGGGGAGCACTGTTACTACCAGGGGAGGTTACGAGATATCCCAGAGTCCTGGGCTGCCGTCTCCACATGTCACGGCCTATGGTGAGCTGTTTTGAAGTCTTTTTTTTTTTTTTTTTTTTTTTTACCAAAAACTTTTTAAAGACATAGGGCTAATCAATATGCTTTAGACAGAAAATAAAAACATGCTAACTGATGTAAAAACCTAAAGAAATAACCTCAAATATGAGCCAAAAACGTATTCATTTTCCCAACATTTAGAAATGAATTGATGAAGAAGATGAACTGGTCCATTTGTACCCATATGGTGGGTCACATCAGTTCAAGTAGCCTGCGTCATACATAAGGATCTGTGAATGGCAGAATGTAGCAGGTGAATAATAAGCCATGGGGCCCACATATTTGGCCCATATTTGGTATCACTGCCTACTTTATACTAATGTATGCACCATCACCTCAGCATCATGATTATTTGATTTAGGTTTGATTCCTGACTTCTGTATATTGTATTAAGTCGTGGGCAACACAACTTCAGATGTGGGCCACTAAGCACCCATCATTTATTGCTTTATGGGATGGTATGTGGTCCACTTCTGGGATTGACCAAATTTTGTCATGGATTTTTTTTACTGGTTACTTTACTGGCCCACCATTCTACATTTGGGCCACTGGACACCAGATGTGGCCACTTGTTGGCCACTAGGACAGATAGTGTAATACCAGTTTATTTATTACAAAGATAATTACAAATACCAGCGCTGTAATATTTCTTCAGATTACGATCAGACCAACCCAGGCTGTGTGTCCTGTTTAAATGTATAATAACCTGACTAACTCTAACATTTTTCTATGGTTGTTTCTCAGTGGCATGTTCTCTGATGGCTTCTTCACATATGGGATTGAGCCCATACCCAACAGGACCAATCAGGTAAAGAGTCTAAAAATGCATTACCCAGAAGTCATTTTCCTTTGAATAGTTGTATTAAACTATGATTTTCATTATCTAAATGTTGTCTTTGGCAGGACGATGGCTCTCATTTGATCCACAGGATGCCTGACATCAGACTTTCCTCTCACTGTACAGGTAAAAGTACTTCTACTGATACTCCGCTGACACTAGAATAATATTTTTTCTTTCTCAATCTCTATCCTCCATCATGCTGACTGAAAGTATGCTTTTATTTTGTGGCATAAACCAACCACAGTACCTCAGGCAGTAATTGTCTTTTAAACTTTTCTCCCAAAATTTCTCTTTTATTCTTTGGGAAATCCGAACAATTGGCATTGTTCCCACTCGTGAGAAAAGATCACGCAGACAAAACAGTGGTGATAATTAAATGGGATGTCTTTTTGAGTTCAATGAAAAATGGTTAATTATAGTGGCGGCGTGGTATTATGTAACATTTTGACTGAATTTGAGACACTAATGTGCTACTATTCTACTTACTGGGTAAAAAAATAAATCAGTGAAATGACTGCCTACAGTGTTGTTTCTGTGTGTGGCCAGACTGTACAGAGGACAGTGAGTGGGATAGCAGAGGAGGTGATGGTGGTGGTGGTGGTGACAGATCGGACCGAACCAGGGAGCAGCAGGGGTCTGGAGTCCTGAGGCGGGCCAAGAGATTTGTTCGCAAGCCCTCTGTCCAGACTGAGACCAAATACATTGAGCTGATGGTGGTCAACGACAATGACATTGTGAGTTTAGTAAGGCTAAGTGAATGTTTTAACCTACCTTAAATTAATTTTTTCAGATGAACGAAATATTTTTAAATATAAAGTTTTAGTTTTAGTCGTATCTGCACTTTTTTTAAAATTTTTTTTTAGTTTTAGTCGTATCTGCACTTTTTTAAAAATGTTTTTTAATAAATTTTAATATTTCAGATATATCCAGTTAATAAAAAAATTAAAGTTTTAGCAGTTTTTGCTTTGAATCTATGCTGTTTTTCAATGCTATAAATGTAACTTTCTTACATTTTAGAAATTAGAGCTTTTGTCTCCAGTGTGGGTCTCTTCAACTTTTTTAAAGATTTTAAAATATCTAGAATCTGAATGGCACTTGTTTTCATTAGAAGAAAAGACATTTTTCAAATTAAAAATCAGCATGAATGATTATGGAATCCACACAGTTATCACAATAGTGCGATGAATCTATTGTTTTTTGTGGAGAACAGCACCAGAACAGTGTGTCAACTCCCTCTCTGCATCATCTGTGTGTCTTTGTCTTCCCACAGTTTGTACAGCTGCGTAGCTCGAGCAGCCAAACCAAGAACTTTGCCAAAGCTGTGGTCAACATGGCCGACGCGGTGAGAACTGTTTGGAATAAAATTGAAATCCCTTTCTTCTAGTCTCGTCCTCGTACCCACAGGGCCACCTGTCAGTGAAAATTCATGCCATGCTTTTTTCTTTTTTTTTTTAAGTTTGGCATCAGTAAAGGATTCGTGTTCACAGCACAGGTGCCAAGACAGAGCGGCTGTAGTCTGATTGACATCTCTGTTGTTAATCCCTAGATCTACAAGGAACAACTGAACACCAGGATTGTTCTGGTGGCCATGGAGACGTGGACCTCTGAAAATATGATGCCGGTGGTTGAAGACCCTTTGATAACGCTGCAGAATTTCATGAAGTATAGGAAGGACAACATCAAAGAGCAGAGCGACGTTGTCCAGCTTTTCTCGTAAGAATTCTGTTGAAGGACAGTGCTGTCCTACCTGATTTGAAAATGATGTTTAATTGTTTGTATGAAGTCTCTTGAAGGCCTCACAGTAAAGTACAACAGATTCAGATTGTATATATTCAGAAACTCCATGTTTGCTGGGTTGCAGCAGCTAATATCTGAGATGCTGAAATTGACCTGACCTCGTTGGAGGCTTTATTGATAATTTCTCAATTTTTGTCCATTGATCTTTAGAGGTCGTACATTTCACAGTAGCCGCAGTGGGACGGCGTACACCGGAGGAGTGTGTTCACCAATGAGGGGTGGAGGAATCAACGAGGTAGGGACAGACGGAAGGGGACGTTCCACTGAAATGCAGTCATCTCTATGTAAATCTCTTTGTAGATTTAGAATTAGTTTAAGTAGGATCCATAGCGTAGTGGTTAGCCTGACTACATACAGCTGTGATGAGAGTTAAAATGTAATAAGAAATGAGACCAGAATATGGTCAGTTGTATATTTTTCTCAGGAGCAAATTAGGTTTTGAAGAAGGAATTATTCTCAGTTAATGGAAGAAGAGAGAGAATAATTGGGATTTCGCTGAATAGTTTTTTTGTTTTATCTTAACCAAGGCTCAGTGGATTTTTTTTGTAATTTTTTTTCCTTTTCAATTTCTTCATTTTATTTATGAGCACAAGATATTTTGCCTCATTATGCTATGTTTTAGCTAATTAAAACTGTAAACAACCTTTGGTCTAATTTTGATTTGGTTAGTGATTAACATAATATATATAAAATATATGTCTGTTTTTACATGTTTAGCATTTTCTGCAATTCAATTGTTTTGGTAAACTTCCATTTATCTTGCTGTTTGTTAGCTACTTAGCTACATTATTATATAACTTTAACATTATTTAATATAGAAATTTAACAGACCTCCCTTTTAGGACTTTTATGGTTTTTTTATTACTAAGAAGAAGCATTTGTTTTGGCTAACACTGAACTGTTTTACTTAAGCTAACACAAACCTGTCACATTTACTTTGGCTTGTTTACACCGATGGTTTAGCAAATGTTACTTTTTTTTTTTAATCTCTTAGCATTTTCTAGCTAACTCTCAACACCAAAGCCGTAATGACTCCTTTTTATGTATATTGTTTCAGTATGGCAGTGTTGGTGCCATGGCCATCACTCTTTGCCAGAGTCTTGGCCAGAACATCGGGATGAAGTGGAACAACGCCCGCAACTCTGCAGGTAAAAGATATGTGACGTTGGCTTTTGTTGATGATGAGAAGGATAGATCTATAGCTTTATTAGCTCAGCTGAATTAACCAGGGAGAACAGAGGACCAGTGTGGAAACAATGGAGGCAGGGGCGCAATAGTTAGGGAGACGGGTGAGGGCTGCTTTGTTAAATGAGAGCTGTACATTGGTGTCCCTGTCCAGAGGTTGTCTGTGGTAATTAGGTTTTTCCATTAGGTGATTAGTCACCTGTTCCAGGTGGGGGGAGGTGCGCGGTGAGGGGAGGGGGGTTAGAGCATTTCTGCCAGTGGACAATGGTCTGTGTGATTGATGGTGCAGAGAATCCTGGTCCATTATTCACGGTCAATTCCACATCTCAGCGACTAGAAAAAGACATCATCGCTGCAGTATGTAAAGCAGAGTGAATTGTCACAGCTGGGATGGTCCCCGGTTATTTTCACCCTGATTTATTGACAGTCACACCTCCTCACTCTAAACTGCTTTATGCGCTTGTACGCAGGAGACTGCAGGTGTCCCGATGCCTGGCTGGGCTGCATCATGGAAGACACAGGGTAAATACAAACATCTTCTACCGCCTTATTCTTACTATGGTGGTGGGGCAGCTCCCATCAGTCCCAGAGGGGGGACGGGGCACATACCAGACAGTTCAACACCACAGGGCAACACACAGAGACCAATAACCATTCACATTAATGGACTATGACCTATTTAGTGTGTATTTAGTGTTGGAGGAATATAGTCAGGGAACATGAGAACGAACGGGAAAAAACCCACCAGGGATTAAACTGAAGATCTCCTAGCTGCAACAGTTACAGTTGTGTTTTTAACCTGTTGACTCCCTGTTTTATTTGACACAATTAGCCAATTAAAAATGATATTTTTTAAATCTGTCAAACAGTTAAAAACAGCTCAAATTTGATGTCTCAGGGGGAAAAAAATCATATCAAATGAAGTCATTCTGAGTCGATCTGTCAATATATTCTTAAATGTATTCTTCTCTTGTATTGTGTGTGTCTTTACCTATATGTGTGTGTGTGCGCTCGCACAGATACTATCTGCCCAGAAAATTTTCACGTTGCAGTGTTGATGAGTACATCCAGTTCCTGCTCCAGGGAGGAGGAAGCTGTCTCTTTAACAAGCCTAACAAGGTGAGACACAAGTACCTAGACATGTAGGACATGACAGAGAAGAAGACACGTCTAGGTGTCCTCATTTTTGAATGCATACTCATCTTAAAAAAAATGTGAGGTAGTCGTAAGATTTTTCACATGCCCTGCAGTAGATTTAAATATTCCCATTTACAGTAACTCTGCATCTGAGCTGCAGCTGTATGCACAGTTGAATGTAGAAATTACTACAAGCAGATAAACTAAATGTATAAAAAAATGGAAAATAGCCTGAGTATTCCTAAATAAAAAATAATGTTGAAAATTATTTTTATTATAATACAACTAAAGTTTAGCCCTGAAAGAGGGGTCAAAATGGGAGGTGATACAAAGGATAGCATAATAGCATCTAATTCACATCAGATTAGTTCAAACATCAAGTAAAACTACATTGAATATAAAATACATTAAGGTTCCCAAAAAAACTTTAATAAATATCAGCCACAATCATAAAAAAGGATATAAACATTTGGCTTGTATTGGCTTAAAATGGCAAATAATAATTTAAATTAAGATTGAAGTCATAACAAAACGAAATAGCTAAAAATTAGCCAAAAAGTTAACCATAAATGGCTCACAAAACTGTCCAAGAAAATAAGTATATTTAGCTGCAAAATGTTTAGAGGGCAGTTAGAAATATAGCATATATCACCTTAGGTTTGAGTAGCTAAGATATGAGAAGGTAAAATGTACAAGGTGCTGAAAAAACTTGAACAATTTTTGTTTAAGGGTCCTGGTGTTTACCTTGGTCTGGTGCTCATTACTGTATACTGCTTGTCTCCGTCAGCTGTTGGATCCTCCAGAGTGTGGGAACGGCTTTGTGGAGCCAGGGGAGGAGTGTGACTGTGGATCCCAGGTGGTGAGTAGTCAGTGGGACTGCGTTAAAAACCCTGCTCTCTCTCCAAATGTCTGTACCTCAGCACTGACAGTGTGAGGCGGCCGTGACTCGTTCTCACGTCTGTGTCTGCAGGAGTGCGCTCGCAGCGGAGGAGCCTGCTGTAAGAAGTGCACACTTACGCACGACGCGATGTGCAGCAACGGACTCTGCTGCAGTGGCTGCAAGGTACAGTACTGAGTCAGCACGAGAAGACAGAGAAAAAAACACAAACACACATGACAAAGTGATGAAAAAGTTTTATGTGCTTGGTTTGACTTTGGTTTAAGTCTATTTTCAATGTGGCCCATGTGTTGAATACAAAATGTTGACCACTAAAGGCTTATTAATTATTATTAATATTTATTGTCTAATCTGGGCCAATTTGACCATGTAGGCCAGTGGTTGTCAACTGGTAGCCCGCAGGCCGAATCTGGCCCACTGAATTGTTCAACCAACTGAAATCTCTATCATTTATGACCCCGTATACACTCCCTTAGACGGTTATTTCATTATATTTGAGTGTCCAGCCCTAAGGTGTCTGTCCAGAGAAGTTCTGACCCTCTGACAAATATACTTGGTGACCCCTGATGTAGGCTATATCATAAATAATGATATTATTGCAAGGATTGTTACTGATGGCGTGCTAATGTTTTCTCCCAGTACGAGCAGAGAGGTGTGGTGTGTCGAGACACTGTGAACGACTGTGACATCCCAGAAACCTGCATGGGCGACTCCAGCCAGGTATGGCATACTGCATGTCCTGTTTGGATATACAGTAGGTTGACCAGGAAATACCTGAATGTACGAAGATATATTTCAAAAGTAGCTGAAATATATTTAACACATCGTACGTCTCCTCTTTGGCAGTGTCCTCACAATGTCCACAAGCTGGACGGTTACATGTGTGACAGCAATCAGGTCAGAGGTGTTTGGCAGTGTTTGCTCCTCTTTGCAATCTCAGCATGATACAAACTTATTCGGTGTCATCGCTTTTGTCCAGGGCCGTTGTTACGGAGGACGATGCAGGACAAGAGACGGGCAGTGTAAAGCACTGTGGGGCTACAGTGAGTACAGGACATCATCGGATTGGATTTATGGATTTGTTTGCAGGAGTCGTTTTGTGCTCTGGGTTGGTAACTGCCGCGTGGTTTTATCTGCCCCCCTAGATTCGGCCGACAGGTTTTGTTACGAGAAGCTGAACGCTGAGGGGACGGAAAAGGGAAACTGCGGTCCAGGTCCTGGAGGACAGGGCTGGCTGCAGTGCAATAAGCCGTAAGTCACACTGACCTGAATCCATTTACTTGAGTTTTACTTTGAAGAGTAATAAAGTGTTGCCTCAGCTGTTGTGAGCAGTTTGTGCACATCTTGAGGTTTTTACCGAAACAACAAGAGTATAAGTGAGTAAAGCTAAAGGTTCTCAGCAGATGAATTAAAAGGTTTGTTAGAGTAACTCAGCTCAAAGTCTACTTATCTATGTAGGTTGTCACGACTTAGAGGAAGTAAAAAGGCAGTAAAATAAATAAATGTGCTCAGCGGATGTTCTTATAATGATGCTTCTGCTTCATTTCTCATCGCTTTGCTAACGCTAACGACTTCCTGTCTTTATGTGACTAACCCTATACCACTGTTCACTAATACAGGGATGTCTTATGCGGCTTCTTATTCTGTGCCAACGTCACAATGAAGCCGAAATTTGGTGACCTCCAAGGTGAGGTGACCAGCTTCACCCTCTACCACCAGAACAAGTACCTGGACTGCAGGTGTGTGCCGCACCCACTCTACATGGGCCGTGTCCTAGTGCCTGTTCACCAGCCTGTGTGTTGTGTTCACTCAGAGGTGGCCACGCTCTTCTGGAAGACGGTTCTGATCTGGGCTACGTAGAGGACGGCACCCCCTGTGGTCCCAACATGATGTGTCTGGAGCGACGCTGCCTCCCTGTGGCGATGTTCAACTTAAGCACTTGTCCAGGATCAAACTTTGGGCGCATCTGTTCAGATCATGGGGTAAATAACTGCCTTTTTTTTTTAATACCCCTGTGGTTTAATTAATGTCCAAAAATAAACCACTTAAATACAATGTAATGTAAACTGTCATATGTTGGGTATGAACTTGCTGCTGAGTTCTAGACTTTCTTCCTCTCAAGTCGCCGAGACGTTCCTGGAAAACCAAGCTAGCAGTGCAGCTTAGCTGACGAAGCAGACGTGTACAGTTCACAGCAGACTTGCAAGAATTGCAAAAAAAAACCCACATCATTTTACAAAGACACATAAAGCAGTACAGCAGCTCCACCTACAAGACTAACAAAGTACTTCACCTTGCAATACTAAAGCAAGAGCTCTGTAGTACTTCAGTGAGCTTGCTCATAGTCTTACTGCAGAAGTCTATCAATAGCTACAAAAGCAGCAATGCTACCTTCAGCTGTGCTTAGCTACAAAAGCAGCAATGCTACCTTCCATACCTTATACAAGTATGTATATTTATTTAAGTGTTCCACTCTAGAACTGATATACTTGTCATTATTATTCGTGCCTTATTTATTTGTTACTTTCCACCAACCTCCAAATTAATCCTCCATGTGGACCCCACATGTGTATCCCAGGATTTGTTGCTTTGGAGATGGTGCTACCAGGAAGGAGGCAAAACAGTTTAACTTTGAAATGACATACTGATACTGACCTTGAAAATGAACATTTAGAGTTCTGCTCTCTAGTAATTCAGTGGTGTATTTTTCAATCCTTTGGCTCATGGTGGTTTGTCATTGGTCATGTGACATAACCTGAGGTCACATAGCTTCCTTCCTGACCAGGAATGTCATCTGGCCTATAAACTGTACACATACCAGTGGTTTTACATGTTGCTATGACAACACCTGCAACAGTTATTCTTCAGTTTCTTAAAAGAAAAAGTCAATTTTGTTGACCGGACTGCTTGTGGTGTCTTTCCTCCTCTTTCTCTCTGATCACAGACCTGCAGTAATGAGGTGAAGTGTATCTGTGCCAGTGACTACACGGGGAAGGACTGCAGCGTCTTTGATCCGATCCCCATACCCACGGTCCCAACAGGCCCCGAGAAGAAAGGTTCACACTGCTCTGAAGCGTCTTTATCTTTTCCTCACTCTTTCTTCCTCTCTTTCATGGTGTCTGTGCATCATCACCGCAGCTTCATGTACTAGAACAGAGCTGAATATCACACACACACACACACACACACACAAGTCACCCTGGTTAGAGTTGGCACCAAAGACCAGACCAGTGTGCTGCTGTTCCTGCTGCGTCCCCCGAGAACACCGAAGTGTCAGGACACTGTTCACAAGAGAATATGTGCCTGCACAATACAAGTGTGTGTGTGTGTGTGTGTGTGTCTTGCAGGCACTGCCATCTTCAAGTGTCTCCACTACTTTCTCACAGTCTCCCAATGACATATTAGATATTGTGCAGCTGCTCTCACAGGCCCAAATGAAGCCCTGAGCAGGGAGGGTGTCCAGCTGAGAGAGCAGGAGAGACGGGTGGGAGGGAATTAGAACAAAGTCATAAAACATTCACCCCCTTTTATCGGTAACTGTTGTCTTCCTGACCTCCCTCGCTCACCCGCCTGTTCTCTCACCTCCATTTTTCCTCATGCTGGTTTACTCCTCTCTCCCCTTCATCTCACCTCTTCTGTCTGCAGGTGTCCAACCATCTCCCCCCTCTCTCTCGCTCTCTCTCTCTCTCTCTCTCTAGTTGATGTCGGTGACGTAATGTGGTGTTGTTTTGTTTCTGCCTCTCCTCCTCCTCTTCCTCCTCCCTCCTTCCTCTGCACAGGTCCCAGTGGCACCAATATCATAATAGGGTCCATCGCAGGTGCTATTCTCCTGGCAGCTATAGTCCTAGGGGGAACAGGATGGGGATTTAAGTAAGAGTTCTGGCATGCCTTTGTGTATGTGTCTGCTTTTACATCAGGACCCCGCCCATCCTGACTTCACCTGTCCAAATTAGATGCCTGTTTGCAAATGTATGCCACAAAGCAGGATGGGAATCTAAGTCTGGGTCCGTGCTTGTGTTTGAAATGCTGTCTATATCTTTGGACACGTTAGACACGTTTCAGGCTTTAAATGACCTGAAAGTTCTGCACTCTGTCTGTGTGGTTTGGTTTACAGACAGATTTTTGAAAACCACTATATTGATTTCCTCTCCCAAACTGGTACCTGAAAGCTACCAAAAATAAAACATGTTAGAGTTAAAAAGTAGTGACAAGGAAAGGAAAGTTAGCCAAACATAACTAGATCAACCATAAATATCCATATTTATTTATAAAATAAATGTATTAATAAGGCCTTAACAGCATTTTTTTAGTAATTTTTGATGGCATTTTTAATATCCCAAGGTTGACGTTGTTAAACGTATTTAAATAATAATGATGTGGAAAAGTTGATGCTAAATAATACCATTAAATATTTTAGTTAAATTATAAATCTTGGCTACATTTTTAACATTAATATTTTTTCACCCATTATATAAAAACCCATCAGCCATGACTCTTCTTTAGTGATAGGAAGATATCTTGGCTGTTTTCATTTCTGCCAGGAACCAGTGTAGCACTTTGTTCAAAATCACAGTAAGTGTGACCTTCACTGGTGCCACATCTTCAAGTCTCTCCTACCTCCAGTTTCTTTCACCGTAACTTTCCACCAATCAGTATGTGTTCGTTTGAGAGAAGAGATGGAGTTGATTTACCAAACCAGACTGTAACGTCCAAGTCTCTCTCCCTGTAGACGGCCTCCCCAAATGCCCACGCTGTGCTTCTTCAGCACTGCTCTTTCTGTGCATGCTGGCTGTTGTTATTCTTGTTTTTACTCTGTCCTAAAAAGGACTGCTGTCGTACCTGCAGCTCTCTGAAGGCTGTTAATTTGATGGTAATTAATCATTTTTGGCAGATTACATACCAAAGTCAGTTGAGTCTGTGCAAAGGTAATCAGTCCTTTTAAAGTCAGATCTGACCGTCTGTGCATGTCTGCATGATGAGTGAGCAGGAAGCTCCACCCGCTCAGAGCTCCTGCTTTATGCTAAGGTGGAAACCCGAGGCCTAGCTTCTTGTCAGACGCTGTGGAGCTAGGAGTTTCATGGCTGCTGTCGACCTGCTGCATGTGATGCTGCATTCTGAATTCTGAATTCTGACAGGAAATGTTTCGGAAAGATACAGACACTTGTCAAATATGTATTGTATACATTAAAATATTGCACTCGCTAGGTCTCCAGGAAAGGAAGGCGTACGTTGTTGTCCGTTTCAGAGGTTATTGTATATAAAGAAAAGTCAAAAAGAATATATTTTATTAAAAAATTAAATAATTAAAGCTATTTCTCAACATGAGTCTCATGTATTTTGGGAAAAGAAAATCAAATAGAGCCGTTTTGTTTAAAGATTTGACATTTGCCTGATTTCAAATTCTTATTTTTTGATCAAAAACTATATCTCAGCACTTTATAAAGAAAAATGAACTAGTTTGAGTTGTTCAGATGACTAACGGATGTGTCTCGACACGTTTTAGTTCTTAATGTCAGACACCTTCTGAAGACGTTGCAGCTTTTTGACTTACCTTTGTATTATGAAATGACCTCAGTTGAGCTTTAAATAATAATTAAATAAGGGCAGATGCTGTGCTGGTTTCTGTGTAGAAGTTCATTGTCAGCACAGTGGTAAAGTGCGAACAGTGTTTTGCAGTGTAGCCAGCCTGTTTATGTTTGTGTGGAAGTTAAATATTTTAAGTGCTTAATTTAGATGCATCTATAAAAAGGATCTCTGCTCGTGCAGCAGAAGTGCTGAGTGTATGTGCAGGTGTATTTTTAAGCAGTATAATCAGCTTCTTTTTTTTTTTAATCACGTGAGTTAGAAGGTGATTCATTGTCTCTGACCTGTATTTTGTCACTTCTCTTTGTTGTGCCCATGGATTGCAGGAACATTCGGAGAGGAAGGTATACCTTCATGATGTCCTGTCCGCAGACTAATATGTCCCATCCTACATTCCATCAGCTTGACTGCTACGTCACTGTACTACTCTAGCGTCCTGATCAGTTCTTGTTTTTCATTAATACCACAAATATTCACTCAATGACAAAAAGCAGGTGGTCTGCCCAAATAATGGGCTAGACAACCAATCATTTGGCCTATAATGACCTGTACATGACCTGGGAGGCTTTAATGGCCCACAATTGGTATATCCAGATCGTGGACCACATCATAGCATATCCCAGGCCTGTGTGATGTGGGCCAGGGATCTTGGACGTATTATATTTTGCTGAGATTTTGTGGCCCACATTCTGGATACGAGATTGCTGCCCACATATATAACTTTTTTGGAGTTTGGGGATTTTTTTTGGATCTTTAATTGGGCCATACGAAGTCAGATATGACGTGGCCCACATGTTGGGCATATGGATAACAGATTTAGACATGAACATATGTGAGCCTAGTTGTCTGTTTTGCTATTTGGGTCCATTATTTCCGTCACCCAGCTACCATCCTGTCCTGTTTCTTCTTCTCTGGATGACTACCTCTTTATCTTCTTGCAGATCTGGTGGTGGATAAGACAACTGTCAGCCTTTCTGTCTCTACGTCCTGTCTCCTCTTGTCTTCCTCCTCGCACTGTGTCATTTTCACATTGGAGAAGAGGGGAACTGATAAAAAAAAAAGAGAAAATCGTCTTCCACTCCTGTCTCGAATTCTCTCCAAACGTCTTCTAATTATCATTTACTCCACTCCCCTCGTGTCCTCCGTTTGTGTTTGTCGCGGGTTTGCGGAGCTCCTATCACCAAGCCACTGCCAGAAGTCCTCCGAAGAGTGTGTCCAGGCCTCAGTCAAAATGTAGAGGTGGCTGTCCACGTGGGAGACACCAGGGTCTTCCTGCAGAATGTGCTTCTATGTCTGTTTACTTCTTCCTCCGATCTGAGACGGCGTGATAAGGAACATATCAGTGGCGGACCAATCCAATCAGAGAACTGTCTTTCCAACGTCTGCCTGCCTGAACACACCTCTATCCAAGACGGACACCACTGGAGTTCCGTAGGAATGTCCAATTAGACGAGAGACTGAAAACATGAAACAGGAGCTGGAAATGTTTCCTTTTTTTGAAAGGAGAAGGACTCCAGGCTCCAAGCCTGAGACTGATCAACGTAGGACAAAGTTCTGCTTTTATCTAGTAACATGGACATAACCCATAAGTGAAGGACTGGTGTTAGTGCATTACAAAAGAAAGACGGTGGACCAGTGAATGAACATGTGCATTCCCACATAGCAAACTTGGTCCAGTCCAGTGATGGGTCACACAAACTCTAACTTGGCCCAAGTGCAGAAATTGGACCTAATGCGACCCCACTGGGTATCCAGATTTGACCTCATCTAGCCCAACATGGGCCAGATGAGGATTCATATTTGTGGCCCACTGAGCCATGCATTTCTGGTCTACTGTAGCTACCTACTGTTGGAGAGTTTGTCACTTTCTCTTCAGACAAACCCAACATGGGCCAGCTACGGTTGTTGTTTCTGGCCCACATCCTGGAAGCAGATGTAGATCACTAATGGCCTATAATTCATTGCTTACCAAAAAGCAATATTATTCCCTCAGCCATATATAGTGATGAATCACAAGCTAACATATGGTATTGACTACAGGTCAGTACTTGTGGCCCACAGAAGGCTACAACTGGTTGGCCCATGCAACATGTTGAAGCAGGATTGGGTCAGAAAGAAGCCAGCTTCGATTGTTTGTGGCCCATGATCTGGATACCAAATGCTGAGGTTAAACTGGGCCAGATGCAATGGAGGAAAAGGGTCACATTTGGAACACATTTTTGGCTCAAATTCTGGACACCTCATTCAGCCTGTAGTTTGTTGCCTGTCACCACACCGGATCAATATGCTGTGTGGTTGTATGAAATAGTTTGTGCAGCCCAGGTAGTGGACCAGACCGTCTTTGCTCACTGGGTGGGAGTTTGAGTCCAGGCATTGTGCACAATATTTCAAAAAAAAAAAAAAGAAAAGAAAAAAATGTGATTTTTTTCAATTTTTGGAAAATTTTCAACACTTAAAAGCAGCAGAGACCGTAACTTAGTGTTTCCGACCAACATACATTCCACTGTACCCGTATGTGCTTGACAACCACTTTCAGGCCCAAACTTTGTACGTTAAGGAAGTTTTAATGTGTGTGTGTGTGTGTGTGTGTTGCATGAGTGAATGGAATGTATCTGTGTGAGTTCATTTTTTTCCAAAAAAAAAGAAATAACAGAGATATGTGTTTACAGTAGTGTTAGGGTACACTAGTCCTGCCAGAGGTACATACACAGGTTTTTACCTCGAGAAAATCACTTCTTTCTACAAGTTGTTGTGCGCTGTGGCGCATTGTTAAAAATCAATTTCAACGGTTCTGACGTCACACATTGACAGAAAACGAGCACTAAAGCCAACTGTATGCACACCCTTGTAAATACGCGCAAAATACGCTGAATGTTAACGCACTGTACGAAAACGTATGTAAAAGCTGTTTGAAAACCTTTATGTTTCTGCGGACACATCGCTAACGGTCTCTCAACGCGACCCCCACCTACGGCTCTCTCCTGCGGTCAACGCTGTCAGCCATTACGTTTTGAAAGACGGCGGTGAAATCAAGCTAGCCCACTCTTACGTCATTCCAGCTATCACGGAAATGTCACATGACTATTTTGTACATTTGTCGATAGCCCTGAGCCCTGGGCCAACGCCACAGCCCAGAGACTTGAAATTGATCCTCTGCTGTAAATGAGATTAAAATGGTTGTAGAAATGGGCGGGCTCAGGAGGCGGCCGGTCAGAAACTGTGGGTGTCAAGAGGTCACTTTGGTTTGTTTGAGCTTTGCACTATGGCGGATGCACTATTGTTATAACAGTATTAAGAGAGAAGGTATCAAATACAATCTGATTGTTGTGAGCTTGGGAGTATTGGGGGAGGGGGAGGGTGGGGGTGAGATGCATCCTTCATATTTTTTAGACTATCTTTTTGAATTGAGGCGAAAATAAATAAAGGAACTATGGCTTGAAGATGGAGAGAAATTAGGAAATAATAAAATACTAAAACATGAAATCATATCCAGTCTCACGGGTTACTAATTTCCTAATGATGTTTTATGGCACCGACATTAACGGCAGTTTTAATGTTGAAATCAAAGGTTTTTTTTTCAAAAATATAATATGACTTAAAAATGCAAAGACAATAAAAGAAGAATTGTTCTGGATTCCAGGAAATGCTTTAGAATTGACCTCACAGGGCTGTTGAAATTCATGTAAGACTGAAAATTCAAACATTCCCAGGACTATAATGCCCCCCAGTGTTCACAGAAAACATTACAAATACACTTCCTTTTCCATTGCTCTGTAAAATGTTTTTTGGAAGTAGTGTTTTGTCATTCAGAACTCTGAATTATTTCTGTCTTTTTTACTTTTGTTTATACTTTTAGAAAAAAGTGAGAATGAGGTTTTGAGGATAGATGGTGCCTCCTTGTGGGCTGGTAAGGTGTTGCACTAGCAGGTGAGACAAACTGATGCACAAATATAGTAAAGGCTAATAATTACATTCCCTTGGTTTTCCATTGTTGTGGGTGTATTGTAGTAATATCCTTTATACTTAGAAACACAATTTGGGTGTACTGGAATCCTTCAACTATTCACTACCACAGCACATGTACTGGAATCCTGTCATTTGTTCTCTACTGTTAATCCTTTTCAGGGTCACTTGGAGCTGCAGACCCAGCAGTCATGGGGCGACGGTGGGGAACACTCTGGATGGTCCAGCAGTCCATTAGAAGGTAAAAAACAATAAAAACAATCTTCACACTTGCAATTTGCATCTAATAATTATTAAGTGAACTCTTAAAACTAATCAAAACAAAAAATATTAAAATATTAAAATATTTTAATTATGACAAATGATCACAACAGCATAAGAAAAGTCAGGGGTCATGTCAGATTCTTACACAGCAGAACTTGGGCTTTTATGTTTCATTAAATAAAGACTGTGGGAGAATCACTGACACATGTCACTTGACAAAGGTGAATCTCTGAAGACGTTTGTCCTCTGATTCTTCAGGTGCGTGAAAGACGAGAAACAACACGAAGGTGAGTTAGATTTCTACTTAATACTGATGGAGGTGTTGGTCCATTTGTCACTGGGGTGGGGGGGGGGGTCACCAGTCTTTGGTTTGTTATTTTTAGAATGACAGTAGCATTCAGCTCACAGATGAGGTCAGAGGTCAGGTGGCCTCCTCTCCAGTGTCCCACTTTGTTTTGGGTTCTTGCCACCATTCAGCCAGGAACGACTCTTCATAATCTCCTACCCCCTCAAACTCTGCGTCCGGGTGTTCAGAGTGAGACGGAACAGATTCTTCTGGGTTGACCACGTCCTAAGAAGTTCAGCATAACAATCTCAGTCGTGGTAATTTCACTCTTCTCTGACAAGGGTGGCACTTTTCTCCTCTGTACGCCTATAAATCTGTCACTTTAGCAGCCTGTCATAAACCCGCTCCCCACTCACAGTCCTCTCCCTCCATCTCACCACTGTCCCGTCCAGGCTGAGTGTTGTGGTGGGAGGAGTTTAGCTGAGTTAAATAGATGTGGCACAGCCTCAGTGGCCAACACCTCCCAGCCACATACCACAAACTACTGGCAGTAACCCCCCCCCCCACTTCCCTCTTCTCGCCAAACGCTCCCGCTGTGCTTACATACTCCATCTTTCTCCTCTCCCTTAGAGACACAACAACTGGTTGTATTTAGTCTACTGATTCTTTAAAGTCAGTACCATGATGGATATCGTCATTTAAACCACATATTATATAGGTCAGGGGTCCCCAAATCCTGGTCCAGGGACCGGTGCTGGTCTGTACTTCATTTGGTATTGGGCTGCAGTGAAACTGAAATAAGTTAATGGCTAAAACTGAGCTAATGCTAAAATAGTGCCTTAAACGCAATCGCTACAGTATTATTATTGAATATATATATATATATACAGTGTGTGTTTATATATATATATATACACATATATGTGTTTATATATAAATATATACACATATATGTGTGTTTATATATAAATATATACACATATATATGTGTTTATATATGTATATATATTTCTATTTTAATTTGTGAGCATTTAGTGCATATTTTCTACATATTACTTAGTTTAGGTTTATTCTCTTTTTTTTTTTTTAATTTTTCATATACAGTTAGAATCTTGTGAAGGGAATTTTACCATAATGAATGTTCTATACTAACATTATAGCAACACTGACACAAGTTTAGCATTTGTTTAAACCTTACCTCATCATCTATTTGTAAGTAGTTCAGTGCAAACTCCAGCATCTCCTTCTGTTTGGTCGTCTGGTTAAAATACTTCAGTGCTTCCTGTAGGATGAAAGACAAAGTAGTCAACGACAGTAGCAGTAGCAGCTCCTTTCTCTTCTTTAGGGTTTTGATCATTTTATTGGCCCACAGTTTACCACAGCTGCTGCCACTGTGAACTGGCTTTGGAAGAAAGACATATTTTCAGGAGTATACGGGTTTCTAATTACCACCCTGAGGTTGTGTTTATGTTCACGCCAAGACTGATCGCTACTCTAGTTGAAAAACCTTGGTCAAGTGTAGCCAGTGTGAACTTCCTGGCACCCCTAAACAGTACCACTCACAGTTACAGCTGAACTGAGCTGCTTCTTTTTACTAGATACTGAAGCATGAAACCTCTTTCAGCAGCCCGATCATGGCATCATAAAAACATCCACAGACACCGAGAAGTGAAAGTGTAGCAGGACGTTTCACTCACAGGCCGAGGTTTAAAGTCTCCGTCCTCCAGGCCCCACTGCTCCCGGTAGAACCGATAGTACACTATGTTTTGTTGCATCACCTGGTCTTTGGGGTCGAACAGCATGTAACTGGCCGCGCAGGGGGCCGCGTTCTTGGCATCGTTCACTGTGGGAGAACACGGAAATATCCCAGTGGCATAAATGCATCGCACAGCGCACTAGAAAAGCCTGGAGAAAAGTGTCACTCCTTACATTTATAATAGGAAAACTGAAGGTAGTGGTACATTGTGGCGACAAATTTTTCCACGAAGAAGCCTCCAACGCTGGGTGTCAGGTGGTCCTCACATTTGACCTTACATTTCAGCACATTGGTGTAAAGATCTGAGGAGAGTAGGGAAGAGGAGACAGGACGAAATGAGACTTTTAATGTCATTATTATACAATAATAGAGAGATTACGATAGAGCTGCGTTCTTTACCTGCCAGAGTCGGGTAGAAGTCCTTGTACTCCAAGATCTCGTACGAGCCCTCACAGCCTGCCAAGCACTGGTTGTATATTTCAAAGTACTGCGAGATGGCCTGCTCCATGTTCCGGGCACTGTTGCTAAAATCTCCATTGTTGTAGAGCGTCACACTCTTCAGGAACACACTCTGTACAACGTGATAAAAGCAGATTGTGAATCACCTGGGTGGAAGTGAAACCACTGGTGGACAGAGGTGTTCCACAAACCTCGTATGGCTGCTCCTCGTGGTCAATGAGATGTTCCTCCACGTCGAACAGGGTCTTGTAGTAGTTCATGTTCTTGGTCAGGTAGGGGTCAGTTGGGTTCTTTTTCAGGAAGGTGTGAGCAGCTGCTATGGCTTTCTCCACATTATTGAGCTGGAACATAAAGCACAGAAGTTTATTTGATATCTCGATGAGATTTTCTGTTGAAGAAGATCTTTGTGATTGTCTTTCTTCAATTCCTGCCAGTATATCAGCGTTGTCTTCAACTAAACAGGATGAGATTTTGGTCAATTATGAGGTCATTTAAACTAAACACTTGTTCGGTGGTGTGCCCGTGGGGTTTTTCCTAATAATATACTGTATATGTGCCTTAGCTGTTGTGCTTAAACAGTTATGAATGAAGTGTATTTTGAACCACAAAAACTGGTGTGGGAATAGAGTACTGTAGTACTCCACTTTGTACCAAACTCTTTTGCCCTTGAACCCTTCTAAACAGTCAACTTTATTGTGTGAATTATCACATAATTAATAGCATTTGCTCATCGTACTTATAAACGCGGTTTTCTGTGGTATTTTCATTAGTAACATGTTCATGTTACAGTTTCAGGAGTGGGCTGAACCCTGTAATTACAACCGTAAGATGACTTCTGTGCAGAAAAGAGCAACAGGGAGATGAACTGAAAAAATGGTTTATGACAGGGAAAGTGTGTGTGTGTGTGTGTTTGCACAGTTCAAACACACCTGGTTTATAGCACGGTGCGCGTCCAGGAGAAGAATAAGGGGATTGTTCCAGGGGAACACTGGGAGAGACGTGGCACATGCTTCAACTCCTGCTTGGTCGGCAGGGGGGCGCAACGAAGTAGCCGTGGATTTAAACTCCACATGTCGTCCACTAACAACTTCCTCTAGCTGAGTCAGACAGAGTCAGTCTGCCCCACGGAAACAACTACACACGCTTTAGATGAGGCAGTAAGACCGTTACGAGATCTAGAGTATACCCAAGACGCAAGGCAACTAAAGTTGATCGATTAACCGAAGCAATTTGAGTGTATTTTTCCGTATTTTTTTGCATCCCCATTTTTGACATCAAACCAAGTTTAACATTACCTGGTAGTACGCGTACTGTATGTACCGATATGGTATCCTTTGCTCGAAGGTGTCCAACACGTCCCTCCGTGGATAAGACACGCTGAAGACGGGAAAGTTGGCCCTGCACTTTTTAAGACAGTCGGCTCTCAGGAGGATGTGGCGCATGACGCGCAGGCTGCTGTCGGAAAACAGGGTGTCATTGTCCCGGCTCACGGTGCTGCAGTTGCGGCCACAGAAGGTCTCGCTGTCCTGCAGCAGCCGGTGGAGCCGCAGGCTGAGCTCCAGGTACTTGATGCTCTCCTTCCAGTTCTGCGCCCCGTACAGTTCCAGCGCGTAGCCGTAAGCGGTGTCCAGTGGCATGATGTCCTTCTGAGGGAAACTTTTGAAGCTGTACTTCTCATACTGAGCCTCCACGGGCACCGGCGGGGCCACGGTGAGGAGGGTCAGACACAGGGTTCCGAGGAGTAGCATCACCTCCACCGGCAGAGGCAGGAGTCTGCTCGTGTCGTCAGTGGATCAGGGGATTCCTCTCGTCTTTACTACTGATAGTTCATGTCTGTCTGCACGTAGGCTGGGAAAACTACATTAATAAGCGTGTAGTAAACCCAGACTTCCTGTCGAGGTTTTCAAAATAAATACTTGAACGACACGCACTGCGCCCACAAGAATTAAACGGGATTCCAAATTATTCTTAACCTAAAACTATTTAATTTTTCTTTATAATTTTCGTACAGCATTAACATAAACAATAACAATAGTTTAAATCTATAATTACATCTTAACCTAAAAATGTACAATAAAACAAATGTCTTTTTTCAGTATTTTTTTCTTTATACATCTTAAAGAAGAAACGTAACGTCGCTCTAAACAAACAGACTGAAGTTGCACATTTCTAAAATAAACATGAAAATGATTAATTAATCCAAAGCGTTATATTTGACAGCGATAGAGACTAAAATATGTTTAACTCATTTCTTATTTGAAAAGTGATATGTTAAAAATAGTTTTATAGTGACTACAGTACAAACTTTTATAATTAATCATTAAGACAATTACTTTGAAATTTGAAGTCTACGTTTCCGGTATATGTAGCCATCACCCCATGCTGTTGACGCTCTGGACTCCAGTTCCAGTCCAGTTATCACTCACTTTTTCACTACCATAAAAAAGTTTATATAATAATAAACATATAAAACTTTTTTTTGTTTATTTCACTGCTTAATTTCACCAATTGAACCCATAGAAACAGACAGCCATCTTGTTCATGTGTGAAGAGTCAATATTTCAAGAGAAATAACAAGCTGAGACATGCGTTTAGGTGCTGAAGACGTCCCTGCTCTTCTAGGCGTATTTAATCTAAAATTCCTGTCTTAACTTTTCAGACCTGCAGGCTGTATAGTCTGTAGAAGGCGCTTTTAAAAAGAATTGTGCAAAAGTCACATCTCGTGTAAAAGAACTGTTCCCAATGAGAAATAAAAAGCGGTGACCAGGAGGTCCAGATTGTGGCGAGGCACGTTATAATTTTCATACGTGAGTAAAATCATGGAACCAGGCCTCTGGGTCTTTACACGTTTGCAGAATTCCATTAAAAAGATGGTGGGAGCCCATGGAAGCCTCCTCCCCTTTCTCTCCTCTTCTCCTCCCCTTCTTCAGGCTGTTGCTTCTCTGTGCAGAGACATGAAGTGACCACAAGACAGAAGCGACAAGCTAGACGACAAAAACTAAGATGTTTTTGTCAATTCAAAATAAAAGCTACGACATAGCACTTTGGGCCACGTTGTTTAAAAACATTATAAAACTAAAGTATTACGTCGTAAATGTATAACAAAATCGTATAAAGTGCGAGAATAGTATTTGGTTTATTGGAAACTAGTCGTAATTTTATATGTCTAAAATGTATGCGAGTGGAGTTGTAATTTGTTAAGATTTTAAAACGTTAAACTTCAAGGTTAAATTAATAATTGCAAATAAAATAAAGGTTTTTACTTCGCTTAAACCTTAGCCGGCACTGTTCTCCGTATATCACTACTTCTCAGTAATAAACTAGACAATTGTTTTGACATTTGTTCGTAATCCAAACCGGAAGTTGATTTTGTTCACTTCAGGTCACATGAACTCAGATTATGGGCCAAACTTGTTGCGGTGTTTCTCAACTCTCCACTTACACTGCATCTCTGCTCTGCCACACGGTTCCTGCGAGGCCTCTTCACATTTACTTCTAAATTTAACCGTTTAAAATGGATAATTTAATGATTTTCTCTCTGGTCTATTTTGTCCTCTTTACTGTTGCTGTAAACTGCCTCCCTGAGCCGTTCGTGGAGGTTCTTGTGGATCGGTACCATGTACCAAAGGTTTGTCCTCGGGAAGTGCAGAATGAAGATTTTATCCGCTTTCATTTCAACGGAACTTTGTTTACAGACGGAACCAAGTTTGACTCCAGGTGAATTGCGTCGACTTTTAAAGTTACACATGTCATACATATGTGTTTTTATTGCTAGCGTGTGATTTTTGGTGTTAAAGTGAAGTTATATCAGGTAACAAAATTAAGTGGCGCTATTTCCGCCGTTTAGGTCATTAAAACATGTATTTACCGTTGTTGACAAAGAATGTGAGCCAATGGTTATTTGACAGTGATGGATTTACACCGAGACAATTGGATGCAGCTGAGAAAACAACTGAAGACGTGTCAGTCACATACGTTTCTGTATTTGCATCTGCTGAACTGATACGTTTCTTAGTCTTTTTACTTTTTTGGGTTTTGTGGTTATTTATATTTGTAAGATGCTCAGTTATTTCTCAGGCACACCCATTTTAATAGTAAAAACTGTCATATTCAATTTTCAATACTTTTTGAAAAGAAGCTTTTTAATTGACAGATATAATATCTTTGGTACTCATTATTGGAAAAAGTTGATTTTTTTTTCTTGGTCAGTGGTTGCAGACCTCGGGTGATTTTTTTTTTTTTTTTCCAAAACCACATTATAGAGCAGTCACTGGCTGCAGCTGTTGCTCACACTCGTTTGAACATGCCCAGACTTCTGGGAGATATATGTATATGTGGACGACTGTAGCAATTACTCAACACACACCCCACTTTGGCTGTCACTGTTTCAGTTGTTATACGCTGTATTCAAATAGTCATATTGTGGCTCATGTCTATGATGCTACTGGTAATTGCGGTGATAAATAAACTTCATAGGCAGGAATGTAACATCGGTGGCACTTGTAATTGTAGCCTCTGCCATGACCTGACCTCTCTGTTTTCCAGTCACGACCGAGGCAGAGACTTCATCAGTCAGGTGGGCCTGGGCAAACTCATCGCAGGGATGGACCGTGGCATACAAGGCATGTGTGTCAACGAACGGAGGCGGATCACGGTCCCTCCACACTTGGGCTATGGAAGTGTAGGAACAGGTGAGATGAAGACGACAGCACGTGTCACCGCTGCTCAGTTGCACTTGTATGGCAACATTTACCCCTGAGCCCTGTTGTGCTCTCCCCCGTGGTACATTAGGTGGTGTCATTCCTCCGGATGCCGTGCTGGTCTATGATATTCTCCTGCTGGATGTATGGAACACTGAAGACAAGGTGGAAATTCGCACCATCAGCAAACCTGCCGGTTGTAACCGCGCCGCGGTGGCGTCTGATTTCCTGCGGTACCACTATAATGGCACCTTGCTCAACGGTGACGCATTCGATTCCAGGTGAGGACAAACTGGTACTCAGCTGTGAAGATGTACTTCATACTTGGCTACCCATGTGGTATCTGAATATGTATCTTTTGAGAAATGCCGACTGTTACCTTGTAAATTACTTTTTTTTTTCCTTGATGTTTAGTCACTCGAAGAATGCCACCTATGACACCTATTTGGGACAAGGCCACATTATCCAGGGTATGGACGAGGGTCTTTTGGGCATGTGTATTGGTGAAAGACGCATCATCATCATCCCACCTTTTCTGGCATATGGAGAGAATGGCTATGGTGAGTGTTGAAAAAACTTCAGAGTTGACTTCTATGAGTTATAATAGCTCTGGTAATGGTGCGGAAGACCACGGTTCACCTCCTGGGCAGGGTGGATTTCAACCACTTGTGAGCTTTCCTGCTAGATGAAACTATTCCATGGCCGTCAGAACATTTTTTTGTTATGAAGTGTAATAGTCTTTTCAGAAGGCAGGGATTTGAACCCTGGTCTCCTGTGTCATTGTAAGAGGTGTTATCCCCAGGCTATATTACCATGGACAGTAGTGTACCAGGAACTTTTACTGACCATGAAGCAATGTTGTCGCCCCCCTCCCTCTCCAAACAGGAAGTCTGGTTCCTCCTCAGGCCACACTGGTGTTTGAGGTGTTATTGGTGGACATGTTCAACCCAAAGGATGACATGAAAATCGAGGTGAAGGAGGTTCCTAAAGGTTGCACTCGCAGGACTGTGGTCGGTGACTACATCCGCTACCACTACAACGGTACCTTTCAGGACGGCACGGCCTTCGACTCCAGGTATCCCTGAGACATTTCTACTCTCTGTTACTGTCCCAAAAACACAATATATGTTGACATATACCTTAAATAACTGTATATAAATATTAGGGATGTCCGATATCTGTAAAAATCGTTATCGGTTTTTCCTCGGATAATGAAAACCCAATAACGCAATGCCAGGGATTGCATTACCCATGATTCTTAATAACCACAATTTTCTGCACTATTTTTATCCTTTGGCTGGGTTTGCGACTTATACTCAGGTGCGACTTATATATTAAAATATATAGCCACTAGAGGGCACTCTAGGCTTGGGGACCGTTAATATCGGACATCCCTAATATAAAATATATAAATATATATTTTATTTATATTTTTTTATGTATATATATATATATATATACTGTATATATATATAATGCCATTGCTTTTTTGCAGCTACAAGCGGAATAGCACCTACAACACGTACATTGGGAAGGGCTATGTGATCCAAGGGATTGACAAAGCACTGCAGGGTCTGTGTATGGGAGAGAAACGCAGGGTCACAGTTCCTCCTCACATGGCCTACGGAGAAAAAGGAGTCGGTAGGTTTGCTGTGTAGGCCTTCCAAAAAAATGTTTGGTGTGAATTGACAATTGACATTGTCTCTCCGTTGCCTGCAGGCGACCTCATCCCTGGATCTGCTGTGCTGGTCTTTGACATTCACGTCATTGACTTCCACAACCCTGAAGACCCGGTCAAGATTAAAGTGACCCACAAGTCTCAGGACTGCGGTGAAACCAGTGAAGCCAACGACCTGATTCAGTATCGTTACAATTGCTCCTTGATGGACGGCACACTGCTCTACTCCTCGTGAGCTCCCCCTGCTGTTCATTCTGCTACACTGCATCTCCCGTCCTCCTCTGGGCTATAATGCATGTAATCATTACTGGCTCCTTTTCTGACAGATTTCCGTGGCCTTAGAACCGCACATAAACAACAAAAATCACACCAGAGCATGTATGCTTGTATATTAATATCGATTAGGGCAGTGTTGATGTGAGGAGTAATAACTCTTGTGACTTTACAGAGACCACTACGACTCCCCTTCTACCACCACTCTAGGAAGGAATAATGTCATCTACGGTCTGGAGGAGGGACTGAGTGGCATGTGTGTGGGCGAAAAGAGGGAGGTGATTGTCCCCCCCCACTTAGGACACGGTGAAGCTGGAGGTGAGTTGGAAACGCCAAAGATTGTATTGTTACAGCCTGAAATTAGTTTTGTCTGTATCTCACTCTTGGCTTAACTGAACAATCTGGAACTCCAGCTGTAGGCGTGCCCAGCAGTGCCGTGCTCTTCTTTGAACTGGAGTTGATGGACCTTCAGAAGGGAGTACCTGAAGGCTTCATGTTCATGTGGCTTGGAGACAGCCCAGACCCCCTCTTTCCTGCCATGGACCTCAATGGAAACCAAGAGGTCCCTTTAGAAGAGGTAAGCAAAGACAAAAGCAAACCTTTAACTAAGTACGAAAAACATTTCAGTGTGATCACAGTGTGATCCTTGTTTGGATTTGTCTCCAGTTTTCATCTTTTATAATGAACCAAGTGAAGGAGGGCAAAGGTCGACTCAGACCGGGGGTGGATGCCAATGCAGTCATTCAGGAAATGTTTAGTAATCAGGACAGCAACGGAGACGGAAAAATCATTGGAGACGAACTAAAACAGACAGATGAGGCGTCTGAGAAAAGGAAACGTGACGAGCTTTGAGGGGACAGTGGCAATTTTCTGAAAATGTGAAAGGAATATATATATATATATATATATATATATATATATATATACTCTTAAAACACACACACACACATATGGGGAGAGCGCACTCTCTGTGTTTT
>NC_024323.1:9482792-9506281 GCF_000523025.1 Cynoglossus semilaevis | reverse complement strand
AGGAATGCAGCTCATTTAATTAAACTACAGTGGTTTGAACAGATTAATAAATAAATATTACCAGGCTTATATTGATATCGGTTGATATCAGAATCGGAAATTAGGTGTTTGGACAATATCGACAAACGGTTAATATCGGACATCCCTAATATAAAATATATAAATATATATTTTATTTATATTTTTTATGTATATATATATATATACTGTATATATATATAATGCCATTGCTTTTTTGCAGCTACAAGCGGAATAGCACCTACAACACGTACATTGGGAAGGGCTATGTGATCCAAGGGATTGACAAAGCACTGCAGGGTCTGTGTATGGGAGAGAAACGCAGGGTCACAGTTCCTCCTCACATGGCCTACGGAGAAAAAGGAGTCGGTAGGTTTGCTGTGTAGGCCTTCCAAAAAAATGTTTGGTGTGAATTGACAATTGACATTGTCTCTCCGTTGCCTGCAGGCGACCTCATCCCTGGATCTGCTGTGCTGGTCTTTGACATTCACGTCATTGACTTCCACAACCCTGAAGACCCGGTCAAGATTAAAGTGACCCACAAGTCTCAGGACTGCGGTGAAACCAGTGAAGCCAACGACCTGATTCAGTATCGTTACAATTGCTCCTTGATGGACGGCACACTGCTCTACTCCTCGTGAGCTCCCCCTGCTGTTCATTCTGCTACACTGCATCTCCCGTCCTCCTCTGGGCTATAATGCATGTAATCATTACTGGCTCCTTTTCTGACAGATTTCCGTGGCCTTAGAACCGCACATAAACAACAAAAATCACACCAGAGCATGTATGCTTGTATATTAATATCGATTAGGGCAGTGTTGATGTGAGGAGTAATAACTCTTGTGACTTTACAGAGACCACTACGACTCCCCTTCTACCACCACTCTAGGAAGGAATAATGTCATCTACGGTCTGGAGGAGGGACTGAGTGGCATGTGTGTGGGCGAAAAGAGGGAGGTGATTGTCCCCCCCCACTTAGGACACGGTGAAGCTGGAGGTGAGTTGGAAACGCCAAAGATTGTATTGTTACAGCCTGAAATTAGTTTTGTCTGTATCTCACTCTTGGCTTAACTGAACAATCTGGAACTCCAGCTGTAGGCGTGCCCAGCAGTGCCGTGCTCTTCTTTGAACTGGAGTTGATGGACCTTCAGAAGGGAGTACCTGAAGGCTTCATGTTCATGTGGCTTGGAGACAGCCCAGACCCCCTCTTTCCTGCCATGGACCTCAATGGAAACCAAGAGGTCCCTTTAGAAGAGGTAAGCAAAGACAAAAGCAAACCTTTAACTAAGTACGAAAAACATTTCAGTGTGATCACAGTGTGATCCTTGTTTGGATTTGTCTCCAGTTTTCATCTTTTATAATGAACCAAGTGAAGGAGGGCAAAGGTCGACTCAGACCGGGGGTGGATGCCAATGCAGTCATTCAGGAAATGTTTAGTAATCAGGACAGCAACGGAGACGGAAAAATCATTGGAGACGAACTAAAACAGACAGATGAGGCGTCTGAGAAAAGGAAACGTGACGAGCTTTGAGGGGACAGTGGCAATTTTCTGAAAATGTGAAAGGAATATATATATATATATATATATATATATATATACATATATATATATATATATATATACTCTTAAAACTAACATACCAACATTTGGGCAGAGCCCACTGTCTGGGTTTTATTTTAAAAAATGTGTCAGACTCGTTGCTTAATATAAAATAATTAAGAACACTGGTTGTATGTTGGTACATGTTTGTAATTCTTTTGATAATTTGTACAAGAATGATACACCTAATATAGATGTAAAAAAAAAAAACTCCACTGTGGGACAAAAAATAAAGTTTTTATAAAAATGAGAGAGAGAATAACACATTTCATCTTTTTATTCCATTTTCTATGGAGACAAATGTACAGCTTTGAATCAGATAAAATCATCAAAACGACAGTCATCAATGACAGTTTTTTTTGTTTTTGTTAATTATTACTGACAACTAAAACCGATCACCGCGACCCTATTTGCAAAGAGTTAAAAGAAAATAAAAACCCCGACCAGAAAAACAGCTTCTGTCTATCGTCTGTATTAATTCCACTCAAAGACTCAGAGTGAAATGTGAACACGACCTTTAAATCATAAGTATTAAAGCCTGTTTACTGGCTCAAATGAGTAATTTTTGCTAGAACCTTTTGACTAAAAACTGTGGAAAGCCTCACTGTAAAAACTGTTTGTTACCATGAGACTGGATACAAGAGACAATAATGTCGTCCAGTCGTCTGTTCATCATTTGATGATCAAGATGGCTCGATCTGATGTTAGTCAAAATTTCAAGATCAACTACAGTACAGCTGACAGATACTCCAAGTTGCAGTATTAGTATCGACTCGTTCCTACTATAAACCCCAGCATCAGAGCCTGACAACAGGTAAACTAAACGTTATGTTTTCTTGAGGTAGATTCACCAGTGAGTGAGCTCCATTCTAAAGAACGGGACTTTCTATTCACCCAGATTCGTGCTCTCATTACGGTGAAAAACTGAAAGCCGTACTCGAACAATGAGAGACAGGAACCACTATGAGAACAAGTACAAGAGGTCTAAAATCAACAAGTGGAACACTTTCAGATCAAACGTTAATTGTGCGTCTTTTTTTCTCCTATATAAAAGCAGAACTGTACATAAAAAAAAAATAGTCCTAACCGTTCACTGCGTACGTACACACACCATCATGTTGTAGTGCAAAGCTGGCCTCCTGTGTACAGTATGGTCCAGAAACAACGTAAGAGAAGGACGAGTGTGTGTGTGTGTGAGTGTGTGAGCTGCACTTGTCAACAGTCAGAAGGTCTGACTGTTAAGGTGTGTTTACAAAAGTGTGTGTGTGAGTAAGTGAAACGGAAATACTTGTTAAACGTCCCTGCTTGTCAGTAACTGATGTCTTCATGGTCTGGCACCAGCCGCCTGACGGAGCGGGCGACAGACACGTGGTTTACTTGTTACCGGTGAGGTAGAGCACCACGGCGTTCGGGACGTCTAAGGTTTCATCTTTCACCAGCACGATGTCGTATGAGTCCAGGTATGACTGCTTCCTCTCCTCCACCTGTAAAAACACAGGTCCGTATGATGCGGTCAGGGATGCTAAATATTTACCTGTTGTTTTAGCAGCAAAGACTTGATGTTTGTTTAACTGGGTTTGTCAAGAAAGAACCCTAAATGTTCCTCCCCGGGAATCAGCTTGGTGTTTTTGGTTATGGTCTTAGTTGCCGTTGCTTATTCTGAGATTGGTAGACTACATAAAAACAGACGATATAGAACAGGCATGGGCAAACTATGACCCAGGGGCCGAATGTGGCCCGCCAAACTTGTCCAAATTATGTTATTAATTTGTATTAGCAGTATACTGTACTTCTGCCTTTTCGCTGCAATCCCCGTATTTCCCCATTAAATGGTGTAGAAAAAGCTAAAAGCATTTTAGCCTCTATGCATGACATTTACAGCATTTATCTTAGTTCACACGAACGCTCCATCTATCTGCTCCTGACCCGGCCCTCTTGTCAAATCTTTGGACCTATTGTGGCCCGCGACTCAAACAGTTTGCCCACGCCTCATATATAACATTAACGCTGATATTGACATCTGCTCCAAAAGCTCCATCTGTTTCACCTTGTCATTGAGGAACCCAATCTTCAGGATGTTCTCCATGTCCTGGACTCCATCAGCCATGGTCAAATCACCCAGAGAGTCCCCCATCAGTAGTACGTTAGGCCGAGTCCGCAGCTCCTGGAAATGGCCCGTGTTGAGCAGCGCACCTTCTCTTTTGTTGTAAACGTGGATCAACTCTCCCTTGAAGGCCTTCAATACTCCCTGTAACATAAACAAGGACACGTCTTCATCGACTGAAGCTGCACGTCATCATTGAACTCATCCTTGGTGGTGCTGCTCACGTCCTCGTCGAAATCCATGTAGTTGGAGAAAACCTTGACGTTGGGATGGAAAACTCCAGCCTGGTGGATCACTTCCTCCAGAATGTCCCCGATTCCGGCAGAGAAGATGAGCACAGGGATGCTGTGCTCGTGCAGGTGGTCGAAGAAAAGCTGGTAACCTTCCCTGCGGATTGAACGTAGGAAATTTAGCTCAAGGCAAAGCCTTTTCTGCACCGCAGACGTTATGAAGCACACGCTCTCACCTCAGCTTGGCTTCAGACTCTCCCACCGCCGTGGCTATCCCATCTTTCCTGATTTTTTGCTGTATCAGCAGCTCGTGTGCTTTAGTCCACCTATGACGAAGTGACGGCTTTGTAAACACGTTATTATTAACATGCAATACTGTACATTAGGGATGGCTGGATCTGACACAAAGGATCGGTCTGATGTTGGTCAACATTTCAGAATCGGACGTCAAAGAAAATCAACTGTAACCTTATATGTAATATATATATATAATATTTAGTAGGTTAAAGTACCGGTATCGAACATAATTTTTTCACGCCGTCTCTACTGTACGTCATATTCCACATAAACCATCATTATTTACTTACCACTCCACCATGAGGGGCAACTTGTCCTCGATGGACTGTGAAGAATCGATTTCTATTGGGTAGTAGGTGTTCAGAAGCTCCTTCAGCTACAGGTGGTACAAAGATATTCAGATGTACAGTACATGTGAATAACATGACATGGTGATACCCATGAAGTACAATAGGTGCATTGTCAATTTTGTTTTATATTTTGATACAGGATAAATGTGAGGTGGAATCAATGGATGCTGTTGTTTTTTTGAAGTACTACACAGTTCAGTTGGAAGTAATGATACTGTATGTCTAAGCCATTGTTCATAATCAGATCAGTTCATGTTATGTGTCTTTGGGTTATTTAGGTTAGGGTAATTAGAGGTAAGGTTATAATTAGAGAGTGTCTTATTAAAGATGTTATTTTTATGTGCAGTTTAATTTAAAGTAATTGCATTTTGCCCCAAAGCCATTAAAGTCACTGGCATTTGAAACAACAAGTAGCAAAACAATTATCATCTCAGGTGAAGCAGCGTTCTCACCTCTTCTTTGCCGTCTTCAGAGATCAGTTGGCTTTCGTCAAGTATATCTGAAAAACATACCCGTAAAATGAATTCACTCGAAACCAAGATGGGTGTGGCTCACAAGTCGATGCAACAGCGGTGGACTTACTGTGGCATGTTGGGCATCTTTTACCGTTGTACTCAAACCTAGTTAGAGTCATGTCAAAATCGGAGATCACCTGGTTTCAGAGGAGAAAGTTGGAAGACGTGGAATTATTTTTTCCAATCTGCTGATATGTTAATGAGTACAGTGTCTGAAGAGGGTTGTGGTGGGGGGGGGTCTTCTTACCTGCAGAGTGTTGGAACCTGCCTTCATCATTGACTGCAGGATTTCCTGCACCCTCTGTGGGTCCCTCATATACACAGAGGGATTGGACAACTCAGGGATCTATGCAGAGAAAATCAGACCATGGAGTTAATATGGAAAAAAGACAATTCTAAAAATGGCCACTGGCTGTCAATGGTGATCGGAGCAGAGAGACAGATATTTGTTTATGTACTATGATTTTAAGTGCCAATAAATGGTGCAGTGATTCAGGTCAAATCATGTATTGAATTTGTACATTTAAATTTGGAAATTATGTGTTTAAGGGATACTTCTGCTCACTCACATAAAACAGAACAGGAATATTGCCTACATTATACAGCCGCAGTGTATTTGATTTGTTAATGAGTGAAATATATCATCAGATCTAAAAATGACGACGTCCTAAATGTTCTAACTTCATTATTCGACAAAAAGAAAATACTGAATTATTTATATTTTATTTAACCGCTTTACAACTGTCGTAAGAGTAACAACGTTTACATTGTTCTGTCTCTGATCATTTTAATGTTTAAAGTGTTTGAAAAACAGTGTAAAAAGAGAGACTTTATTGCCTCACTAACTTGAGACATACGAAATTGAAACCCAAAAGCAAACACTCAGTTATAAAAGATAACAACACCCGTTTAAACATTAACAAACACGATCATCAGCACTCCTCCGCTGACATGACCATTCGATGACTTTCACCTTTTCCAATTCAGATTTATTACTTTACCTGTTTGAAATCATAATACCAAAAAGGCTGCGTTCCAACCTTTGGAAATCACTTCACCATGTTCATGAACCAATTACATCAGGTAAACATGTTAGCTCGCCACATTACAGTTTGTTGTACTGCGACCTGGCTAGCAAGTGAATCCGCACAAGAATAAACATTTTAGTCTTTTGCATATTCACAAAAACATAATTTTCTCAAGCCATTACCATTTCGTTAATATTCGTTGTCATTTTGTGAAGACTGGTTATACAAGTCTTTGTTAGTGCGTTGTTAATGTGTTGTCCGAGTGTCACACCAGAAGCTCCTATGCTGCCTTCCGGTGCAATCAGGAAAGAGTTATACACCGAAAAGTACAGTTCATATTATATCGAAACAAAATAAAATAGATTAACTTCACCAACAGTATCTAAGAAGGTAACGTTTATAAAATACATTTAATGTATATATTGCATTATTTGTTGTTTGTTGGAAACATGACGTGTTGTGATTTTAAATTTACAAGTATGTAACTGAACATGAAGGCGGCACGACAGACGGCATAACTTTACAGTGGCACTGTGTGCTTCCTTCCCCATCAAGCAAAAACTCTGATACAAAGTTCCCCCTTTATATATATTCACATATATGTTTAATCTAGCCTATAAGTAATTGTATTCTTGTGTTAATATTATTTTACAATTTTAAAGAAATTAGTATAGGTCAAATGCATCAAAATAATACTTTTTAAGATTACTCCAGCTGACTCATAACGTAGCCATGGTATAATTTCCTTTGTAGCATCTACCATGTTTCACTGGAAGAGGGGTGACGTTTACTGGCCACAAGCACGCACTGCAGCGTGGCATTGAAATAAAAACTATGCCGGGCACATAAGAATCCTTTAATTTGTTCACAATACAAGGAAGAAATAAATCTAATGAACACACAAAGATACCAGAAATGGAGGGTTCACATACCCAACAGACATGGTGTAAATAGAATCTGGCACAAACACAAAGGAATACAAGATTATGGATACTAAATCCGCTTTTTTTTTTCAAAGGAAGAAAAGATTAAAAAAAGAAATAAAAAGATTTGACCTTGTGAATAAACAGAGCTGATGAGGAGAATAACAGCTAAATCAGCATATGTTTCAGCAGTGACTGTAACGGATAGTAAAAGCTGTGACGTTTCATTGAGGTATTGTGTCACATGATTTTGTGAATGTAGCCATGTGATCATTATCACCCGCAGTAACGGCTTTTTATCAGGACATCTCTGATCCTATCGTCCAACCTTCAAAAACTGTATAGAAACACTGAGGAATGTTAGGAAGCCTAGTTCTACTTCATCATCTTACCATTAAAATTGTGCATTTACACAGTATATATTCTAGGTAGTGTAACAAATATTTATGATGGAAAAAAGAAATCAGTAATCTACTGGGTCACAATGACACTCATGATTCAGTCTGTGTGCACATCTTTGCTAACAACAGTGAGAAATGCAGTAACTATAAAATAGAAGCGAACCAAGGAGAGGTGGCGAAAAATAACAGAGGGTATTTGTTGATTACTACATGATATGGCACAATAGAACCAAGAGTCAGCGATTTAAAGTAAAAACATTCAGTAAAATGCCAACAAAGCCCATTGTGTATAAATATCTATACATTCATTCTGCTGCTCTGACTGCCACTGAAAACAGCGTTTTTTTTTTGCTCTTTGCAGAAATAAAAAAATTCCCTTAAACCCAACTTCGCAAAGAGAGACACCTCTCTTCCACCTTCAATATGAGTGAAAACACAGTTTGGTCAGTTAACTGTCTGTTGAGCCGCTACCCTTATTCTTGTTGCGACTGAGCGGGAATGTGGATTTGCTCTGAGGCTGGGTCATTTTGCTGGCCAAGTAGACAAAGGGTTCAATGAGTGTGCTGCGCTCCACCACTGACACCTCCCACAGACGAATCTTCTCATTCTTGGCCCAGTTCTGAGCGATGTTGGAGTCGACCCTTCTTTCGTCCTGCTTGTCCAGCTTGTTGCCCAGGACAACAATGGTCACCTGTGGAGCAGGAGCATCACATGAATGTTCATACTAACATTCATATCTATGTGTAGCTAATACAAACACCCTAACTGCCAATTGACTGCTTATGAAATGTGGGAAGAAACTGTTTCATACAGAACAACATTGGTTCACAAAGAGTTTCAATCGTCACCTCTTTCTTGTCTCGATGACGATCAATGTCCTTTTTGAGCGCCTCCATTCGCTTAAAGGACTCTTTGCTATCAATGCTGTAAACTAGTACAAAGCCATCTGCGAAACTGTAATAATGTCGAGGAAACTCCATCCCATCTCTGAGTCCGCGGGTGTCATAGAAGCGAACCTGCTCCCGCGTTCCACGATCGGTCTCAATCGAGCCAATATAGATGTCCTCCAACGTCTCCATGGGCTCTGAACCTGATGAGCATTAAACAGATGTTATTATTTTGTAACATGACCCAAAAGTTATGCACAGTGTCTGTCTGCGTTTTCCACATTTGCGCATTGTGGTCCAAATAACAAACCAACAAAGTTGTTTGTAAATAGAGATAGGAAATTAATTTCAGCTAAATAATAAAAATAAATCAAAATAATTAAACATTTACATATATGTATAAAACTGTATGTATAAAAATATACCTGCAACGTGGTTAGCATAGAGTAGTTGCTCCAAAACTGCAGTTTTTCCTACTGCACCCTGTCCACACACAACCACCTTACAGCTTTTACCCATCTTTCTCTTCACCACAGGTCTGTAAATCTGACACAAAATAATAGGGAACACAGTTTACATATGTGCAGTAATTTCTGTTTTATATATATACATACTCTCGATCACACATGTACAGTGCATAATGAACCTCTAATCTATTTTCCGAGTAGCTACTTTATTACAGGGTAGTTGCATACAGCCTAATATAGGTCTTTGAGTTAGCTACATTGTCTATATATTACATGTCAAAGTCCGGAGACACATAAAATAGAACACGGGAGCTACATATTGGGGAATTTCTGTTGTTTTTATGCCGTTTTATGACCTTACTCTATTAATTAGCATTAGCACTCGGGAAGAAAACACAGGATGTACAGACCGAACCGATAACACAAGGTGAATCTGACTTACCTATGCGTAATTATAAGAAAAGAAACATCCACGGTGTTTTCCGACCACTGTTTGATATTAATAATCTACCTATTACAAATTTAAAAGGATATCTTTATACCAGGATAGCAACTTCACTTACCTAGCGGCCCACTTCCTGTTTACAGATGACGTAACGACTGCAGTAATATGGTCCCGCCCCTTCACATTGACGGCAAAATGGCGACGGAGAACTGTGAACATGGAACTGTGAACATGGACACTGACATGGATATGCTTAGTGACGAAGAATTGGAGAGGTACTACACACCGAGGACGTAGTGTCACCAACACTAACACGCTTAGAACGTTGCCTTTTTTGTGATAAGTGCTGTCAAGTTTCTCTTTTATGTCGTCTTTTGTTCTTGTCGCTAAGTAGCCCCTCGCCGTGCACTGTAGATGTAGCCCGGGATAACGTGAAGCCTGCTTTCTAACTCGTGCGCATCGTTTTTCACCATTTGCATACTGTAATGTTTCAAAGCGGCTATTACGAGTCTATTGTTGTCATTTCGGTACATCTCGCTAATAAGAAAATATACACTCCCATCTTACAGAACAGCAGAAGCGGGATAATCAGTCCATGACACCATTCAGTCATTTGTGGTCGTGATGAAAAACATGAGGGGTTTCCAAAAAAAGTAACGGCAGTGGCCCACACCATGGTGTCATATGTTCCTGGCTAAGCTGTCTATCCTGACGTCTGCCTCCGCTGCTGCTTTAGGTCTTTCTATGTTTAGCTTACTCACCAACAGAGTCTGTCATTATTACAATCCTTCTCAGGTGCTTCTTATTATGATGCACATTTCTTAACCACGTAAAGTATTTTACAATGCTCTAAAACTGTGTTTTAGTTATTTTAGAAAAATTAACAAAACTATCTATTTTGTTGCCTTTCAAATTCAGTACAACTATCTAAAATGGGAAGTCATTTGTATTCAAGCATATCTTGAATACAATTTTTTTTCTGCGTCTTCCTCAAAAATCTTCAACATGTTGTCTTTTTAGATGGTAACTAACCCCAGAAATATGTGTTGGTTTGGTTAAACACAGTGTTTTCCCACTGACAGTGACAGAAAACAGGATGGCTGTTTCCATGAAAACCACTTTTTGTGTTTGGTAAAAAAAACAGCTTTCTCAGTAGAGCTGGCTACAAACCAAGTATGCGCTTCACCGATGACAATTAAGGTCCATTGGATTTATTTCATTCTGGATAGTTTTCCCAGACATGTTATGCCAGGGAGGCTGTGATTAGGTTGTGATTTCTACTTGAGCTAACAACAATAGAATGAACAGCGACTAGAATTTTATCTCCAGTTTTGACACTATAAATAATAACTATGTGATCAATTTGTGAGATTATATAACACGTGTCCTTTTAGTGGAAGTGAATCACTTGTCATTGTGACACAGCACACCACGACATGTGTCCTCTGCCTTTAACCCATCACCAAAGTGAGCAGGGGGCAGCTCAACCGCCCGGAGAGCAGTGTGTGGGGATGGTGCCATGCTCAGTGCACCTCAGTGGTAACTAGGCAGTTGGCTGACTCCAACATGAAACCTTAAGACCCAAGTCTTCTTCCTCAACCACCAAGCCACCACTGTGGCTAGCACCCACTGGGTGAAGAGAAACACTGAGAAACTTTGTCAGCATTTGGTGCTTCTATATTACTAAAACAAAATCCAAGGGTTGTTTAAATTATGGAACAACTCATTCATCCTGTGTTTGCATTGACGCTCATTTCAAACTTCTGTCATAATTTTATATTTGACTGTTTCTCTTTACTTCCTGTTCTTTTTTCCACAGGGAAGCAGAGTGTTTCAAGGAGCAGGGCAATGCCTTTTATATCAAAAAAGATTATGCAGAGGCCTTCAATTATTACACCAAGGCCATAGGTAAGCATTTCTAAATATTTATGTTTGTGCTTATTTAAAATTAAGATTAGAAAACACCACACACAATCTTGAACAACTGTATTCTTTCACTTTCATGAATATAAATTCCGTCGCTGCATGTCTTCCATTTTAATTGCCTTATTTTTGTCATAGCATACAGTCAGTAGTGACACTTTGAATTCTTTCTGACTTTACTTTATATTTATCTTTTATTCAGACATGTGTCCAAAGAACGCAAGTTACTATGGGAATCGGGCAGCCACGTTAATGATGCTGTGCCGATACAGAGAGGCTTTAGAGGACTCCCAGCAGGCAGTCCGGCTGGACAACACATTTATGAAGGTAGAATGAGAAGATAAAAGTTGATACATTTTTCTTTCACTGCTGATGTTAGTCTTGGTGACACAACTTTTAATGCAGTTTAATGTTAAAGTTTATTTGATCACAATTGAAACAAAAAAAACACAGTTAAAGTTTGTTCACAGGGACTGAACATTTCTTTTTTTTCTTTGTCCACAGGGACATCTGCGAGAGGGAAAGTGTCACCTGTCCCTAGGTAATGCTATGGCTGCCGGGCGCTGTTTCCAGAAAGTGCTAGAGCTGGAGCCAGACAACAGCCAGGCTCAGCAGGAGGTGAGCTGGCAGAGTGCATGATCTGCATTGCCCAGCATTAAATGCCCTGTGTCAAAACTTGGTGCTGCAGGATATTAGTTTGTGTTCAGATCAGCAGTAACATCAGTCAAATCTGATCCTGACACTCAGGTACTGTAGGCAAAAAGCTGCAGGGATTCTGATACCAGTATTTTCCCTGAAGTCCTACGGCTGCATATTAGATGACATTATCCACTTTTGGATCACAAGCTGAATTGTCACAGGTGGTATTTGAATGTTGACATTGCTTGCCAGTCTCTGTGCAGCTGAAAATGTCAGCTGTAAGTCATCGAAATAAAAACTGATCTGAGTCACCTGTTTTTGAGTCAACATCTTGTGGAACAAGTGTGAGTGTCTTAATAAGGCTTATATTTAAAGTTGAACTATTTTTTTATCTGGTCTTTGGGTCCTCAAATTGGTCAGTGTGTCTAAAAACCTTTTACGGTTTGTTTTTATTTACAAGAAAACATAGTAATCTGTTTACTGTCACAGAGAAGCAATAATAGAAACGGAAAATTTTAATTTTAAGACATCACGGTTGTAAAGTGAGATTTTTTTTTCATCCTTACTGAAAACCACAATTTCCTCTGGCAGGTGAAGAATGCAGACTCTATCCTGGAATATGAGAGAATGGCAGAAATCGGGTTTGAAAAGCGAGACTTCAGGATGGTGAGCTGCTCACGGGACGTGGACCACATTTTTAAAATAATCACATACACATGTGTTTTTGTGTGTTGTAAATATACTTAACTTTTTTTTTAGGTTGTCTTTTGCATGGACCGTGCCTTGGAGACGGCAGCAGCCTGTCACAGGTTCAAGATACTGAAAGCAGAATGTTTAGCTCTGCTGGGACGATATCCAGAGGCTCAGTCTGTAGCCAGGTATGGAAGCTGCATGACTTCATTGAACACTATTGACTGTGTTATACTGTGTGTTGTTTACAAATTTTGGAATTGTTTTAAGAGAGAGGCTGCAGACATTTTGTGACTTTTTTTTCATGAGGCTGCAGACATTTTGTGACTTTTTTAAAAATCATTAATCATATGTCCATCAGTGACATTTTGCGGATGGACCCCACAAATGCCGACGCACTTTACGTGCGAGGCCTCTGTCTCTACTATGAAGACTGTATCGACAAGGCAGTCCAGTTCTTCGTCCAGGCCCTGCGGATGGCTCCTGACCACGACAAGGCTCGGCTAGCATGTAGAGTGAGTGTTTTAGTTAAATAAAACCTCAGACATATGGAGTCACATTTTACTCATACCATAGAAAAGCTCAAAGACTGTTCAGGAAAAAGCTTCTGAAAATAATTGTATTGTTTTGTTTTGTTTTTTTACAGAATGCCAAAGCACTTAAAGCAAAAAAAGAGGAAGGGAACAAGGCTTTTAAGGATGGGAACTTTGAGGCAGCCTACGAGCTCTACTCTGAGGCCTTGACAATAGACCCCAACAACATCAAGACTAATGCTAAGCTGTACTGTAACAGGGCCACTGTAGGCTCTAAGGTGAGAAACACTTTATGGTCTTAAGTTAAACTTAGATATGTTTTTTTAACCTTATTTCACACAGTTGCCTGGATGGTATTACAACCCTATCTTGATGTGACTCTCTGTCTATTCTTATCTATTCATTTAAAATTTTGTTTTAGTGGGTTAATAGTTTTTTTTTAAATTTTATGTCATATGTCTGAAAAGTTTTTTGCAAACTGGTCACATTCAACATTTCTGGTTAAACCATTGTCAACAAATGTTTTTTTGCTGTATTTGTTACATGTATTTGTTATTTGCTGATAGTTAGCAATCTAAAAAGTGTTTACATCCAGACAAATGTAACATAAAAGTGTTCACATCACCATGTATTGACTAGCATATCACATTAAATTGCTGTTTAAACCAGTGTTCACTGAGATTAAACTGTAACCAGGAAACTAACACAGTGTTTTTCATCTCAATCTGGTCCTCATCTGTTTCTTTTTCTTTTTACTTCTACAGCTGAAGAAACTAGAACAGGCCATTGAAGACTGCACCAAGGCCATTCAGTTGGATGAGACGTACATAAAGGCTTATTTACGGAGAGCACAGTGGTGCGTCTACAGTCTGCTCACTCTGATCTTAACAAAAACACTGTGGCTTTTATTCTGTATAGTTCCGAAACAGTAACACAGTTGTGTTGTGTTACAGCTACATGGACACAGAGCAGTACGAAGAAGCAGTGAGAGACTATGAGAAAGTTTACCAGACAGAGAAGACAAAAGGTGAGGACACGAGCCCAGAACTCAGACGTTGCGATGTACTTTTGTCTTGATTTTTTTTTTAACTAAATCTGGGGCATTTTTTGCTATTTAAAGCCCATCCTGCTGTGCATTGACTTTTCTCTTTTTCTCTTGTTCCTTTTTTCCTCAGAACACAAGCACCTCTTAAAAAATGCTCAGCTGGAGTTGAAGAAAAGCAAGCGGAAAGATTACTACAAAGTGCTCGGCGTGGAGAAGAACGCCACAGAAGACGAGATCAAGAAGGCTTACCGCAAAAGGGCGCTTTTACATCATCCAGGTCTTTTTCTTAACTCAACTCTGTCACACACATACATTTTAAGTAATTATAATAATGAAATAAATATATAATCCTTCATGACTTTGGTACATTGCAGTATGTCTTTTCTTCTTCATGACTTCAGATCGCCACAGTAGTGCAAGTGCTGAGGTGCAGAAAGAAGAGGAGAAGAAGTTCAAAGAGGTGGGCGAGGCCTTCAGCGTGCTCTCAGACCCAAAGAAGAAATCCCGCTACGACAGCGGTCAGGATCTGGAGGACGACGGCATGAACATGGGAGGTCAGTGCCTGGGAATACTGGGGGGTAGGAGTATTCCCTGATACCGGGGATACTTCAATAATGTATTTAGGGTTAAGACTTTGAATATTTTTGAAACTGCTGTTGTGAAATTATCAGTGGTTTTGTTGATTCTCAGTTATATTTCTTTTGCCAGATTTTGATGCCAACAACATTTTCAAGGCCTTCTTTGGAGGACCAGGTGGTTTTAGTTTTGAAGGTATTTACATGAATGTTTGTTTTTACAAAAACCACTCCGACTGTGAACGCCTGTTGTTGATGTCCCCTGTCTGTCTGTCTGTCTGTCTGTCTGTCTGTGTGTTTGCAGCATCCGGACCAGGAAATTTCTTCTTCCAGTTTGGTTAAATGCAGGATTCACCTTCACCAAGTTACTTCAGCAGCGTCAACCTCCCCCAGTCCCCCGACCCACCATCCGTATTTAATGACTGGCCACAAAGCCAGATTCTTTTCTATGCCATAGACTGAACGAATGCAACCCAATGTTGACCACATGCAGCATACAATGAAATCCCCCCACTGCTGGAACGCTGGGTTAGCCGAGACTGCGTTGATAGTGTTACTGGTTTTGGATTTGGTTTTGTTCCGTACAGAAAAAAACAGAAATACTTGAAGGTCAGTAATGGCTAACAACACTGGTCCAACTCAGAAATCGTGCAGCTATTGTTACAGAGCTTGTAGGGATCCATGCAGGAAGTGATGCCCCGGGGCAAACTCTCAAGATGCTTTTGGCAAAAAAATATTATCCGGCTGGTTTCAACCCACTGCTGTTGTGGCTCCGCCCCCTTGTTAAGAATCAGTTTGGCTGCTGTGAAGTCGCACTGAAAACTGCCTCCTTCTCACACGCCAACACATCACTTGAGCTTTTTTTATTATTATTTGAATTTATTTTTTAATTCACTAACGTTCGGGCTGAGTCCTACATGTACAGTACAGATGAAATACTCATTGGAAACTAGTGGTGGAGGCAGCTGCTCTGGCTTTGTTGCCAGCAAAAGTCCCTTTGTTCTCGTTGTCACAGGTTTGATGTCACCACAGAATCACCGATTGCTGCAGTGTACATTTTACTGGAATGTAAAGTGTTGATTTGTGATAATAGTTGATATTTGTTTTTTGTTTTTTTTTTAATTTTGATATATATATTTATTGTAAATTTGCTGTCGGATAGAAGAACGGGCTGTAAGATCAGGACACTTTTTTGTGATCTTCAGGTTTTCTCTGAGCACAACGATAGGAAGATGGTCTGTTTAAAACGTGGCGCAAACAAAGATAATGTCCTTATGGCTCGTGACCATGAGTCAAACTGGTCAAAGTAACGGATAAACACAGGAAATTAAAAACAAAAAAAAATTAAGTGATTACAGTCATCGATTTCTTTTAATCAAGCCATTTTTCTCCTCTTGCACTCAGAATAAGGAAAGCATCGATCTCTTTATTCACACTACGTTTGCCCTTAGTGAAAACATCCTTTCTTAAACCTCGAAAACTTACAGCCGTGTGTAAATAAAGCTGGCCTCCTAAATTTCAGCTTACCGTCTCAATTTGTTTTGGTCAATACTGCAACAAAAACATCTTTTGATTGTTGAAATAATGCAAGGTAATAAAGAATGTATCCCTCATATCTCTGAAACTTTGACTTTTTCCAGCTGCTGGGCAGATGTGGGTCACACTGGGATTATTTGGACCACATGGGACATTTTTTTTCATCATGTCAAAAATTAAACTAAACTCAATCTTTTAGTGTTTAATATTTCACAAATACAGTATGAATTATTTTCAAAGAAATAAGGTATCGTCTATAAGTCAATAGTGTGTATTGACTAACTGTTACTGTGCAATTTAATGTCATTAATTACAGTGTTACACGTGCGTTTCCTTCGTATGAACGCTGTTGCTAATAAGAAAATGATCAATAGGGGTCACTGTTTCCCCTCTTTCTTTCGTCTGTTTGTTTGGGTTTCTAAGATACGGGTGATGTTCGCGTCTCTGTTGGAATTAAATTCCTGTAGCAGGTCGCTGAAAAGTTGCATTAAAGTGCTTCGAGATGTCAGAAACAGACGGGGACCGTAATGGAGTGAAGTCGAAGGGCGTGTTTTCTACGTTGGTGGCCGACGGGAGTTGGTTGTACCTGAAAGGAGAGTATAAAAAGGCCATAGAGAGTTACACTACAGTGAGTACCCGCACAGTACACGGTTAGCGGCCGGTTATAACACAACACTTTACTAAAGAGCTGGAACTCAACATTAATTGTAATATTTCTTTGGTTGTGTAATTTAAAATGGAGCAACAGAGAGTGTGTATATAGCTATGCTTCCTTTCGTGTCACACAGGAGCAGCAACACTTCTGCATCTAAATCACAACCAAAACATTAGCATTTAAGCATTTCACAATCACAGTCCCAGTTGTAGCATATATGCTAATGTTTTTAAGTGATTTTTCTTTCGCCCCCTAAAATCTTGGTTATTCTTTCTCCAGGCTCTGACTCTAAGGCCCAATGAGAAGAGTTGTCTCATTGGCCGCTCCAAGTGTTACCTGAAGCTGGGGCAACATGAAAATGCCTTAAGAGATGCTGAAGCTTCACTCAAAGAAGACAAGACATTCTTTGAGGTAGAAAACAAACAGATGTCATTCACTTGGGAATAGAGTTGATCTATGAGAAGCACACAGCTGTCTTCTTTTTTTTTTTAGGGATTACATCAGAAAGCAGAAGCTTTATACCACATGGGAGAATTTGAGTTTGCGCTGGTTTTTTACCACAGGGGACAAAAGCTTCGTCCACAAATACAGGAGTTCAGACTGGGAATTCAGAAATCACAGGAGGCTATAGAAACCTCTGTTGGTGGTACGTATAAAGTTCTATCTATCTATCTACTGTCTATATCTGAATATCGTCCTTGTGTCTCAGGCTTAGTTTTTTGTTTTTGTTTTTTATTGTACAGACCCGTCGTCTATTAAACTAGAAATAAAAGGTGACCTTTCATTTCTCCAAAAAGATGAGGAAGTGAGTATTGTAAGTCTTCCAAGGAAAACTTCTCTAATCCATGATGTAATTGTAGCCTAATCTGCTCTCTAAAATAACTTTTTTTTTTTTTTTTACAGCGATCACAGCCTTTAACCACTGTTCAGCATCAACCAAAGGACAATAAAACCCGAAAGGTACCTAAGAACAAAAAGACGACCAAACAACTGCTGGGGGAGTTTTATGGTGACAAGCTTTATCTGGAAAACCTGATGAAAGATAAAGGTACTGTGTGATTATTAAATCAAAACCATCAAACCTTGTTTTTGCATCGACCATTTGTCATTAAAATGTGACCTTTTGTCATTTTAACTTGGATTCAGACTTGGTTAAAGGCAAGACGAGGGGCGGGGAACATCTGCAGGACGTCATCCAAAGCTGCTTGACGTATCTGGACACGTGTACCGAGTTATTGATCCAAGAGAAACCTGTCTGCACGCAGGAGAAAGACAGAAAGCAGGTGCAGCCAAAATGTCAAAGATCCTGTTCCAGTGCACCCTCTGATCCTACGCGGTTTCTGTTGAAGAGCCTCAATGAAATCGACGCAGGTCTCTAGCATTTTTGCCAGTGGTGCTAGCGTGCATGTCACAACTGGATCAGTGCTATTCTTGACATGTGTATGTTCTCAGAAATGACAGCTGGAAATGCGGCGGTGAGTCTCAAGAAAGCAAAGGATATCTTGACGGTGGTAGAAAGGTGGTCAGAGAAAGAAGTACCTGATAGGAAAGAGATACTGGGCAGCCTGCACAGCTGCATTGGAAATGCTCTGATAGACCTGGGGGATATGGACGCAGCGCTGCAGCATCATCAAAAAGACTTGAAGTTGGCAGAACAGAGGTGAGAACCGCAAGAACACGACACGTACGATTGCCAGTGTCATGTTGTAGCTTGAGTTTTATCCTTTGTTATCAATTCCTAGAAGCAACACGGAAGCTACATCCAGAGCTCTGGACAACATCGGCAGAGTCTATGCCCAAACTGGACAGTTCACCAAGGCCATTGAGTTGTAAGTCAATAATTAACTGCGGTAAATTTCCAAAGACCAAGTTTTTTTATGTTTCTTGCCTCTAGACCAGACCAAGGTACTCCAGGTATACTTAGCGAGAAACCTTTTTTTTTCTATTTGCCTAATAAATAGATTCTGAAATCAGACACTCCGCTCTTACTTTGGGAAATAATCTGACAATTTCCCTTCTTTATTGATCATGCAGCTGGGAAAAAAAGATTCCACTTCTACGCAGCGCTTTGGAGAAGACCTGGATTTTTCACGAGATCGGTTGGTGTTACCTGGAGCTTGGTGACTACGAAGAAGCCCGAGACTACGGCTTGCGTTCGCTCGCTGTCGCTGAAGAAATTGGCGATGAGAAGTGGCAGCTAAATGCTAACGTGTTGGTGGCACAATCAGAAAGTAACTGTTTACTGTTACTTTTTTCTGTACTGTGCGGTTGTCAAGAACCTACACTTTAACCCTGATTGGTCTACCTTTTTATTTTCAGTGAAACTAGGACTCTACGAATCCTGCGTCAGAAGCTTTGAGAAAGCCTTAACCTGTGCTAGCCTAAAGCAAGACCACTCCGCCATGAACGCCATCCAGAAGGTTCTCACTTTCTTGTCAACCTGTTTTACTTTACCCATCATCACAGGAACGTTTGCTCGCACTTTGGCTTACTGACATTTACACTTCTTCCTTTTAGGCTCTGGATGAAGCAAAACAACACGTGTCTGATTGAAAATGACTCCAGTCGAGACCGAAACATCTTCCTTTGACTGCTTCCTTTAAGGGTCACCACAGTGATCTTCAGGATCAATTCTGGGACTAGTACCCTTGAGGGTCATCTCAGTACCCTAGTTGTCCAAGGGTCATGACAATGACCCTATGATTCAGGCTTCAACAGAGGTGTGTTTAACATGTTCCATTTTTTTCAGTAAAGATTTGTAAAGACAAGTGATTGGAATTTTTATTTAGATGTCTTTACTGTGTGAAAAAAATCCCACTTCAAGAAAAAATGCAAAACTGTTATCACATTTTTATCTTGCGCACCCCCTGGCAGGTTGCGCACCACACTTTAGGAACCCCTGGTTTCTGGTAACATTATCAAAGGGAGGTAGATAAAATTGAGAAACTGAAATGATTCATTAGTTCTTCAATATAACACTGTAAGAACAATACAGTGAAAATTTATAGAACAGAGTTGTGCGCAAGTCTATTAAAAGGCACATAGTTTATACAGTAAAACAGTAATTACCCCTCAAATAACCCTGTACCTAGTACATAACAAGACAAACAGATGACTGCTGCATTCATATCGCTCAGACATGCTACATTAATGAAATTCTTTGTTGGTTTTGTGATGTTACCTCGCGAAGCTGAGAAATAAATTCAAGTCGCTCAACTATCAGTGCAAATATTTGGTTATGTCCATCGCTGACGGAACATTTCCTTAACGCTCCCATTGTACTGGTGTCTATACAAAGCACGCTCATAATAAAATGTGACTATCAGATCTATTTATGTTATATCATATTTCCAGTTGTGCACCACTTTTGTTTCCTTTAGTGAATAACTACAAAGTCAATAAAGGAATATATTGACACAAAGGAAATTTCACAATTGTTACAATAATTGCATCGGAATAACAATGGCATGGTTGAAAAATGATTTTGGAATGCAAGTCAAATCAAAGGAAGTTGTCTTTATTGAAGGAGCTTTTTAGACGATGGATTGAGAAATCATTCCATATAAGTACCTGGCCTTTCTTGAGTTCAGTCTCACTGTGTTTTTATTGTAGTTTGGTTCTTTGTTTTCTAGAGATTCAATAAGTGTACTGCATTGCGTAGCTAACTTGTTTTTTTGAAATATTTGTATACATTTCCCTAGTTATTTTAAGGAAAAGTTTACCTGAAAACAAGGACAAGCCGAAAGGAAGAAGATTTTAAGGAAAGGTAAGATGACTAAAGGAAAAGGAAAATGTCACATTTGCTGTTCATAACGTATGTAAAATAAATTCAATATTTTTCCACGGTGAACCGTCTTAAATAATCGTGCTATCAATATCGACCACAATAATCATCTTTATTATTTTCTTTTCTTTTTTCATACTCGAGCAGCCCTAGCGGTCATATTGTTTAAAAGACGAATAAAAAAAGGGGAAGTTACATTTCCCACTGCTGTCCTTGTGCTAAGTAGGGGCGTGGTCGTGACTCCGCCCTGTTGGCGCGTTCCCGGAAATTTCCGTTTGTTTCCGCCGCCTCTTGAAGAGTGGGACGGGTGCGTGAGGAGGATCTGCCTTGTCATTGTACTCTGGAGAAACGCGTGGTCAGCAGCTGAGAAGGAGAAAGGGAAACAGAGGAAGACATCTTCAACCTTCTGCTGCAGCATATTATCGGTAAGCATGCATTTTAGCAAACCAGGAAAACCTTACACCCGTGTCCACAATTTGTCCGTTATCACATTTGGACTCCGCCACCAACCTCCTCATTCAGCTTTCCCTCTTGCATGTAGTCACTTTTTTACATCCCGAATCTGCCACAGACGTGGCGCCGAATTAAAAGAATTTAAACGAACGCGGCTCTGGACACAACGCTCTCTATGTGGCGCCTGTGAGCGGTTCTCTTCGTGGACTCGGTTCAACAGAGAAGCTCTAAAATTTTCGAATTTTTCTGCTTAAATTTCTGCCTTTTCGACCAATTTTCATCCACGCCTTGACACTAAAATGCTTTGGCTTTTTCCAGTGAACTAAAGAAGCGGTATGTTGAGTTCAAGGTCCCCCGAAACACACAGATAACTCCACTCTAAGTAATGGCGCATTTAAATAAAGCTTAGCAAAACGACTAAGAACAAGCTAAATTTCTTCCTTTTATGCATGTTACAGTTCTTGTCTGGTCTCAATACTTGGTTTGTGCAATTTGTTACTTATGGTCTTTATTCTTTTCTGTTTTTACAAAGACTTTACGCCATTTACGCTTCCTCTTCTGTCTCATGACAGGGTAGGGTTTCACCAAACATCTGTTTAATACCAGCCTTTATTTAAACAAATCAAACCCGTACGTTTGACAATTGTAGTTTCAGCTAAAACCAGAAGAGGTCGCTCTAAAGCGCCCCAACCCCACTTTTTTTTAGATGCCCCATTTTCTTAACTGTCCTTTGTCTTAGTCTGCTCCTTATATTTACCGTTTTTTGTTTCCCCGTGTCATGTTTGAGAATATCTTTTTGCAGACAGAGATGTGCTTCATTGTTTCCGTTTGATCTTTATCGATTTCATTTTCATAAAACAAAAGATAAATGTAGTTGTCTCTCTACCAGCCTTCTGCCCCCACCCATGACACATGCTCAAGGGCACAAACCCAACTGCAGATGAGAAATTCCTGTTTAAAGAAGGAGATTGTGTGAAGCAGCATATTTGTCCGGCAATGGCATGCAGAATACTGCAGCTGAAAAAAACAAACGACAGTTTTCGATCGGTTTTGTTGAATATTAATGTGCCTTATTCATGTGGCGGTTGACTACAGTGAAAACCATTAAAGTTGCTGTGGTATTTTAAATATAGTTTCTGGTTGTGTTTTCTTTTAAGACTTCAATTATCTTTGCGTTATGGGACAATAATGACATCATTATTCTATAACGATTAATAGCTTAGTCGTGAAAGTAATTGTTGCTGCAGCTCAGATGTCATTATAAACCTGGTCTCTGGAAACATGTCTTCAACACAACTACTGTCTCTGTCCTATTGAAGATTGTTCATATTGATGACGCATTTCATATTGATATTTAATACTTTTTCTTCCTTGAAGATGGCTAGTCTGAGTGTATTTAAACTTGACGATTTTTACATTGATTGTTTTTTAATTTTATTTTTTTTATTACTGTTTTGACAGCCATTGTCCTCTCTAATGAGGCTCTTCCTTATTTATCAAATGTAAAGTGTCATGCCTGGTGACCAGCAGCTGTGACAAACTCTTTAGTCATTAGGGTATAGAAAAGGAAGTGAATTTAATTACACAAAGTTTTCATTTCACCAAGAACCTATAATATTCAAGTGTATTTTTACACCAAATATAAAGGTTCCTGTCTGTCCTGGTCTTGTAGAATTATTGTTTGTAACTATTGTGTGTGGCTAAACAAAGTGGCTAAGATGCAGAGACTGCACAATACTGAAATTGATGAGATATATTAGCAATAAATATGTAAAAAAAAAAAAAAACTTTTTTCATTTTTACCACTGATTGTCTACAAGTTGTTTGGAGTTGGTGTTAAATGTTAAAGCAAGTCTCTGCATGTTTAGATGTTGTCCCTGTTTAGCTGATGCAAACGCTCTTGTTTTTCTGACAATAGGTACATGTTGGTGCACAAAGGAGACTTCTAGTCATGGATACTGAGAAGAGTGGTGAAGCCTTGAATGCGTCAGAGACTCCACAGACAGAGGAGACAATCATGGAAAAAGAAGTTATTTCAAACGTGGAGACACTCGCGGAATCCACGGAGTCTGAGAAGCCACCAGCTGCTGCTGAAGAGACGGAACAGCTGGCAGAGAACGGTCACGACACAGAAGTCATAAACATCGAAAAAAGAGAAGCGGCTATTGTGGTGGAAAATGTGAGCTTCACTGAGGAGACGGCAAATGGTAACGGCATTCCCCAAGGCCATTCTGATCCGGAGGAAGTTCCTGCTCCAGTGGTGCAACCAGAACCAAATGAGTTGACTGAGAAAGTTTCCGACCCCGTTGCAGCTTCAGCCGTGGAACCAGAAACCATTATACCTGAACAACGGCCTCTGCCAGAGAATGCCTCAGAACCTCAGCCCACACC